>NC_073696.1:229928778-230247111 GCF_029784165.1 Wyeomyia smithii
GTCTGTCTGTCTGTCTGTCTGTCTGTCTGTCTGTCTGTCTGTCTGTCTGTCTGTCTGTCTGTCTGTCTGTCTGTCTGTCTGTCTGTCTGTCTGTCTGTCTGTCTGTCTGTCTGTCTGTCTGTCTGTCTGTCTGTCTGTCTGTCTGTCTGTCTGTCTGTCTGTCTGTCTGTCTGTCTGTCTGTCTGTCTGTCTGTCTGTCTGTCTGTCTGTCTGCCTGTCTGTCTGTCTGTCTGTCTGTCTGTCTGTCTGTCTGTTTAGGGGTGAAAAATATGTCCATAAATATTTGAAAACCCTCTTTCTTCTGGAAAGGTGGGGTTTTCTATACATGAAATACAAATTTCTGCACATCTCGAGAAATAATCAAGTAAATGGAACCAAATTTGGCATGTTGAGGTTTTTGGAAGCAAAAAATATTTTCATGGTGGTTCGACACCCCTTCCACTTCTGGATGGGAGGGCTCTTATACGAAATTCACAAATTTCCATGGTGGTTTGACACTCCTCCGTAATCTGGAAGGGAAGGTAGGTCTCCGTACAAATTGAACAGATATTTCAACCAGGTTTTCCGAAAAACACCCTAAAATTATCGAGTCGATGCACAGGATCCAAAACTCGACTCCAGACGCTACTTTTAAATTAGGGATTTAAGAAACTTTCGCACACTGTTTCCAAAGCGGCAAAAATGTGATCGAAATGATTTTGATCCAAAAAAATTGATTTGAGAGCCACAGTGTCTTCAATAAAGTTGAGTACTTTTTAGTGGATCAAACGCCTGCTTTTTTTTATTTCAACATGTAAAACTATTCGACAACGAATATTAACCGAATTTCTAACAAATGAAAACTGTTACTTAAATATAAGAGAACATTCAAAAAACTTCATATAACTACAATACTGTCATCTTCGTCGGATGCTTCGTAGCCGCAAAGTTACAGAGTCCGCTTTGATAAGCGGGTGGTCGTGGGTTCGAACCTTAGTGGAATCAGGCCAGGGGTTGTCAAAGGACTTTAACATGGGTTCATTCTTAGGCTCCCCACTACATACCCTACCTTCAAGCTGAATTCTGTAGTATCCCTGCTGATTTTCATCCTAACAAAAATAAGTCCCTCTTATAATAAAACTGGTCTGAGTAACGTATATTAGTTCTCTTCAAGGAATTGTGATTATGGCACGATCTTGACTGGAGGAACGAGGTTTCGATAAGACTCCGTTCTCTTGACAAAACAAATCCTTTTTATAATAAAACTGATCATAGGAATATTTATCTTCTCCAGGGAATTGTAATTGGCGATATTGGCACGGAAAACGAGGTTTCGATAAGACTCCTTCCTCTTGACATAATAAGTCCCTCGTTAGGTGAAATCTCCACTCCAGGGAATTATTATTTGGCGATATTGGTAGGATAGAAAGAGGCTCGGTACTGTAAAGCAGTAAGTTTGAAACGGAAGGGTAAAATCTCACACACAAGCACGGATATAAATGAAAAAAGCGTATCATTCATTTCAATAGTGATACTGGCCAATATTATGAAGTGCGGAGTACAGAAAACACCTGGGCAATATCACAATAGATCAAATACCTTGGTCGCAGTGATGAGTCCAAACAGAGAAAAAAAAAGGACGAACATTTACTGTATCTGAAAGACTGCTGCACTCGTTGGAAGTGAAAAGTGAAAATGATTGGGCTGTAATTTTCGAAGAATTTTGCTGGGGAAAATGACTTTTATCAGCACTGGTCCGAGTCCATATTCTCCTTTTCGCTACTCTATGACTCGTTCTGGCAGGGTTGCAACTAATATTTTCTGGAGGAATGCTGAAAGAAAAACTGGAAAAGCAAAGTGACACCTACCTAATTATGCGAGTTAGACCATTGTGTTATTATTTCCAACGTTTTCAAAAATATTACACGCGTTGCGATGTTACATTGTTCGTATATATCATCTAACTTAAAGCAACCTTTTTCTGGATGTTTAGAAATCCTAAACATTTACCAGCGTTAGTATTAGGATTTCGAAAAGAGAAACCATAAAAAGCGTACATACCTTTTTACACGGAGATCTTTCCGAAATATTATACGTGGAAACAAAAGAAACGACTCCGGTTACTGGTCATATGGAGATCTTCGATCTTCGAACAAAACCGGGTTCATACAAACCTTTTTACAACATTATATCTCATGAATGTTACTTCGGTGAACCAGCCCAATCTTATGAGGTATTGTATCCAGCGCTGATAAATTACGGTGTGGTTGTCATGTTTTTCACCTCGCAGAGCGACGAGAACCATTATATCTATTATTTACAAATTCGTTTCGCCCTTCCAGATGCCAAATGAAACTGTTACCTCCAGAGCGTTCCACCGGTGAGAGGGCATACAATAATCCCGTACCGAAGCGTGCACGGCATACAGCAGCGTACCGAATTTAATCACGAATTTATGCTGCTGCTGAGCACATCTCACTCTGTACAGTATCGGCTGATCGGTGAATGGAGGCGCTTACTGAACCAATTGCGATAGGTTTCTGACCTCGACATGCGATGGCAATTGTCTCATAAGCTATGAGCATTTTTAGCCAGAATGACCTGAAAATACGTACAATTTGGATTTGGAGAAAGGCTCAAATTTCAGAGCCTTTTTCCAAATACCCAAAAACTGGTTTCCATCTTTCGTTAGTAAAGCTCGATTTAAACCTATAACAGAAGCAACACAGGCAATGTATATCTGTTAAAATGTATACGTCCCGTCCATTTAAAAAAAATGCGCTTGATTCTAAACAATTTCACCACCTGTGGAAAATATTCATTTTTCTAAGCAAAAAAACGCTAAATCGGTCATTTGGCATGGATACACTCTAACATAGGTTTTCACTTGTGATTCATGTCTGTGCCACGCCACAATCACACACGGAGCTGAGGCATTTCAATAATAATTACCCAACTTAATTTGTCGCCAAAATGAAGCACGCAGTGTTATCGTATGTCATTTTATGATAGTTTGAATATTTCAATTACGCATCAAGCCAAACAACAGGTTCTAGGTATTTAGCAGTGCAATAAACGTCGCTACCTATGGTGCCATTGTTGTGACAAATTACCCTACGTGCCGTGCATAACCGCATAACCGAAACAAACCGTTCTCGGCATTCAGCATTCGATCATTATTATCTAATGAATGTCGATCTGGTCGGGTTCCGATTCCCAAAAACGGGTTGCCGTTGCAGCGATTGACCACGAAGCGCCCTGCTGTCTGTTCGGTTGCTATATTTGGTGGACGGGGTCGAATATGGGCACACGCACTGGTGGCGGACAGCATGCCGTCTGAATCGATATCACCAAATGGAATAATTTGAATGCATCAATTGACTGTCGAAAAGGGCCAGTTTAGGCACTCGGAAAAAGGGACAATTATCGGTTGAATGAATGAGAATACATACCGGCTGCCGACATGCCAGCACCGTACGTGACACACCGGGGTTAGCAACTCACGTTTGACGTTTTGATGGATGCTGAGTACTCCTAATATGGCTAATGTACGTTTTGGTAAAAGAAGGTTGAAAATTTACCGACTAAATTTTGAAGGCTTGAAATGTATACTGTTTTGTAACGTTTTGTTCAATACCGCACAGGCGATAATTCGAAACATCAGTAGAGGGGTCTGTCTCGTTTATATTTTTTGGTAACACTAGAGCCACTTTTCTGATTTTTTCTGCAAATATAAAATAAAACTTATTCGAATTGCATTTTGCGATCTTTGAAATACACTGATAAGCTAAATTAATGTTTTAATCTGCCTAAGTATCTTCTTTGGACTTGTTTTCGCCACCTGTCGAAACCGTTTTTTTCTTTTTGCGCTTTCGTGCGCCTGTTTTTACCTAAATTCACAAACAATCGTATCATCTTTTATCACGAATTTGCGCATTACTACTTACAAGTGTTGCGAATAATTACGTCATAAGAAAATATGTTGAAAGTTGTGAAAATTGATGCCAACGCATGGTTAAAGCATATCGACACAAAAGGGCAGGAAAACTTCTCATCCGGTTTGTTGTCTACACTATTACGTAAGCGAGACGATTTTAAACGAATTTAGTCAATAACATTCGTCCAACATGCTAACCATCAATCCTCATATTGTTTTAGGCTTGTTTTTCTACTCTGACGCGACTGTTCTGTTAATTTGGACTCTTTCATGACATTTAAAATCACCTGTTATGAACAGCTTTCAAATGTCATAACGGAAGGTAATTCCCAAATTTCGAACTCCGCTTCTAAATCATCTTCGACCAAAAACGATCTTTTGTTCTCTAACGGGATATCTCAAGGAAGTCAAGAGCATTCAATTTCTGCAGAATTTACCCAACTGGATCCCGGTTCTGGTAATAAATTATAAACTCTGGAAATAACTGTTTTCATCTGATTTTTCCTTATTCACTTTCAGCCATAACTTCATCTGTTGACACTGAATAAGAAATCCGAATATTAACACTCATATTTTGTTTAGAAATAGTGCTCAAAAGTTTCGTCTTCTCAAAAAAAAACCTCTATGCATAACTTGAGCTCAATCCGACTTTGGGAACAGAGGTCTCGAAGTGGTCAAATTTTTACTTTTTTTATCAATGAAAGAATTCACAGGAAGTAGTTCATGAATTCATTGATATCAAAAACATTTCGGATGCAAAATGACTTAGAAACACATGAAACATTAAGATAATGTGTTATCTGGAAACAAAATTTTTGTCGAAAAAAAATCGATTTTCTGGGATTATAAAAATTTTCGAGTTTGGCTCCAATGGAATAGGGGAACTGTTCCATTTTTCATCTCATTAAGCCGATATTCACGAAGAATGCACGGATTAAACACTAAATTTTCACGAAATTATTGAACAAATTAACAAAATATGCTTTAGTGCTCTTATGGAATCGTTCGGCATTGTATATCTAATAAACTTAGCTAGATGTATCCTGAATTTTGTAAAACAAACCATTTTTCACAACGCTTCCATATCTAAAACTTGAATCGCTGCTCAATTATTCATCTCACGACGCCCCCATATTCATCACATTGTTAATCATGAATGAATTACATTATCATGAATGAACGTAGCCGCAGTCCGTCGTAGTAGGTTACCTAGATATCCGCTGTAGTTGTTTGAGTGCAAAACTGGTAACCTAGGTAACCACTGCAGTAACCACATTATAACCACGTGTTTACATGCATCGATATTACTTCAAAAGATGCATCAAAACGTAAAAATGCAAAGCTTGCTATGTTTTTTTCCAACAAAGATCCGCTATTGATCAACATGACTTAAATGTACTAACGTTGAAGTTAATTTCAACTGCCGTGTGTGCAGGGCACATGGACAATTCAATTGATGGTAATCTTGTCGTGGGATCTGTTGGGAAACGGCCGAAAATCGAGAATTATTTGTCAAAAGTTATTTTTTTGGCAGGGAAAATTGATTGAAACCTAATTATCATAAAAGTTTAAAAGTTTAGTAAGAATATCACAGGTATAGTGAGGAAAAATATGAATTTTAACGGCAAAAACTTTTTTTTAAACATAATTGAACATAATCAGATAGCTAAATAAGATTGAGAAATAGCTACGTAGTGTCTTCAGCAAAGTTCTTTGTTATGTTTTTTTGGAAAACTTTGTCAAAGACGGCGATCAAAAATATTGATTTTCAGAGAAAATATTATTTTTATCTCACTTGTAGGGGGATTCATCACGGATCTGTTATTGTCCAAAGCCAAAGACAGTGCTGTCCAAAGCCCGAAGACAGTGCTGCTCTAAAATGTAACGTTTACGAGAAAATGACTCTTGACCACCTTTTTTCATTTCTGGACCACAGTGCGTGCATCAAAGTGGTTAAAGTCCCACGGAAAATATCGATGAAAAAAAGCACAGGTAGGGAACATTTTCTAAGCAGCTTTAGGAACCGCCTGTGTATTCAGACGAAATACTCGAAATGTGTTGGGTGAAACTCAAACAGTAGTATATCAATCTGTTCTCTATCGTTTTCTTTGTCAGAACTTGTTTTCAGGTTAAAACTAATTTAGCAAACTTTAACAATCATCAATCAAAGTTACCAATCGAGGGACACTATTCCAATCACCCCGAACCTATTTTGAGCAGTTTCCATCTGTTTTGCAGGCGTTTTTTCCAGCACTCGAAGTCGCTCCCGAATGGCTGCAATATAGGTCGATTTGTTTCAATTGCAATTGTTCACAGATTTCTTTGTCACTAACGGTATTTCTTATAAACTAAGGTCGCTTTTTACGTGGGGGATGCGTTCCAAATTTGTATGAGCCCGCGTAAAAAACGACTTTTTTGAGTCGCAAATATAACAAAGAAAACCGTCTAAAAACGTTCAAATCTCGTTTGAATATGATAGTGGCCAATCTAGAGACCAAAATGCAATATTTTTAATTTTGAGTATTTACACCAAAAATTGTGAATTTTTTTTGAAAACTGATATATGATCACACGTGGCCTAAAACGGAAAACGTGATTGAAATGAGGTCGATATCTTGTACCGTTTTTAAGTAATGGAGTAAAGCAACCCGCGTAAAAAAAACCGCGTAAAAAGCGACCTTACTGTATTCGTAAGACAGCTAGACAATCAAAGTTTTCGTTTCCATCATTGTCGATATCGATCAAAATGCATCCATCCAAATTGTCGATATTGATCAAAATGCAGGAGTTTGAGCCCTGTTTCCTTCGACTGATTAAAATAGGCGCTACTGCTTAAGCCGTTCCCTACCCCACATGAAATTGTCGAAATCAAAATTTTTTTCAGATGCCATATGTCTTAGAAATGCATGAAACGTCGAGATTTGGTGTTAACTCGAAAAAATTCTAGAGCTCTGTAGCAATATTTTAGAGAAAAACTTTCTTCTACAAAGTTGTTACATATAATAAAGCGCTTATTGAAAAATTAGCAAAAATTAGGGTGACCAAAGATTTCGATGCAATCAAGTAACTAACTTTTTTATCTTTGTAGATAGAAGAAAAACTTGTTCTACAATGTTATAGCTCCATTAATTTAAGGTAACTGTGTGGAAAAAGTTTTACTCAATCTTTGAAAACAATCGACCTATATTGAAAAAAACACATTTTGCGTTCGTAATTCTTTATTTCAAGTTTCACCTCAAAACTGTCTTTGGACGACTTTTAGAGTTTTTTGAGAGAAACAATTTGCAATGCTGATATCGTTTGCTGATATCGTAAATATCTCAATTCTACTCAAAGTTAATTATGCTTTTCATAAAAAATATGCGCTATTCATTTGTTTGTCATTCCTTTTGAGGCTAGCATTAAAAATATCTTTTGGTCTCGTTGTGAAGGGCACACTTGACTCTATAAATGGAGGAATTTTTAAAAATATGTTATTTTTTAATTTTGAGTGAATTCAATTTGAAAACATGACAAAAATTTCAATAATTTTATACATTATGCATATAAAAGCACCCAGATTTATTTTTTGGTATTTTCTCTTATAACTAGAAGTAATTACCTTTGATTTGATCCAATAAGATCGAAAATCGATCAACTGGTTCAAAAGTTATGAAATTTTTTAAATTACCGTGCTGGATCGAACTCTGAAACTCGAAAAAATCATGTTTGAATAGAACATGTTTTGAATCGAAATCCGTACGCAGTTTTTCGTCTGACTCGAAATCCAGGATCATAGTCCGTACAGCAATGAATCAAAATCCGTATAAATATAGAAGTACAAAAATAAATTTTATTTTCCAATTTTTCTGTATATTTACGTAGGTATAAATATATTGTGACGGTCAATTGGTTCCTAAAGTTTTACACGGTTTTCTAATTTTTATATCAGCTGAAATAGTGCAATTTTCTGTGCAAAACATGATTTTGAAAAAAAATTAATTGTTGTTCTTTAAATTTCAAATGAAGAATAAAATACTGCTCGAAATGCCTTAAATGACAGTTCTCTCATATACAGTACATGGGCGAACTGTCATTTAAGAAATTTCGAGCGGTTTTTTATTCTTCGTTTAAATAATTGAAGGAAAACGATAAACTTTTTTTGAAAATCATGTTGTGCACTATGCTCAAAAAGGTTTTCTTTTAATGATATTTTTTTTTTTATAAGGGGGGGATTGGTTAGTAGCTTAAGTATTTATGATAAATATAAGTAAGTAATGAGTATGTGTGTCCAATCACAAATGGTGACTTCTCAACACTGTTAAAAATTTGTAATTTTAATTGTTAGGATTTGTTTGCTTTGCAATTAGGACTTATCGTTCGTAGGGATTTAAACCTACTTGTCAGAAAAGGGGAAGTAAACTTATAACTAACTTAATTGCTAACTTATTGGCTATAAAGAGAGCTTATCGTTGCAATTGAGGATTGCAACGATTTTTGTCGAAAATTGGTAATAATTTTGTTTGACATAGCTTCTAATGTTTCAACACCAGTAAGTCTATGTAATTCGAGTGTACCAAACCAAGGAGGACGCTTCAAAATCATTTTCAGAATTTTATTCTGAATCCTTTGGAGCGTTTTCTTCCTTGTTGAACAGCAACTTGACCAGATCGGTACAGCATAAAGCATTGCTGGTCTAAAAATTTGCTTGTAAATCAAAAGTTTGTTCTTTAAAGAAAGTTTAGAATTCCTGTTCATGAGAGGATATAAACATCTCGTATATTTGATGCACTTGGCTTGTATACTCTCAATGTGCTCTTTGAAAATAAGTTTTTTACCGTAAATTAGTCCCAAGTACTTAACCTTGTCAGACCAACCTAAAATATCCCTATTCATCTTAACAACGTGATTATTGTTTGGCTTGAGGAAAGAAGCCCTAGTCTTATGCGGAAAAATTATCATTTGAGTTTTGGAAGCATTGGGAGATTTTCCACTTTTGCAAGTAAGAAGAAAAATAATCTAAATTTTTCTGCAATCGACTGCATATGACACGAAGACTTTTTCCTTTTACGGAAATGCTTGTGTTATCGCAGAACAATGACTTTGTGCATCCTGGAGGCAAGAAAGGAAGCTCTGAAGTGAATATGTTGTACAGGACTGGGCCCAAGACAGAACCTTGAGGCACACCTGCTCTGACAGGAAATCTATCAGATTTTGAATTCTGATAAACAACCTGTAGAGTTCGATCAGTAAGATGATTTTTCAAAATTTTGATTAGGAGAATTGGAAAATTAAAAGTTTGCAATTTCGCAATCAAACCTTTATGCCAAACACTGTCGAATGCTTTTTCTATGTCTAAAAGAGCAGCTCCAGTGGTTTAACCTTCAGATTTATCAGCTCGTATCATATTAGTAACTCTGAGCAATTGATGAGTAGTGGAATGCCCATGGCGAAATCCAAACTGTTCATCTGCAAAAATTGAATTTTCGTTGATGGGTGACATCATTCTGTTAAGAATAATTCTCTTGAAAAGTTCACTTATTGAAGAAAGCAAACTGATTGGTCGATAACTTGAAACCTCAGCTGGATTCTTATCTGGGCTGTTTCCAATTTGTTTTCATGTTGTATGAGATGAATATATGGGCTGAGATGAATAATGGAGCAGTTCGCCTATATGAGAAAAAAAATTGACTTTCGAATTTCGCTTATATGCAGTTTCGGAACCAAAATGATGTCCAGAGCAGCGCTGCAAACGTTCACTGTCATGAGAGGATTTTGAGTTGAAATTGAAATCTTTGAATTTCAATTTTCAACGGACGAGCTGAGAATTTCATTGGTCGTTTCAACTTGAGACAGTGAAAATGCGGTTTTTGCCATTTTTGTTTGCAGTGTCGAAAATTTGCAGCGCTGGTTTAGAGATCTGAAAACGACCCCGGAGGCAATTTTGAATCCAAAAATGTCAACTTCCGGTGTCTAGAAATTCACCAAAAATGACCAAACACCACCCAATATGGGAATTTTCGGAATCGGAATGCTACCCAGAGACCTCAAAACGACACCAGATGAACCGGAAGTCACCACCTTGAATTTCAAAATGGCGTGTGAAATTGATTTTCGGTTCCTAGGAATCATTCATCCGGAAATACCCATTTTTGGTGGTGTTCTACTATTATTATTGTTTTTCAGTAACCGGAATTCGCCATTTCGATACTCGAAATGACAGCTAGGGCTGTTTTCAGGTCTCTGGACATCATCCTGATTAGGAAAGTACTCATGTACGGTGGCCAATTTTGGTCAATTGTGGCTGTTTATTAGAAAGCGGAAGTACATCTCGAAGTTCAAAATGTTGTTTATTTCCGGTCTCTAAGCATCATTCCGATTCCGGAAATACCCATATTGAGTGGTATTGGGTCATTTTGGTTCACTTCTGGATACCGGAAGTTGCCACTTTTGAATTCAAAAATATAATAGTATTAGACGAAGCAAATATTTGCTATTTTTGGTACGAATTTTATTTGCAAAAAATAAAATCCGTACTAAAAATAGCAAATATTTGGTTCGTCTTGTACCTGCCTAAGATACGATGAATAGAAACACAGCTTTCGCCTTGTATACCGACGTACGCATCTCGCGAGTGCACTTACATCAACCCCAATTCCCAGTTAGATGAAATTGGAATTGAATCATTTTTCGAAGCCTCTTTTGAGTCGTGTTCTATATGGCGGCCAATGAGAAACATGTCAATTCTGCATCAAGGCATTTTGGTACCCAGTCAACTATCCGGTAGGAAAGAAAAACGCAACTCCAACCACGAAATTACTGGTAACGTAAACCGGGGTCACTTTGATCAGCGATGTGACTTTCATCACTCTACCTCTTTTTTCAATTTGTGATGAAAAGCGCTCGTAGAGTTTGCGGTTTGTCGTAACCTTCACTGATTGAGTTTAGATATGTGTACATTACTACTATTCATGCATTTCCTGCTATTTAAAAAATGTTTTCCATGCTAAATCTGAATTGAAAATAAACTGGTTTTTGAACGATTTTAGTTGCATCAATGGTTTAAATAGATACAAAATAAGAAGCTGCGATACCTAAACTTTTTTAGATTAGTTCTCAAGATAAAAAAAAAAAAATTAAACGATTTTAATTATTATTTTTGCAATTTTTGCCTCAAAGGTAATGTCGATTTCTAATAATTTAAACAGTGTATTACATGTTTTCTTTTTAACGACAACCCAAGATGTTACGTAACACACAACTTAGGACTATTGTATACACCATTTTCCACGTAGACGTGATGATTTCAGACCCTCTTCCCTCTCCGAGGACAATCGTTCATATATGAATCTTGGACATTCGCCAGCATAAACTGTTCACGTGGAATGTAAATGGCCCCTAAATTGCTTCTCATATTTATAAATTCATTCAAATCGTTTTAGACTGTTCAAATTTGTTGAAGTAAAAAAGTTTCACTATAAATTCATCAAAACAATGATCACCCCGGAATGTAAAAGTTTTAGAGCATATTTGAAAACAGAAGAATTGTTGCCAAACCTTTGAAATAGTAACTGGATCTTGCTCAATGCATGCCAGTACTCATTTAAAAAATATCAATTAGTTTCGTAATCAGTATATTCTTAAAATATTAAAGATATATTCAAAAAAGTGATCAAAGTTACCCCAGTTTACGGTAAGTTGTACGTTGTACGGTCAAGTTTAAACTGGATTTTTCCAACTTTTTTTTCCATGTAATCCAGTCAGTTGGATTCCATAAACTTCCAGTTTTCCTGTATATCTGCCAGTTTTATTTAGATTTCAGAGTGCAGATTCCAATTGTTTTTGTCCATTTTGAAGATATTTCAAAATGAAAAGTTTGTAAGCTGTTAAATTTTTAAGAATTCGTTGGGGATGGGTTTGGGGGTTTCAGTTGAACTTTTACTCAATAGTACCTAAATACATTCCAATCTTTCACTAAATACATTCCATTTATTTTTGGAAACCTATCAGATAAGTTTAGGAAAACATGTCATGGCTTGAAGATTCTACAAAAACATTAAAAATAATGCAGACTAAAACAAACAATTACAAAAGTGATCTGTGCAAAAATTTTCTGACAGGCTTAGGTGCAAGATAACTAAATATACCGTACTGCATCAAATTTCGAGCACTTAAGCTATGATGTAACTTCTTGCACTAAATCAATTGAAAATTACTTTTCTCATCTATTCTAAAGGTTTAACATTTTGGTTATTTCATTGTTGTTGCAATTAAGTGCTATTTATATAGACTCAAACATGTTTTGTTTATGAAATTAACGAGAATTCAGAACTCGGCTTTGATTTAAATTCCGAACACTTCAATGTAATCCCTGAGAAATAGATAGGCAAACCGTCTCAACACTGATTGTCACTTTTTTCAACGCCTGCTCGTTCCCTGCAAGTAATCCTACAGTAAAGTGGTATACATCACTACGTAAAAGACATTCCGAGGAACGTAATGGTTTACAGTAATCATACTTCTGATTACTCTAGCTGAAATAATGTGGTTTTTATATTGAAGTGTTCGAAGTTTGAGATTGTTCGAAGTTTGAATCAAAACGGTATAAGATACGATTTATTTATTGATAACCTAGCAAATTTTAAAGCACATAATTAGGCAAGTTTCAAATAATTTTTGGTGTCCAGTTTTTTTTCAGTTTTATTTTCAGCATTCTTCCAGATTCTTTGAAAATGTTAGTGGCAGCTCTGGTTACATATGTCTATGTTATTTGTTAATATACATTCTAGATGGCACTTTTGTATATACATATTAGTGTTTCCCTATGAGAGTCTGTATCATACCCTTGTTCTTCATGAAAGTACCCATAATCCCAAGTGTATTGTTATTGTTTGCCCATGGCTCTTGCAAGACGACCACGTTTATATTTTCTTTGGTGAATCTTTGAGAGAAGATTCCAGTAGCCCCTCTCGTATGGCGCAGATTCATTTGTAAAAAAAATTTATTTGGCTCCTCATATCGGGTTGAATATCCTAACCTCGTTCCATTAGAATTAGAAAGCTTTTCTTTCACCCTTTCTTCGCGTTTTGATTCGAGTCTCGTTTCTCCTCGGCCTTGCCTTCCTTCCTTGTCGGATGCTTTATTTACGCGGTCAGGCACTTTCTTTCTAAAACAGTGGTTGACTCCAACTTTTTTGGCAAAGCTTCGTCCAAACTTGAAATTAAGCTTAAGTCCCCAATCAGTTATTTTGTGCTGCAATGCATCATCCACTGATAATAAAAGCTGAGCGTTCTTTTAATTATATTCCGCTCAAGGACAGGTTTCGATATTGTCCTGGCTTTCTATCAGACCCAGAACTTACAAACTTGCAAGCACTTAAAGAACGCCGCGAACTTTCAATGCTTTATTTTATCAATGACATTATTTCTCTACGCGTGCAATCTACTAAATTATTATCACAACTAAATTTTTATGCACCCAATTGTCAATGAGGAACTCGAAAAATATTTTCGGAAAACTCTCGCAGAACTAACTACTTAAAAAATTATAATCAGCACTGCGAAAATATCGACATCACTATGGGCAGAAATTAAATCAAATAACGACTAACTACTGAAAATAATGTATAGAATAAAGGGAAATATTGTAATATCTTAACTGCAGTCTACATTTGCTTGACGAAAATGAAAAATAAATAAATTAAATCATTCCATTATTTTATTATTGTGCTTTTGGGGAAGAATACAGATAGGCGTCGTACAAAAATTACGTAACGTTAAAAACCTAGATTTCAGACCCCCTCTCCCCCCTATGTAACGATAAGTAACGTTCGATATGACCCCTCCCCCCCTTAAATTACGTAACGCTGAACAACCTGACCCCCCCCCCTCTAAATTTGCAATTTTGAGCAAACATCACAGTTACGTGACGGTCTCAACTACCCCCCCCCCCTCACCTCTATGTAACAATAAGTAACGCAGGCTTAAACCCCCTCCCCGTCCTATCGTGATCTGTTTTAGTGTTTCTCTTAAAGTTCGGGCAGCCCGTCCCCTCGAAGTCCCAGCTACTACTGTCCTTATTGCCTCCAATCTTGCATTAACTGAATTATTGGCTAGCAGTAGAACATTTGTATTCTCTTTTCTTTTACAGAGTAAGATTGTCACCACTACTGTTTGATATATTAAGCGGTCTAGTTTCCGGTTGACCACTACTCGTTTGGGGTCCTGATGAACGGTTTCTACCTAGTTCTTAGGCTTTACCTGCTTCGTATCCATGCAGAACTACTCTCGTTCCAACTCTTCATTTATCAGCGTGGATTGTTAATTAACTTGTTGAAGCTCCGCACTGAGTTTAAGGTCTTCACAGGTTATTTTTCCGCCATCGCCTGATTTCACCTGCATTTGGGAGTTAAGGATAGATGATAAGCATAAAGTAACATCTCTGACGATTGACTTTCTAGTTCCTTTAATTCGTCATCGATTTTAACAATTTCCAGTTTTTTTTCCGAAATGTTTGACTTTATACCTTTATTCTCGAAACTTTACATTCATCCCAATATTATATGTATGCCAGTTCATCAATACTTTGGAGTATACAATTGAAGAAGTGCTAGATCGATTAATGCAATTTTGAAAATTTCGTTCATTTCAAAAACGTTTGAATTTAACATCTCGTTGCTCACATTGTTATACCGCACAAATGCCCAGTGATATTTTTATGTGTGCACTCCTCTAATTGTACACGAGGCCCTTTGATGAAGTTGCACACAGCAACCAGAGCAAAGTTCGTTCAATTCACGCCAAAGCGGACGAAAAACTCTTCCGACATTTCGTGGTACTTAGTGAATGTGACAATGTCGTTAAATTAAATTTCAAATTATAACTCTGGTTCATCATTGGATTCCTCGGAATACCCGTCGCTATCGCCCCGTTACTGTGACATTGCTCATATCGTCCGCAAGGCGAAAACTGCTGAAGGATGAACGTGAAAAGCCAAGTAGACGGCTTTTTCCCCCTTTTACTGGACTCGGCAAACTGTCGAACACTGGAGCACAGGTTGGAATAAATTGGCAATTCTCTTGGGTTAAGTGTTTTGCTTGTAGTTTCTTTTAAGAAGCAGCTTTTAGCATTCCGAGCAGTATGATCTCGTTTTTTGCGTTTCACGAACGAAACGATTATCAATTTCAGTTAAACCGACCCAAACCCAGTGTGCATCGTCTGCACAGCGTACTTGAATCAAGTAGTATTTTACACGGACTATCGCTCTATTGTTTATTATATACTATTTCTGTCGTCATTTCTGGCGAGTCCTTTCTTGGCGTGCAAGCGCGTACATATTTGTTCGCTGCAGACGTTTGCCTGGAGTTTCGCGCTTCCCACTCGCAGCGTAAAAGTGTCTTGAGAAAAGCGTCGAGAAATGGAAACAATATTTTCTGCTGAAAAAATGAGGTTCGTGCGTTCGCTTGGCTTGAGAACGACAAAGCGAGAGAGAGAGAGAGCGAGAGAGAAACAGACTTACTTGTGCAGCATCTATGCGCTCCCACGGGCGGATAGAAGAAAGTAGTATTGGCAATCGTGGTACGAAATAGCAACGAAATGAAAATCCTGGATATCATTAAGTATTAAGTCTATTCGAGATTGCGGTAAATCGCTTTTCTCCTTCTCCGGTTCTAGTCTCGCCCGCTGGTGACGCAAATCATTTGAGCTTTGGGTGTTTGACTTTAGAGAGGACTCATAAGTTGAAAGGATGGTGTTTTATATATTCAGCGGCGCGAAAAGCAGTGTAGTTTCACTAAAGTGGAAAGCATAAAAATGGAAATTCGCATGCATCGCTGGATTGAGATTCTATCGGATTTATTTATACAATAGAAAGCACAAACTAGAAGGGTGTTCAGTACTTGGAACTATCGTATTCGTTCTGTGTAAGGACTAGCAAGGACAACACTGAACTAAAATGCGTTCTCTCAAATATATGGGTCACGAGGCGATTCTAACCGTTAATAGTAAGTGCACATAGAGCAGATGGTCTAGATGAAGCTTTGTTTTATCAGAAATAGCTGAACCGATATCAACGAATGATTTATGTTCAATTAAAACTCTATTTTCTTAGGCACAAAATTTTTGTCTTCAAAGTAAGATTACAACGAAAGCATTTAATGAACATTACATTATTTTCAGCACTGTTTTCGATCATTATCCTGCTAACTAGCAAGCATTATAATGTTTAAGAAAAAACACAGTTTTGAACAGATTTTTTGTTTATAAACCGAATCTCAACAAAGCCGACTAAATCACAATGAGGCGAACAAACGAAACGGTATTCCATCCATAGCTTTGTCACTTTCTCAGGGCAGAAAATAAAAAACAACCATCAAAAGATATTCTATTTTTTACCTTGCAGGTCAGTTAAAAGAAGAAAAAAAAACAAAATGAAATGGAATCCAGTTCGTAAATTTGTGAGAAAAAACTATCCTTAAATCTTTTTCACGGGTACTGCGGTGTATATACTGATGCTAGTGCCACTTGAGCAAGGATCAAAGAAAAGCTTTCTTTTTTCGTTCTATTTCGAGCAAGGATTTGCTGGCATATGTAGACTACCTCTTATTCAGAATCAACCGGAGGGCGCTTTTCACACCGTTTCCAAATTGACCACTCTCACTCTGAGTGACGAATTTTTTTACTAAAATTGTGGAAGAATGTCCACCATATCGCCACGAAATTAGATATTCAACTAACAGACGAACGAAACTTCCAAAGACAGGCACTTTCTAAGCGGATATGAAAACTTTTAACTGTTAATTTGAGATTGTACTGTTGGGGTAAGCCCAACAGTGTAAATCTATTAAAAACTCTTCTGCAACCACTCATACAACATATATCGTAGTCTATGGTAACGATCCAAGCAGTAAAACTAGCACCTTTTATCATTTCTCTGGAATTGCCTTTGTCTATAAAGATTACGTGAAACAATATAAAATATCGGACCATGTTCAAGTTGAAACGGTTTCATTCACTGCATTCAAGAAAAATACTTCCACAGATGCCCCACACTAGAAGCTAGTGACCGAAACGTATCTATACAGTTGATGGAATTCAAGATCAATGTCAGCATGAGAATGTGTCCTCTGTATTTATCCGACCGAAACAAACGCAATACCGTAAGTTTCTCGATATCACAGATTTCATTGGAACTAGAAAAAAGCTGCTCGTTTGCATTCAAAACTGGAAACCATAAGGGTGTCATTGTCTGGCACTGGCATGTTTGCATATTCATTATACTGGAAAATGCAAGTCAGTAACAAGTACTAGCGTAAGACCGAACCAGCAATTGGCTGGATAGTAAAGTCCTTTACGTGAAATGATATGTTGCAATCTGGTCATCTATTTAGCATAAATCGAACAAAAGGGCACATATGGAAATGTCAATAAAGCTTCACTGTAGTCGGGTGAGTGAAACTCCGGTTCGAACGTGTCGAAGTTGGAGTTCTGTTTGTTCCCATCCCAGAGTACGATTGGACCCTTTTGTCGCTTTCTGTGGCCGTCCAGTTCGGCCCGGTGTCTGTGTTTCTTTAGCTAGCACAAAGCTAAAGCTACTGTTTTGATTATATTTGAACCCCATTCAAATATCCATCTTATACAATCACATGTAGAAACAACATGCACGAACAAAGCTATTGCTATTTTCCGAAGGATATTGAAGGGGTTATTAGCTAGGAAAATGCTTTCCACAAGCTAATCCGCAGGACTTCGATTAAGTATTTGCTGGCGAAAGTATTGATACAAAGAGCAATGTTGATGTGAAATTGCTTAGCAGGTTTAAGTACTAAACCAGTACCATACACAGACTATTTATTCTTGGTTTGAAAAAGTCATGAGGTTTTATTGATCTATCTTTTTTTCACTATGCTAATCATGTTTTGTAGGCACAAAATCACCCGAATTTCATTCAGACAAAGCGAGCGATTGTTGCATCTACACTTATGGGAAGCTTAGTAGGGGATAAATCAATCGACGATTTGTCAATCGAAACGAGCAAGCCAAATTGGCCATTTAAAAAGGTAACATTGTTGAACTTGTAGACGAGACCAGCCGGATTATGTAGATTAATTAGAGTTTTATATGCCGACAAGAGCGGAACAGGTAAATTAAACAATGGATCGAATTTAACGTTCAACCAGACTAGATCAGTTGATAAGTAGGGTAGTAGTACTTCAACCCTCATGGTGTGGCTTGGGGTTCCCCCTACAATGATAACCGCTCCTCTTTAATCTATAACCTTTGCGATGACTTCGACATGACTATTTTGAACAACGGTGAAATGACACGTATCCCGAAACCTCCAGCGCGCCCAAGCGCTTTGGATCTATCCTTATGTTCGACGTCGCTACGGTTGGATTGCACATGGAAGGTGATCCTCGATCCTCACGGTAGCGACCATCTGCCTATTCTTATTTCAATTACTAACGGTTCACCTCGCATGCGACAATTGACATTCCGTATGACCTCACACGGAAGTTATACGAGGAAATGATTTCAAAAGCGGTCGAGTCGATTCAACATCACCCACCACTTGAAGAATACAACCTCCTCGCGGGCTTAATGCTCGACGCCGCGTTGCAAGCCCAAACGAAGAAATATCCCGGCGTAACGATCAAAGAGCGGCCTCCAACTCCGTGGTGGGACAAAGAGTGCTCCGATGTCTACACGCAAAGATCCGACGCGTTTTTGGCCTTCCAGAAGGGAGGTATACCCGACGACTATATACGGTATTCGGAGCTTAATACCAAGCTTAAAAGCCTGGCTAAAGCAAAGAAACGCGTATAATGGCGTCGGTTCGTGAACGAGACGTCGAGGGAGACATCGATGAGCACTCTTTGGAACACAGCCCGAAGAATGCGGAATCGCGTAACGGTCAACGAAAGCGAGGAGTCTTCAAGTCGGTGGATATTTGATTTTGCCAGGAAAGTATGTCCGGACTCTGTTCCTGCGCAAAACTTTGTTCGCGATACGTCTCCGGGTCACGACGCGATAGAATCACCTTTTACGATGGCAGAAGTTTCAGTTGCCCTCCTGTCCTGTAACAATAACGCACCTGGGTTAGATAGAATCAAATTCAACTTGTTGAAGAATCCGGCAATGCCAAGAGGCGCTTGTTGAACTTGTTCAATAAGTTCCTGGAGCAAAACATTGTACCGCAGGATTGGAGGCAAGTGAAGGTGATCGCCATCTAAAAACCAGGGAAACCAGCTTCTGATCACAACTCTTATAGGCCGATTGCAATGCTATCCTGTATCCGGAAATTGATGGAAAAAATGATACTCCGTCGTTTAGACCACTGGGTCGAATCAAATGGTCTACTATCAGATACTCAATTTGGCTTCCGCCGTGCCAAAGGGACGAATGATTGTCTTGCGTTGCTTTCAACAGATATTCAGCTGGCGTATGCTCGCAAAGAACAAATGGCGTCTGCGTTCTTGGACATCAAGGAGGCTTTTGATTCCGTTTCTATTGACATTCTTTCGGGTAAACTTCACCGACAAGGATTTTCTCCAATTTTGAACTTTTTTCAAAAATGTCAACAAAGAGTGAATTTTCTTCGTACAATAACCGGACAATGGTGGGGAGCCCACCCAGGAGACCTTATAAGGCTTTACCAAACAACGATATTGTCTGTCATTGAGTACGGGTGTTTCTGCTTCCGCTCCGCAGCAAACACACACTTGATCAACCTGGAGCGAATACAATATCGTTGTTTGCGTATCGCCTTGGGTTGCATGCAGTCGACCCATACGATGAGTTTGGAGGTCTTAGCTGGAGTACTACCATTGAAAAACCGCTTCTGGAGCCTGTCTTCTCGAATTCTTATCAAATGTGAGGTCTTGAACCGTCCTGTGATTGAAAATTTTGAAAGTTTAATCGAACTTAATTCTCAAACCCGTTTTATGACATTGTATTTCAATCACATGTCCCATAATATTAACCCTTCTTCGAATATTCCAAATCGTGTCGACTTATCAAATACTTCTGATTCTATTGTGTTTTTCGAAACATCCATGATAGAAGAAACTCGTGGAATCCCGGATCATTTACGCGTGCAGCAGATCACCAAATTTTTTTCCAATAAATATCGAAACATCAACTGCGACAATATGTTCTACACTGACGGATCACTTCTTGATGGGTCCACTGGCTTCGGTATTTTCAATAACAATTTAACCGTCTCCCATAAGCTTGATAATCCTGCTTCCGTTTACGTCGCAGAATTGGCTGCAATTCAGTACACCCTAGGGATTATCGAAAAAATGCCCACGGACCATTATTTTATCTTTACGGACAGTCTCAGTTCCATTGAGGCTCTCCGATCGATGAAAGATGTTAAGCACTCTCCGTATTTCCTGGGGAAAATACAGGAACATCTGAGTGCTTTATCCGAAAAATCGTATCAGATTACCTTAGCGTGGGTCCCTTCTCACTGCTCGATACCGGGCAATGAGAAAGCGGACTCTTTGGCTAAGGTGGGCGCAACAAACGGTGGAATTTATGAAAGACCAATTGCCTTTAATGAATTTTTCTCGTTTGTACGTCAGAATACGATCATCAGTTGGCAAAATGCTTGGACCAGAGGGGAACTGGGAAGGTGGTTACATTCCATAATCCCCAAGGTGTCGACGAACCCGTGGTTCAAGGGGTTGGATGTAGGTCGGGATTTCATTTGCGTGATGTCCCGGCTTATGTCCAATCACTATAGATTTGACGCGCATCTCCGTCGTGTTGGGCTCGGAGAAAGTGGTATCTGTGCCTGTGGTGAAGGTTATCACGACGTTGTTTGGTCATGCCCTGTACACCGTGACGCCAGGTCTAAATTAATAGCTTCCCTGCAGGCCGAAGGTAGGCAGTCGGCTGTTCCTGTTCGTGATGTCTTGGCAAGCCGTGACCTATCCTACATGTCCCTTATACACGTTTTCCTGAAATCCATCCACGCCCCAGTTTAGTCCTACCCCCTTCCGCCTGCATCCAGCCTAACGACAAGAACACGTTAAGACCCCGGATCCGGAAACAGCAATCAGACCCGCACGATACTTTCAAGGCCCGAGGGAGACAACCCAATATGCCAGTCCGTAATATCTTGGCCCAGCAGCGGAACATGTGCTTACCTATGGCAATGAAAACCATCATACAGTAAACCAGTGCTTTTAATGCAAAATATTATAGCTTTAAGTTACATTTAGTTTCAGCTCGTAGTCGGCAGCGAGGATAAAATTTGCTTTTAGTTATTAAGATACTTTAGAAAGTAAGCTACCAGATATAATTGGCGCCGTTAAACATTAAGTTGTATTTGTGCCGTGTCAAATAAATTATAGATGAACAAAAAAAAAAGTAGGGTAGTAAAACAAATTGTAAATCAAAAACAATCTAGAAGATTTTGAAGAGTTATGGACTTAATTCAATATATATTTAACAAATTTAAGGTGTGTGCCAATGTTGAGTAGGTACTCAAATGTTCTTTCTTGCAGTCTGAAAAATCCTATCTGAAAAAAATTGGTTACAAGGAATAGCTTTCTATTGCCCTTATCGTGAACTCCCATTCTACCTGTTGATTATTCAATATGTGAATAAAGCGATACGCGATTTGACTATACAAAGTGTACCACTTTTACAACAGATTAGTTAAGCTTACACCTTACGAAACATACGATTAACTAATTAAAAAAAGCGGATCCAAAGAAATTGATTGATTAACAGTTTGAGCTATCTGATTTAATTTCTATACACGTACCTATAACCGCAGCTGTCAACAATTTTTGGAAGGTTTTGCTATTAAAATCGGAACCAATCGTGTGGTATTTGTTCGTAGTCTGGGTATTGCAATCATGTAGTAATGAGGCAAATAGGCTCTGTCATGCACATTCCAATCCAATATGTAAATATGTCGTAATGAATAGTGTTTTTAGCAAAGTTGTAGATAATAATTTCTTCCATCCAAAGAACATTATACCTATCTGTAAAAAAAGTTTATTTCCTGATTCTATCAAAAAATTTTCTAGACAATCATTTTTAATTTATCTTTTACCTTTTTTTCCAAAGAAATTTTTTTAGAGTTTATATTTTTATTTTGTATATTTTCATTCGGAGAGACAAAGTTATTATTTACAACTTTGCAGAAGACGACATTTTTTCAATAGCTTATCAAAAATGAGCCGTGTTTCAAAAAATTATTCCAATAGCACAAAATTGCATCGTTTGCCCATAGAAACATCTATGTAAAGTTTTAACCAAATCAAAAAAGGTCGATTAAATTGCTTGCCCGTTCTTTTGTGGAATTGTACTATTAAAAAGCTGCCTTTTTGCAATAGCGACAGCAAGAACATCGGCCGGCAGTTGCTCCAATGAAAAGCTGCCGTATTTTGACAACACACAAACGTTTTTGGATGATGGCAATCAAAATTTGTGGGCCACCAAATTTTCGCTGTGAAAACAGCTTTTCACTGTGTTAACAGCTTTCCACTGTGTTATTTAGAAGAATACCTTCTTTCCACTGTCGGGGATAGGACAGATATGCGACCAAATTGTTCTTTTGAGCATAAATTACATACTTTATTAAAGAGCTAATATTTTTGCCTTTCTCCTAGAAAGGTATAGCAATCACTTGCAAAACCGAAAGTATAAAAGTGCTCCAAAGGGCCGAATGGCATATATCACTCGACTCAGCTCGACGAGCTGAGCATTTTCTGTTATATGTGTGTGTGTGTATGTGTGTGTGTGTGTGTGTGTGTGTGTGTGTGTGTGTGTGTGTGTGTACGTGTGTGTATGTGCAGATTGTTTTTCTCACTCATTTTTCTCAGAGATGGCTGGACCGATTCTCATGAAATTAATTGCAAATGAAAGGTCTTGTTGTCCCATAAGACCCTATTGAATTTTATTGTAATCGGATTTTTAGTTTGGAGGTTATGTATCAAAATGTAAAAATCATGAAACATCATTATCTTGCAAACTACACAACCGATTTGAACAAAATTGATTTCAAATGAACGGGCTATCCAGAAAACCCTTAACTTTTGAATTTTATGAAGATTGAACTTGTGGTTCAAGAGTTATGAAAAGAAACGTGTTGTGAAGACTGTTTAATCTCACTCATGTTTCTCAGAGATGGCTGAACCGATTTTCATAGAATCAGTGTCAAATGGAAGGCCTAGTTGCCCCTAGTTGACCCTATTGATTTGTTTTGCAATCGGATTATTACTTTGCCTGTTATGTTTAAAATGTGAAATCCATCTATGAAAAGGAACATATTCCGAAGACTACTTGGACTCACTCACTTTTCTCAGAGATGGCTGACCCGATTTCCACAAAATTAGTGTCAAATGAAAGGTCATAACACCCTATTACATTTTACTGTAATCGAACTGTAACTTCGTCTGTAATGTACCGAAATGTGAAAATCACGAAACTTTATTATCTCAGTAACTACACAACCGATTTGATCAATATTATTATCAGATGAGCGGGCTAGTTAAGGGTAAACTAATGAATTATGATTGTACACGTGGTTTCAAAGTTTGTCTGCCCTATACGTTCTCATTTCATTTCATTATAATCGAACTTAAGCAACCGTTATGTATTAAATTGTTAATAAAACAACGAAAGTCTATTATCTCAAAGTTTACATGACTTATTTGAACATAACTAGTGTCATACGAACGAGTCATCTCTCGAACTTACAAATAACAAACTTCATAACCATTCGACATGTGGCTCAAAAGAAAAAAAAGAAATTCAAAGACTAGTTAAAACTATACCTGCTTTTGTCGATATATGTGGCCTCAACATAATTTAAATGTGGTATCGTACGATTTGAACGTTCCAAATTCATTGATTCCTTGCGATGTGTTTAAAGTCTGAAAATGCACGACGAATCGGCCATACACAGTAAGAAAACTTCATGTCGAATCGCATGTAAAGAATTGCCTCCATCGCTTATGATAGAAAATTCCATAATATTCCACGCTACTTTAAATGATATTGTACATAATTTTCAAAATAAATCGTGGTTTACGTCAGAATCAACAGAAATTTTAATGGAATTGCACATAATTTTCAAACAAAATCATGGTTCACGTCAGAACAGCTGAAATTTAAATGGGAAAATATTTTACGTGACGTGTAATATTCAGAATTTTTTACTGTGTAGGATATGATCAAAGTCAAATAACGAATCGTTTGAAATGATTGGTTTTATCGAAATGACAACATCCTCGACTTTTGGCTTCTGTACATCACCTTAATTCTGAATATATTCATATTGGGTGGTATTCGGTCATTTTCAGCAAATTTTCTGGCATCAATCTGACACCGGAAATACTCATATTAGGAGGTATTAAGTTATTTGGTTGTTTTCCAGAAACTAAAAGTGGTCGTCTATGAATTCAAAATGGTGCCAAGGGTCAATGTTTGGTTTCTATGCATCATCTCGATTACGGAAATATCCATATTGAGTATTATTTGGTCATTTTCGACTGTTTCCTATAAGTTGCCATTTAGCGATTCAAAATGGTGCCTGATGTCAATTGTTAGCTCATTGCATTATTCTGGTTCCAGAAATACTCATATTGGAAGGTATTTGGTTATTTTAGGCTGTTTTTCACAAACTGGAAGTCACCATCTTGGATTGCAAAATGGTATTTAAGATAATTTCTGGCCTCTGAGCGTCATTCTGGTTGAAGAAACACCCATATTCGATTTGTGGCTCCAGTGCATCATTAAGATTCCGGAAATACCCATATTGTGTTATATTTGGTTGTTTGCCGCTGCTTTTCCGAAACCGGAAGTCACCATCTTAGAATTCAAAATGATATCTGTGGTCGATTTTAGCTCCTCCTCCTCATTCTTTATCCGGATATTATTATATTGGGTGGAAATCGGTCATTTTTGGCTGTTTTCCAGAACCCGGAAGTTACCATCTTATAATGCAAAATGTTGCCTAAGGTCGATTATGGAACATATTTGTTACCACTACAACCCTGCCAAATATGGTTCCATTACCCTGCCAAATATGGTTCCATTTAGTTGATTAGTTCGCGAGATGTGCAGAAATTTGTGCAGAAACATGTGCTTCTGAAAGAGGGAGGGGCGTCGAACCAATATGGACATATTTGTTACCCTTTAAAACATCCACATGCCAGATTCGGTTTCATTTGCTTGGTTTGTTCTTGAGTTGTGCAGAAATGTATGTTTCATTTGTATTGGACCCCTCCCTTCCAGAGAAGGGAGGGGTCTCAAACTATCATAGGAACCTTCATCGGGACCAAAAACTCCTTCATACAAATTTTCACGTCGATCGGTTCGGTAGTTTTCGAACCTATATGGATCAAACAGACAGACAGACCGGACTACATTTTTATATGTAAAGATTGCAACACCAATATTTTAGAACCTAAAGAGTGAATATACATTTATTGGATTGAAGCGTTCATGTAAATCTATTTTTACAAATAAAAGTTTGAATGAGAAAGGCTGGGTCTGACCGCTAGGTGGATTAATTTAGGTTTTCGTTCATTCATTACACCTTATCAAAAATGTGCTTAAACCAATCATTTTACTAGTAAATAACGACTAGGACGGTCCTAAATAAGTAGCAGCGTCAACGGAAGATACAGCGGCACATTCCCCATTAAAAAATATCAGAAAGGTTGTGTGCAAAGCCACGACCGCGAGGTTTACGTAGAACGTAGTTCGTTACAATTAACGGCTTATCAATATCATCCCGGTTCCGGAAATACTCATGTAAGCTGTATTTGACCATTTTTGAGTGTTTTTCAGGAACGGAAACTAATACTTCCTTTTCAACCCTCTCTTTTTTAATTGATTGGAGACCCTGAAGAGGAGCGTTATTTAACTGACTTGAAGTCATTCGAAAATAATGTTGAAGGTTACTGGGACACAATTGTCACAAGAGCACAGCATGAGTGGAATTGAATTCTGCTCGGTAAAAACGTTATGAAAAAATTTGAATTGTAATAAGAGGGAAATGGATGACTTTACAAGAATCGATCCGGCAAGAATAGAGTTGAGTTTTGCACCATGACCGAACCAGTCCAAAATGTACCATGATTGGAACATTTTTTCTAAGTCTAAGTCACACCCTTGGGGCAAGACACTATTGATATACAGGTAATTCCCGTTTTTGGCATGTTCCGTTTTTGGCACGTTCCGATTTTGGCAACTTTTGGTTCCGTTTTTGGCAACACAATTTTTTCTAATCTTTTACTGATTGACGGCTCAAAACTAATCCTCATAGTTCTCTACTAGTGTAAATATATGACGCATTTTCGACTAATTGACTGAGAGGCTGGTAAGGTTCTCTTAAAATTTAATGAACATTTGTGAGTGTGAAGGCCTTACTACACTAGAAAACTTTGCATACTTTTTCTATTGAAATACATCCAGACAATCATTTGAAAACGTCTGAAGTTTGAACCTCTTTTCCATATATCGATATATCTTAATAATGAAAACCCAAGAAATGATTTGAAAAAAAGGTCATCTCATATTTTTTTAGACACTAGTTTTTTAGATAGACTTTACACTCTTAAGGAGAAAATGTTAAAAAAACGCATGCAATTTTTTGTAAATAAAAGATAACTCCAATGTTTTCTTCTTGTTTATATGAATAATGAAAGTTTTGTCTTCAACTTTAGAAACATAATTTACTCAATAAAATGTAGAACAAGACAAAGAAATTACTGTTTTTCGAAATATTTTTCATTGAAAAAGTAAGCTATAAAATATTTGTTACAACAAAGTTTCCACAATTTCGAAAAAAAAAACATTTATGCGAAATGGAGCGTATCTTCAAGAAAAAACAAAAAAAATTCTTCACATTTTATATGGTGAAAGAAATAAATCGTTAAAAACTGTCCACGTGGTATGTGGATGGCCCCACAACTGAAAATCGAGGAGCGTGTTGCCAAAAACGGAACATACCTGTATTGCGAAATATTCCCAATAATCAATATTACAAATTATTTATCGTTGCATTTTTGAGCACCCCTCTTTCCATATCTTAGCTCATTGACGTTAACTTATCTTTGGAGTCTGAGTCTGACCGCTAGGTGGATTAATTTAGGTTTTTATCATATATTTCTTGTTACTAGTATACACCACAACATGTGGTTCTCCATGTACACAACTCGGTATATGAAGTTATTCGCACGATGTGCACCAAGCGAATAATTCTTATCTATTCGTATTCATTCGTATAATCGTGATTTGTTGGTCAAAAAAAAGTGAGTAAATGACAGTGTATACTCTCCTACTCTCGCTCAACTCAACCGCAGCTAAAATAGTTCCCTTCCGCTCTCTCTCTCTCTCTCTGATTATCTCTAGTATCTCTATCTTAAACAGCAGGGTGGCTAAAGTCCGTCGTGTCATCCATAAAACCCTGGCCGGGGGCAGAACTTTTTGCAGTCGATGAGAAGGACATCCCTCGCCCAGAAATCTTGATCGGGTTCTTTCCACTAAGTGTAGCAGACACTACGGACAGGATTCTTGCGCTACTTGAGAGCCAAAACGATGGCTCTCAAGTAGCGCAAGAAAAAAGTTCAGGTGGACACAACTGAACTAAATGTGCAAAACAACTTATCTAGTGGGGGATCAGAGCTCACGGGCGGTCCCATTATCGTAAAAACCCACAAGGATACTGGAGATGCTGGGACGAATATCAACGTTCAAAGCCTAATCCCAGGACCAAGTGGAGTTAACGAAATGAGACGTAACTTGGAGCAAACTGATCGTACCACACAAAATGCAAACTACAGGAGGATAAAACTGCAATCGAGCGATAATCCAAACACTGGCAACCGCATGTCGAACAGTGGGAAGCAAAGCCCACCACAACGATGCGGATATCCAAGCAGAAGAAATGAATGATAGAAATATCAAATGCGTTCAAGTGAATCTGCACCACGCAAAGGGAGCAACCGCTGTACTTTTGAAGCGATTCACGGAGAGCAAACTGGATGTTGCGTTAATCCAGGAGCCATGGACATATAACAGTAGGATACAAGGATTTCCTTCAAACGTATGTAAGCTAATTTATGACGACTCTCAGCCCTCGCCGAGGGCCGCAATCTTAGTAAACAGGAGAGCTAATTTCTTTCCAATTACAGAATTCATTTCAAGAGACTTGACAGCAATCACGTTGGAGGCACCAACGACCCACGGCAAAACTGAAATTTGTATCGCGTCAGCAGACTTTCCAGGTGACGTGGGAGAAGTTCCTCCACCAGAGGTCGCTGGATTGGTTTCTTACTGTAAGGAACAAAACAAAGCTTTTATAATTGGATGTGATGCAAACGCCCATCACACGATTTGGGCCAGCACAGACATCAACAACAGAGGTGAGTACCTTTTAGACTTTATATCATCACAAGGGATAGATATATGTAATAAGGGGGATAAACCAACTTTTGTAAATGTATTAAGACAAAAAGTTCTTGACCTTACACTATGTAGTCCGGTGATATCCGGCAGAATGAAAAATTGGCACGTATCAGATGAAGAATCTTTATCTGACCACAAGCAAATCTTATTTGATTATGAAGCAAATCAAGAACGCACTGAGTTCATAAGGGACCCCAGAAAAACAAACTGGGAGCTTTATAATTCAAAGCTAATGGTAGCTTTGAACAGCTTCGGAGGATGTTCCAAATCATACAGAGAGTTGGAAGAAAATTCCAAATATCTCTCAAATTTGATCCAACAGTCTTACCTTGATTGCTGCCCTGCAAAGATACGCTCTACAAATAGAGAAGTACCTTGGTGGAATCAATCTCTACAAAAACTTCGGAAAAAAAAACTCGGAAACTCTTCAACCGGGCTAAACGAACCCAACAGTTCCCACAGTTCGAATACAAGCAATCCTTCACCGCCTATAATAAAGAAATAAGAAGATCAAAAAGTATTCACTGGAGGCATACATGTGAAAACATTGAAAATACTCCAACAGCCGCCAGGCTGCAAAAAATCCTTGCGAAAGATCACTCGAATGAGTTGGGTACTCTAAGAAAAGAAGATGGTTCTTGTACTAGCTCTGCTAGAGAAATATTAGAGTTAATGATGAAAACACACTTTCCTGGATCGATCATTAACTCAAGTGAAGACCAAAGTACATCTGTATCAAGTACTGGAAATCTTATAACCAGGACAAAAATTCACGAAACAGTGAATACGATGACTGGGCTAGAAAGAACTAGGGATGATGCAATTACTTTGGCCAACCAAATTTTTACCGAAAGTTGAGTTGAATGGGCAATAGACTCCTTTAAACCCTTCAAGTCACCTGGTAGAGACGGAATCTATCCGGTACTACTACAGAAGGGTAAAACAGTTCTGATGCCCATTCTAACACAACTCTTTCAATCCAGCTTAATTCTAGGCTATATTCCGGAAGCGTGGCGACATGTACGGGTTATTTTTATCCCTAAGGCCAACAAAAGGAACAAATCTCTGCCAAAATCCTTTAGGCCAATTAGCTTATCGTCAGTCGTTCTCAAAATAATGGAAAAAATAATCGGTGAGCACATCAAATCATCATATCTTTTTAAAACTCCTCTTAGTAAATATCAATTTGCTTACCAAGAGGGGAAATCGTCGGTAACTGCACTCCATACTATAGTTACAAAACTAGATAAATCTTTTGCTGCAAAAGAAATTTCCCTTGCGGCGTTCCTTGATATTGAAGGGGCATTTGATAACTCGTCTCATGACTCAATGGCTGCTGCAATGGAGAAACGTGGTTTTGACAATTGCATTATTCATTGGATAAGCGAGATGTTATCAAAAAGAGAAATAGCAGCAAGCCTTGGTAGCTCTAATATAAGTGTAACAGCCTTAAAAGGGTGCCCACAAGAAGGGGTGATATCTCCTCTGCTGTGGTCATTAATAGTTGATGATCTTCTAAAAAAATTGATGGAAGAAGGCTTTGAAGTAGTTGGATTTGCTGATGATATTGTTATTATTGTTCGTGGCAAGTATGATGATATCATCACAGACCGAATGCAAATTGCCTTAAACATTATTTCCTCGTGGTGTGATAGGGAAGGCTTAAATGTTAATCTTTCAAAAACCACTTTCGTCCCATTTACACGTAGAAAAAAAACTAGGCTTAATGATATTGTTGTATTACCTATTCAATTATTTTTATACTTTGACCTGCCCCTCGCTTCACGAGAAGTAGAGCATTCGAATTCACCATGTACGAACAGTTATTCAACGACCCACATGTGTAAGACACTGAATAAACATACTGGTTATTATTCGATCTTTTATTAGAGTTAAAGAAAGCTCTTGTATCTTTTTCATGAATACGACATGGTGTCAGAAGCGGTCGCGTAGTGTTTTCTGCGCCTTGGAAAGTGAAAATATCTCGAAAATCGGTTTTCGCGAATGGGAAATTCTCTCCGGCGTGGGGCTGAGGCCTACGTTTTTTCTCTTTCCTTTCTCTCGTCGCATAAGCGTTGGTGTGCGTGTAGCGGGACCGTCGGTGGTTGTATCCAGACGGTGAATGTATTGAACCTCATTGGAGGACCGTGTGGTTAATTTTCGTGTTCGTGTCGGTACCGAGTAAAACCAATATGGAAGATTTTCGTGTACTGCTTGAAAGGCAGAACGCTTTGTTTGCTGCTTTGACAGATCGTATCATTAACTTTCAAGTGAATGCTCCTGCGCCGATTGCTAATGCATCTCAGCCGGTCCCACAGCCTCCTCCGTTATGTTTGGAAGGAGACATGGGTGATAATTTCGATTTTTTCGAGCGTAATTGGAACAATTATGCTAATGCAACAGGCATGAACCAGTGGCCGACTGATCAAAATTCCAAGAAAGTTGGGTTCTTGTTATCAGTGATCGGTTTTGAGGCTCTCCGTAAGTATTTTAATTTCGAGCTAACAGACGACCAGCGTGCTTCGCCGGAGGTAGCTTTGATAGCAATAAAAGCTAAAGTGGTTCGCGAACGGAATACGTATTTAGATCTGTTCGTATTTTTATCGGCTAGGCAAGAACTAGAGCCGATTGATGAGTTTGTAATGAAGTTGAAAATGATAGCTAAGCCGTGCCAGTTTGGGGCATTTGAAGAAAAGTTTCTTACGTATAAAGTGATTACTGCTAATAAGTGGCTGCATCTTCGGAAGCGGTTGATTACTTCCAAAGACATTATCCTTCACAAAGTGGTAGATGAGTGTAGACTCGAAGAAGTTTCGGTTCGGCGTTTTAAGGCGCTTGGGGTGAACAGGAAAGTGAAGTGAACTCCATACAAACCAGAAAAGGCAACGTTGAGAAAAAATACTGCAAGTTTTGTGGAGGACGACACATTTCCGAAAAGGGTTTGTGTCCCGCTTTTGACAAAAGTATAGAAAGTGAAAAATCACTTTGATAAGATGTGCCCAACAAACAAGGGTGCTGTTAAGAAGCGAAGAGTAAAGAAAGTGAACAACTCTAACGATATTGCCTGCAGTGAATCCATTGTGAGCAGTGAAGCTGAAGATTGGGGTGAAGAACGCCAGATTGGAAAAATTTACAACAATGCTTCGCAAGGTGGACACGTCTTGGCGGATATACGTTTCAAATTGAACGGTCGCTGGAAGAAAGTGAAGTGCGAGCTGGACACAGGCGCGAACACGAGTCTGATTGGGTATAACTGGGTGAGAAAGCTTTATGGCAAAACTGAACCCGAGATTTTGCCCTCTGACTTCAAACTTCAGAGCTTTGGTGGCAACCCAATCCCTGTTCTCGGTGAAGTAAAAATTCCGTGTTGCATAAAGAACAAAAAGTTACATTGGTGTTGCAAGTTGTCGATGTTGATCACCGGCCTCTTCTCTCAGCAAATGTGTGTGATGTGTTGGGCCTCGTGAAGTTTTGTAATACGGTGTCCTACAAGCGACCAGAAAAAACCGAACATCATTCGGATGTCTGGCAGATTCACCGAATTGAAGCGGATCGCATTGTGGATAAATTTGACGAGGTGTTCAGCGGCTATGGAAGGATCGAAGGAGAAGTGAAGCTGGAGGTTGATCCGATGGTGCCCCCACTGATCCAGCAACCTCGTCGGATTCCGATCGCACTTCGGGGAAAATTAAAGGCAGAACTCGATAATCTGGAGAAGAACGGGATCATCGTGAAGGAGCAGGAGCATACCGAATGGGTAAGTAATATTCTGCTGGTCAACCGATCGTCTACAGGTGAGTCGTTTAGAATCTGTCTTGACCCGATACCCCTAAACAAGGCTCTAAAACGTCCAAATTTACAATTTTTGACACTAGATGAAGTGCTGCCTGAGCTTTCGCATGCCAAAGTCTTCTCAACAGTAGATGCCAAGAAAGGTTTTTGGCAGGTGGTATTGGATGAGGCGAGTAGTAAGTTGACCACGTTTTGGACCCCTTTTGGGAGATACCGTTGGGTCGGATTACCATTTGGGATTTCTTCAGCACCTGAAATCTTTCAAATGAAAATGAGAGAGGTTTTGGATGGGTTAGACGGAGTTGAATGTCTCGCTGATGATGTTTTGATATTCGGTCGAGGTGAAACTCTAGAAGAGGCTATGAAGGACCACAATCGATGTCTTCAACAGCTTTTGGAACGTTTCCGCCAGCTTAATGTGAAACTCAATCGTTCAAAACTTACACTTTGTCAGCCATCAGTAAAATTTTTTGGACATTTGTTGACGGATAAAGGCCTTCAAGCTGACAATTCGAAGTTGTCCGTTATCAGAAATTATCCATCTTCCACGGATCGCAAGGAGTTACAACGTTTTAGGCATGCTTAACTACCTAAGTCGTTTTATTCCGAACCTAAGCTCGAACTTACATGCCCTCCGCCAAATGCTGTCGGAAAAAGACCCTTGGTTGTGGATTCGCAGTGCCAGCTGGAATTTGACAGAGTTAAAGCGCTAGTGTCGGATATCGGAAATCTCCAGTATTACGATATAAACAAACCGCTCTGGATCGAGTGCGATGCCAGTTCTCATGGGTTAGGTGTTGCTGTGTACCAGGACGCAGGTGTGATAGGATGCCTCTCGAGTACTAACGCCGACGGAGCAAAACTACGCACAAATAGAGAAGGAACTGTTGGCTGTGCTCTACGCATGTTTCGGTTTGACCAACTGATAATCGGAAATGCCAAAACTGTTGTCAAAACGGACCATAAGCCTCTAATCACCATTTTTCAAAAACCTCTATTGAAAGCTCCAAAACGTCTCCAACACATGCTCTTAAATTTGCAACGATACAATATCCAACTGCAGTTTGTCTCTGGCAAAGATAATGTTCTTGCTGATGCTATTTCTCGTGCTCCGGAAAATTCTAAAGCGGACCATTCGCAATTTCAAAAGCATCATATCTACCGTGTTTTCGGAGACGTCGAAAGCATGGATCTAAGCAGTTTTCTAAGCATCTCGGACGATCGGATTAACAACATCATGGAGAATACTTCCGAAAATTCAGTACTACAAACAGTAATCCAGTATACCAAGCAAGGTTGGCCGGTGAAAATCAGCAATCTTCCAGATTCTGTGAAGCCTTTCTTCAAGCATCGCCATGAAATTTTCTATCAGGACGGTTTAGTGTTTCGTGGGGATCGTGTCGTGATTCCAAGCTCTCTGCGTCGAATGTTAATTGAAAAGCTTCACGTGGGCCATCCCGGAATCGAAGCCTCGCTGAAGCTCGCCAGATCTAACATCTTCTGGCCCGGAATGAATGATCAAATTAAGAATCGTATCCAGGAATGTGAAACTTGTGCCAAATTCGCTGCATCTCAAACAAAGCCTCCCATGAAATCCCATCCTATACCAGTATATCCATTCCAGCTGGTATCAATGGATGTGTTCTTTCAAGTGTATCAAGGAAAGCAACGTAAATTCCTAGTAACCGTGGACCACTATTCCGACTATTTTGAAATTGATATCAAATACTTAACTCCTTCGTCAGTCATTCAGGCATGTAAACGCAACTTCGCTTGTCACGGAACACCTCAAAGGGTCATATCGGACAATGGTTCAATTTTTGTCAATGAGGAAATGGTGCAGTTCAGCAAGCAATGGGACTTTAAGCACTCCACCTCGGCTCCGTATCACCAGCAGGCAAATGGGAAAGCCGAGGCTGCAGTAAAAATCGCAAAGCACTTAATCAAGAAGACAGCAGAATCTGGTCAGGACCTGTGGTTGGCGTTACAGCTTTGGCGTAATACACCGAACAACATCGGTAGTAGTCCGGCATCGAGATTGTTTTCCCGTGGTACGAGGTGTGCCATTCCTATGCCGGGTACGAACTTGGTACCTAGTGTCGTCGAAAACGTGCCGGAAGCAATTTTAAAAAATCGACAGAAGATAAAATATGACTACGATAAACATTCTCGGCGCCTGCCCGAACTGGACATCGGTTCTCCAGTGTATGTCCAACTTAGACCGGAATCATCTAAGGTGTGGACTCCTGGAATAGTGAAAAACAGACTGGAGATCGATCGTATATGGTTGAAGTCGAAGGAACAAGTTATAGACGAGATACTGTTAACGTTAAACCACGCAAAGAACCGGTTGCACCTCTTGTGACCATTCAGGATTGTTTGCCTAGCACATCCACTGCAATCACTTTCGTGACAGTCCCAGATTGCACACCACCTGGATTACCTTCACCTGTAATACCAACCGTGCAGTGGTGGGCACTATTCCGCTAATTCGCTAATCGCTAATTAGCGACGCTAATATTCAGTTAGCGGTTTAGCGATTTCGCTAATTTTTAAACTGGTTAGCGAAACTGTTAGCGTCGCTAAAATTTTGGCCTTCGAAACGCTAATCGCTAATTCGCTAAATTTTGTAGAGAAGCGACAAAAGAACTATTCAAAAAACTGTGAATTGCCTCGAAAAATGAATATACTTTACTGCGAAAGTTACTTTTGGAACGTTTGTTTCATTTAAACTACGTTCAATTGTCTTAATTGTTTAGAGTTTCTCTCTTTACGACACAAGTGCAAGTCAGTCTTTCTACCCTAGAATGGAGTTCCAGTTATCGTACAAGCCACAGGAGTATTTTGAAGAACAAGCTCAAGGTCTAGATTGAATTTTCGACACACCAAGAACTTTTGTAAATTGCAATGCGCTTGAAATTATGGCAACTTTGGTTCTACTTTTTCGATTCAGATAATAATTAAACTTTTATGAAAACATTCCTAAAAGCAACTATTTTTAATGCAAGCTGAAAAACTTTCGTTACTCCTTGTTTTTACAAAATCAAGTATGATCACCGTTTTGTGAACTTCTTACTGTAAATAGCTCTGAAAAGTAATTGCTTTCGTTTGTTTTTCCACACAAGATCAAGGTGGTCCAGATCTTACAAAACATGAGCAATAAATATAGCGATATGACTATTTACATATTCATAAGTTAGCGATTAGCGATTAGCGAAAGTTCCGCTAATTTGGGTTTAGCGTTTAGCGTTAAGCGATTATCGAGCTAAATTTTCCGGTTAGCGGCATAGCGATTAGCGTCGCTAAATTTTCGGTTAGCGGTGCCCACCACTGCAACCGTGGGATTCTCCGGACCTGCTGCTTTGACTACTGTGGTGGAACCTCAACGATCCGATGTCTCTCAACAGCTTTCAAGTACCCCATCTACTTCCGCAACTTCTAACAGTGCGTCTCGACGGGCTGCGCGTCCTAAACGTCAAACCAAAATTCCCTCTAAGTTTAAAGATTTTATTGTTGCAATGAAGTAGTTTAGGTTTCTTATTTTTGCATTAAGGAGAGGATGTTGTATTACCTATTCAATTATTTTTATACTTTGACCTGCCCCTCGCTTCACGAGAAGTAGAGCATTCGAATTCACCATGTACGAACAGTTATTCAACGACCCACATGTGTGAGACACTGAATAAACATACTGGTTATTATTCGATCTTTTATTAGAGTTAAAGAAAGTTCTTGTATCTCTTTCATGAATACGACAGATATTAGGCTAAAAGGTGAGCTTCTTAAACTCTCAGATAACGTCAAATACCTTGGAGTAACTCTTCACAAAAAACTTAACTGGAATACACATCTAGAGCAGGCAATAAAAAAAGCTACAAATATTCTATGGATATGTAATAAAACTTTTGGTAAACAATGGGGACTCAAACCGAAAATGATCCATTGGATTTATTCGGCTATAGTGAGACCCAGAATTACCTATGTTTCACTAGTCTGGTGGACAAAAACAAGGGAGAAAGGTGCTCAAGATAAGTTGGAAAAACTTCAACGGCTAGCCACTCTCTCAATAACGGGTGCAATGAGGAGCACACCCACCAAGGCATTGGAAGCTCTACTGTTTATGCTTCCACTGCATCAATTCATACAATTAGAAGCCGAAAAGAGTGCCTTACGGATCAAAAAATCATTAAGGCTCTTTGAGGGTGATTTAACGGGTCATCTAGGTATTCTAAAAACTATTCGTATCAATCCCCTAGTGATCAACAATGAAGACCGGATGGAGAAAAGATACAATTTTGAAAGACGATTTCGAATGTTTGAACCTGAGCGTGATGTTTGGGAACGCGGTGGTCCTGATCTCCGCCCAGGATCAATCATTTTCTACACAGATGGTTCAAAAATGAACAATCGAGTGGGAGCAGGAGTAACTGGCCCAGGAATAGACCTGTCAGTTCCAATGGGCCAATGGCCAACTGTCTTTCAAGCTGAAGTCCAAGCATACTAGAATGTTCTGAAATATGCCTACGCAGGAAATACAGACACTCAAACATTTGCATGATGTCCGACAGTCAAGCAGCGTTGAAGGCTTTGAAGTCTGCGACATGCACATCAAAACTAGTTTTGGAGTGTGTTCAATCACTCCAAACACTGGGTTTTAATAATCAAGTAGACTTATACTGGGTTCCTGGTCACTGTGGAATAGATGGGAACGAAAGAGCCGATGAATTGGCAAGACTTGGATCGTCTCATCAGTTCATAGGACCAGAACCCTTCTGTAGTCTATCCGCTTGTTCCCTTAGAATGGAACTAAAAGCATGGGAAACTCTGAAAGTGGAATCCAACTGGACAAACACCTTCATCGGTAGGCAGTCGAAACGTTTCATCACTCCGAACGTTTCTATGACTCGTAAAATACTGGATCTTTCAAAAAAAGATCTAAGCACGTATACTGGTTTAATAACAGGGCATTGTCCGAGCAGTTATCATTTGAAGGTTATGAAAAAACTTCAAGATGATACATGTCGAGTATGTGGCATGGAAAAGAAGACTCGGAACATCTGTTATGCCGATGTCCGGCAATTTTTATCAAAAGATATAAGTTCTTCGAGAGAGGTCTTCTGGAACCCTCTGAAATCTGGAGAACAAATCCCAGTACGGTTGTAGGAAGTCAGATCCGTAATAGGCCATTTGATAACCTACTTCGTTTTGATGTTCCTTCTACAGCATTTAAAGCTGAAGATGAAGCGTCCCTTTTTTCTATCGTGGAACCTCTTAGCTCGCTGAGCACCAGTTTTCGATTGCTTCGATGCGGTTTGATCTCTCCATCTGGATTGGTTTTTCCGCTTGTGGTATCAATATGTTTATGTCCATTGTTTTTATCTAACATTAATTAAAGAACTCTCTGGATAGAACGTAGTGACCCTGCTGATTCCGGAAATATCTATATAGGATGGTATTTCAGCTTTTATAGATCGAAATCTACGTTCAAAACAAAGCTCTGCATTTTGCAGAAAATAGTACATTCACAATCATAATTTTCCATATTTTAATTTATTATTCATGGCTTTACCATCACATGCACTGACGAAACTACCCATGCAGCATCAATCATAGTAACCCATGAGCAAAAAAATGACAGCTCTATCAGTCCTATTCTAACCGTGATGGCGAACACAGTGAAGCTACTTTGTTTAGAAGTGTGCCCGTTCAAAGAAAGGTACCCCACTGCATCAAAAACGGGCATCGTGCAGAACTTTGTGAACGCCACGCCCGCTCCGGCATCTACTACATCTTGGTACTATTGGACAACAAACAGAGCATGGCACAGTGGTTTAACCTCAAAACTCAAAGTGAACAAATCCGTCAAATTATATTTTTATAGGCTTCGGGACGAAAATCCTGTAGCCTGTAGCTTCACAGGATGCACATACATGACGTCTTCAGAAAAACTGTTCATATATGTCCAAGGTATATTTTTTATTGATTTCAGGAACTTCCAAACAACTAGAGGTTTGTGTATTGTGGTAAATTGTTGTCTTATAAACATATTCCGGGTTAAACTGGCCTTGGAACTATAGTTGCCCATGAGAGCCCACTATCCAATAGCTTTCATTTAAGAGGTTACTTCATAAGCTTCAAATTGGTGAAGGTTTAATAGGGATACCATTCGTCCTGATTTAGCAGGACATGTCCTGATTTTGAGATCCTATTCGAGCGTCCTGATTTCATTTTCATATTCTAGCATTCGTCCTGACTTTGTTAAGATATCCAATTTCAAAAAAAGTTTAATAATTGCTCTGACTTCGCACGAAAAATGTGTGGAATGCATAACGCAATAGTTGTACAATGGATTGACAGAAATAGAAATCAGAAACTTTGGTTTCGGGTGAACAATCAGTTTTGGGGCGCTTAAAAATCCGTGGTCAATTTTCGTAAGCCGGTACATATGAAAGTAAATCGATCAGTTAATATTACTTATTAGTATTGATTACTGGCTACACTGCTCCAACGATAATCTCAACATAAAATTTTTGCGTGTAGAATTTTTGTAAATCGCCCAGCAACTTTTGACGTGGGACTACGTCTTTCTTGACCATACTGAGGTACCTTCTGTGAAAACTGGATTGAACATGTAACGTTTTTGTTTGGCGGAATGGAAGATTTTAGATGCTGATAGCGCTCAAACAACTGTTCCGATTTAAATAGATGATATACCGTTGGAAAGCTAAAATATACAAAATTTTTATAACATGATATTTTTAGTTACTATTTTCTTATTACTTCGTGAAAATTGCGGAAACGTTTGAAGGTCGAATGTCCACATACATTTTTCATACGATTGGTATTTTTCCCTAACGCAGACTTCGAAAACATAGACGAAATTATTTCACGCATTCAGTCATTGGCTAGCAATGCCAGCCAATTGGCATAGCATTCATCACCCAACGTAAGCGACGAAGAAAGAAATCAGAGATGCTTTCAGATGTCCGGGTCGTCGCACATCCTCCGGACAAGATTGTCCGGAGTAGTGCCAGGTCCGCTCACAGCCGTCATGTGTTTGTGTGTATTTCATGTATGTGTGTATAACATGTGTGTGCAAAAATGCATTTATCCGAGGTAAATATATTTATGACAGTACACTTGTATGGGCAACAAGTTAATTATTTTTCCTATTAGTACTTCAATTGGTATTTTAATGATAGTGACCATAATTTTATGCTACTTAATTTCAGCACTGAGCTTTTTTTGCGTTTATTTGTAACTTGTAATTGGGGACTGACCAAAATTCATATTTTTTCAATCAATTTAGCAACAAAAAGCTTTTTCTTGCGATTTTTTGAGAGCATGTGAAGAAGTTTTTGAAGTTTAGGCAAAAAGTGATGAGAAATTACATGGGACTGTTATGCATTTATGGGCAGTCATGTGGGTATTGGTATTTGTATGCTGTGGTGTATGTGGGTTTTTGTGAAATGCTCATGGATTATTGTGTATGATATTTGTACGTTTGGTGTGTGTTATATACTATGGTTATGGCAGAATTGAATCTTTACACCCACCATAGTCCCACGGCAAGCCTACGTTTGTGCACTCAAGCACATACCCTTTAACTTTTTCGATATTGGGACACTGCGAACCAATGTTTTCTTTTTTTTTTAATCTTAGTGAAGTGACGAGTGAAATCTTCTAGGTGTTGAAACCGTTAAACATTTGGTAATTGTGAAGGAACGCGAGATCTAGAAACTGTGTGTGCCTCTCTGACAAGTATCATTTTACTCATTTATCTTTCATCTATAACAGTCGAATTAAAAAAGTGTAAAAGGTAGCAAAGCGTAGGTACTAACATTTCGCAGTCCAAACTTGACCTTTCAGTTTATTGGACTTAGACTTTGCAGCCAACTATTAATACTAACTGTTTCTCGTTGCCAACGTGGCAGATTTTTGATTATTAAAAAGCATTGTACAAGAATAACCTGGAACCCATGACATTAAGTTTGCTGATATCATCGATAAAACTCAATTAGAATAAAATTGCCAGAAAAAAAGTATTAGATATTTACTGACCATATAAAACAACCTTCTTGATTTTTAGGCAGAAAAGCATAGGGCAAAAGACTTTCACGAAATAACTGTCAACAATAGAAAAAATTGACGCTTAGCTTTAAAAGCATCTTGACAAGGAACGAACAAATAATATGTAAGTCACAGACACAATAACCACAGACAATCAGCTAGACTATAACTTTTCGTAAAACTATGCTAAAAAGCCTCTAATTTTGTAATAAATCCCCGCAGTTTCCCCTGAAGATGTCAATGACCAGTGACGAAACGTCGGATAGAAAAAACAAGTCGTTCTAAATTTTTGTGACTGCTCAGCCGAACGTATAACATAAGTACAATTAAACAATAGTTTTTTTTATTCGTGAATCCTGTCGACACTGCTTTGTTCGCCAGTCCGCAATTCTATTGTTCAATCTTTTGTCTTCTTGCCACTGGACAATCGTCAGGCAGTGTGATTAATGAAGATAAAAATACTCCCCAAGGTCAGCTTCTTTGAATCCTAGCCAGTGAGCTTTTCTCGAGTTACTACACAATGCTAGCAAAAAATATGTAACATTTTCCCACCGGTTTATCACGTTTAGGTTTGCTGGCGACTTGGACTTGGATAGAGACAGTAAGAGATCGGGCCAACGATGGCAACGGTCAGTGACAACAACACGAGTTAATGAGCCCGGAGGTAGCACCCGAGCTAATTGGAGCCAAATTTGTGAACAGTGGTGTACTAACTGTGGCATGAAATATTTTTTGCTTTTTTCCAAGGTGTAGGTGTCGAAAAATTGATATGGTTCACTTTTTTTCTTATAAAAGTGTGTAGTTAACCTTGCGTTACAAAACGGTCGGATTCTCCAAATACAAAAATAGAATTAATTACCATCCAATGGACTCTTCTAACAACGAAAAGATGAAAGGTGGTAAAAACTTTTTCAGCTACCTTCAAATTTCTCGTGGTAACGATGACTGACTTTCATATCATTAGTGCGGCATCACTCTTATCGGCCAACTTTCTCGAACTTCAAACAAAAAACAAGCCAGAATCGAAGTCCCAAACTGGCAGGAGATGCATTCGGGATGCTATGAGGAACTACCGTCAAATCATTTCAATTAACTAAGTTCTAAGAGGGGATGCTTTCCCATGAGGTACCACAAATTATGCGTGTCATTTATCACTGCAGAAAAGCTTGCCACCCCACCACCACCTACCCGAAGTAGAACTACCCGAAGCATGTTAATTAATGGGTTCCACATCCAACAACCCGAACAAACGAGGTGGAACAGGGCCAAAGTGCAAAGTGCAGAAAGTTTTTCTGTTTTTGTGAGACGACAACCCACACCCTGGAAGGACGCTTACGATGTTACTTTTCTTTTGATAGCTTGGAAATCGTTCCCCATCGAAAAACTTTACAAATATGATGAACGCACTCTGTGGTATTCTAGACAACAATCTGAAAGCATTGCTGGTCATTGTCAATAATATGTTCTGACCGAAAAATAAATTGCAAGACTGGAAATAACGAGGAAATACGTTCTGGGAGCTTTGCCAAAAAAGTAAAATAAAATCAACAGATTTGTAAGAGGTTTCCATTCCGGAATCCTTTTACGATGACATTTCCGACATTAGAAGGCAATATCTCTCTGTCATGGGGAAGAGTATTGCTTACACATTTATTTCACCGATTTTCCATTCTACCGATAGATTAGGACCGGATAGCTTTGTGAAATTCTTTCGAAACCATTCCGTAAAGAACGTTCAACACACAATTCGAGCGAATTTCGTTCAACCCGCATGAATTTTGAGAGAAACGGGTCCGATCGTCCGATTCGAGTCCGAGGGAATTTTGACTGGGAATAGAGAAAAATGAGCGGAATTAGATTAGCCGTTGTGCGAATAAGAAGAACGCAATAATTGCTCAGGCTCGAGCTTTTGTGTGATTTTGAAGTAGAATACTTCTCTCAGTAAGTTCGGATACATAGGGATGTAAAATGAAAATCTGAAACCGAAAAAAAGTGAAAAATATGTCCAATTTCAAATGCTAATTAATCGATTAGTATTCGATGTATTTCCTTCGTTCTGGCAGCAATAGATTGGAAAATCTTCTAAGATTCTTCCCAAATGCAGATAATTGTAATTTTACTATTCAAACTATTGTACTATTGAAAATAGTCAAGCCTTGTCAAAACGAAAAATTCGGCCTCTGATTGATCGTTATATGATTGCTTCCCAAGCACGGTCGACAGAATCATAGCCCTTGCCATTTGAAATGTGCAATTTGGCTTATAAAAGAGCCTGCTTCACTCGAAGCCGCTCATTATAATTCTAGACTGCAACCAGTCCTCCCTTAGCAGCAGCAGTAGCAGTGCAGTGGATACAGCAGCAGTACCAGCATCAATAGCAGCGGATAGCGGTCACAGCTCTGGTATGGCAACCAATAGTGCAGCGCGTCTCAGCATCGATAGCAGGGCCAGCTGATAGCGGGCACACTAGTAATGCATCCAATGAAAAGAACGTTCTGGAAACCTAGCGAAATTTTGAGCAGAACGTTCTGGATACCTGGTGAAATTTGGAGCAGATATATATTTGGCTTCATCTCCGTGTATCAGAACGTTATGAATTATCTATTCCTTCAGTCATGAGCACGACATCCGGAAAGCTTTTATCATCAGCATAAAAATTAATTTTTCACATAACCAAAATTTTCAAATTATCAAGTCCAAATCATGACAAGTAACTTACTATATAATTGAAAATAATCAATCCTTGTTGAAGCGCAAAATTCGATTGATCTGATTAGTCGTTAATATGATTGCTTCTCAAGCACAGTCGACAGAAACATAGACCTTGCAATTTGAATGTGCTGTTTGTCTGTATAAGAGTAAGGATAGGAAATATCGATTAAAATGGCTATCGATAGTTATCAATGATTTCCTACCGCTATCGATAACTATCGATAGCTTTTTCATCCCTATATAAGAGCCTGTTTCAGTCGGAGCCGCTTATAATAGTTCTAGACAGCGACAACAGCAGTCCTCCCTTAGCAACAGCAGTAGCAGTGCAGTGGATACAGGCGGATAGCGGCCACAGCTGTGGCATAGCAATGGATAACGTACTAGTTGCAGCGAATCTCAACATCGATAGCAGCTGGGCCAGCTGTTGCAGGGACAGCGGATACCAATAGCAGCGTTTTTAGCGGCCAAAATATTAGAATGGCTGCGGATAGCGTAGCAGTTGCAGCGGGTATCAGCATCGATAGCAGCTGATGCAGTGAGGCACTTTAGTGAAATGCAGTTTCTGTGAGATAGCGGGCGTAAATACCGTCAATGAAAAGTTGACTCATTTCGACAACACACCATGCTTTTCACTGTTTATTTTATCACAAGGAATATTTTATTCGCACTGTCAGTGATAACGCCAAGATATGATCGGTATCTTATTCGATATTGAACACCAAATGAAAAAATGACTGATACGCAAGCAGCCGGGTTATCTTTCTTGTAAAAGTATTCTACTTCATCCTTGCCGTCGTGGCTTTGCACACAACCCTCCTGTTTATTTTTAAACATCAGACTCTCTTGAACAAGGGAATGCATTCGGGATATCGAAACAAACCGTTGGGTTAGTCATGTTCAGATGTAACATATCTTTAGTGCGTGATGTCGGCATAAGTTTGGCTCCGAAAACCAACTACGACATACAATCTGTATCAACATCCACTGAACACGCCGATTTCGTTGAACCCCAGCATTTGTATGAAAATATCCGAAACGGAGAAAACAAACAAGCTTGATAGCCACAGCCAAAGAGGCGCCAACATTTACTGCTGCATACATTTTGCGGCTGATGTTTCCATTAACTTTATCTACGCCCTCCGGCTAAACTTAGTCAGATGAATGCACGTAGGGAATCGGACTAATACGTTACGCATTGTCAAGAGTCTGTTTGACGATGTATGGTGCTGCTATGTAGGACAGATGACAGCTTCTGTATCTATTATCGCCGCTTTCGCTTACGAAATCTTACAGCTACAATAGCTTCATCACTATCAAAAAAGCAGCATTTTTATTGGGAGAAAATCCGCATGGAATCTTTTTTTTTTCTGTGTTGAGTGGGAGCTTATTTATTCGAAATCATCAATACTCTTCAGTTACGAGGAGGCGAATCAAAAAGAAAAGAGTTACGAAATTGGCCAAGTAGTTGATACAAATTGGGTATACCTACTAATAGATTGAAGGCTTCACTGCTCAATTTCGGTATCATGGACTGTTTTTCAGTTCTCAGTTTAAGTTGAAGGCTGACTAGAATGATTGAGAGTGGCGACAAAATGATGCTGAGTGGGGCAAAAGGATTATTTTCTCGACCCTTTTTCATTTCATAGACTAGTGGAAAGTGAAATACTGTTGTTTAGTCCTAATCATGTTTATTATAACCCTCAATACTTTTTACTGTCAGAACTGACGATTTCTCGATTTTATGACTGCTGGAGGAGTCGTAACTCAATTTTCCCGTGTCTAACAGAAAAAAAACTTTCTTACAGTTAAGATATAAAGCCTTAGTGCAGGAATAATGTTCGACATAATTTAATGTTCAGTTTATTATACCCACGCTTTAATAAATTTAGCATTTAAACTATTTCGATAAATAAAACAAGCGATTGTTTTATTAAGTAAAAAATATCACTCAAATAACAGGAAACAGTTTTTTAGTACAGAGCAATTCCATGAAAATATCTCAATTTTAATATTCTTTTAATATGACTTTGATGAAACAGATACACAGATGCTCCTATGGACTGAGGATGTCAGGCTTAAGTGCAGTAAAACATCATTGCTAATACCTAAACAGTGTGTAGTTATCGTAGAAAAAATCAGTAAAAACAATAGTGATGTAGGGGAACCGTTCCTATATTCATCTAAACACCTATATTTATCTCATCGCTCTCATTTGTCCAATTTACCCCAAATTTATTTTATTTTTTTTCAAAGTAAAAGTAATTACAATTTTACCTCTCAATTCACTCACGTGGTCGGAAGTTTTACTGTAATTCTTTACAGTAAAACTTCCGACCACGTGAGTGGTCAAAACAGTGAAATTTGACGGTGAATTTGACAAATATGAGCGATAAGATGAATATAGTTGCTAGGATGAATGCACCATTTTGGTTCCGGAAATACTCATATTGGATGGAAATCGGGCATTTCCAGAGAACGGAGCCCCAAACCACCATAGAAATTTATATTTGGTTTGTATAAAAGCCACGTCATTGGGAAGAGGGTGGGGTGGCGAACCACCACGAAAATATGTTTTGCTCTCAAAAACCTCCACATGCCAAATTTGGTACCATTTACTCGAGTACTTCTTGAGTTATGAAGAAATTTATGTTTCATTTGTATGAAAGCCCTCTCTTCCAGAAAATGGAGGGATGACAAATCATCATGAAAACTTTTCTTGCTCTTAAAAACCTTAACATGCCGAACTTACTTAAAATTGCTTGATTGGCACTTGAATTGAAAATTGTGCAAAATTTGTATTTCATTTGTATGGGACCCATTCCTTCCAGAAGAGGTAGGGGTATCGAACTACCATTGAAATATTTTAGGATTTTGAAAACTTTTACATACCAAATTTGGTTCCATTTACTTGATAAGTTCTCGAGATGTGCAGAAATTTGTGTTTCATTTGTATGGGACCTCTCCCTAACGGAAGAGGGGGGTGGGGTTTCGAGCCACTATTGACAAATGCCAAGTTTTGTTTTATTTGCTTGATTGTTTCTCTAGCTATGCGAAATGTGTGTTTCATTTGTTTGGGATCCCTTCCTTCCAGAAAAGGTAGGGGTATCAAACCACAATTGAAATATTTTTTGCCTTTAAAAACGTTTGCATGTCAAATTTGGTTCCATTTACTTGATTAGTTCTCGCGATGTGCAGAAATGTGTGTTTTATTTGTATAGGACCCCTCCCTTCCAGAATTGGAAGGGGTTTCAAACTAACTTAGTCATCTTTCCCGGCCCCTAAAACTCGTATATACAAAATTCCACGCCAATCGATTCAGTAGTTTCCGAGCCTATATGGATCAGAAGACAGACAGGACTGTGATTTTATATGTTTAGATTTTTGTGTTTTTTATCCTAGAAATTTTTGTGTCTCCTGGTGCATTTTTTTCTGGAAGGACAACATTACTGACCAAAACTCTGCCAAAGACATCACACCAATCAAACAAACCTTTCCAGGTTTTTTTTGACGTAAGACACGTCTTGCTCTAGAAGAGTGGTATGCTGTGGAAAGTGTAACGAATATGTGCTCCTGGCCGAAAGGTCTGAACTTGTAGTATAATAATTGGCATATTTTGTGAATAGTAAATTAATGAAAAATTGAGCTGAAAATGAAGTTCCTCAGTATTCAACCAGCTCGCTTTTATAACTGAGAACAAGGTGGAATAATGTATAACTGTACTTTGGGTCCGAGCCACTCAAGATGCACAATCAATCGATTGAAAGAACGAGTGGAAGTGGTAGTTCCTTCTCACTGTGCATCATCAAATGACCAGATTTTTCATAGACAGGTGGGGATATCGTCGGTTTCGTGCAACACCGGCACAACTCAAAAAAATTTCATTTTAATGTCGAACGATGCCAAATACGATCTAGTTTTATCACACAAAGACTCGTTTCACTATTTACAAACAATCCTGAGTTACTAGTAGATGTGTCTATGCAATTCAAATCAAAAACAGCCTCCAAAAGATGGTGAAAAAGAGATTTCAACTCATACTAAAATAATAAAAGGTCATGGCGCTTATTTTCAAATCTGTTTCTCTTGGAACTATAAATTTCGAGTTGTGTCAGCGCCGCATAAAACCCACAATAAGAAACGAATGTGAGAATATAATCTTTGCTTTGTTAAAGACCAAGTATAATTCTGCATCTCTACAAAGACCACGGAAGGGAGGTTTTGTTAGAGGGATGGGTCTTTGATTTGGACTCACTTTGATGAGTGACATGACCATTATTCAATTGGATTAATGTAACAATACATATATGATTTTTTTCCCTTGTAGAAGACTGAACCACTGCGACCATTGTTTGATCTATTGTGGTATGCTTCACCTTACTCTAAGTGCGTACGAGCAGGTACATCACTATTTCGCGAGTTGATGTCCTTGCTACATTGCACATTTATCCCAGTTGGGCAACGCACTTCGTATGAAGTTTATTACCTGACCAGGACTTTCCCTCCAAATTTCGGTAGGTTCTATGTGTAGGGATACCATCCGTCTCGATTTAGCAGGACATGTCCTGATTTTGAGGCCCGCTTGGAGCGTCCTGATTTATTTTTCATATTTTCGCATTTGTCCTGATTTTTCTGAATGATGCCGGATATTCAGATATGTTGAAGATTGTTCAATACTTTTTTCTGGACTCCGGGAGGAAGGCGACTCTTTTCGAACGTAGGTATTTTTTCTTTGGTTGAATCTTGACGGTAGAATACTAAACTACCACTCCTTCCACTCTACCGACCAAAAGCTAAGTACCATCAAAACTGACGAAGAGAAGAACCAGGTCATCTACAGTCAGCTCCGTAAAAATGACTATCCGCATAAACCAATTAGCAGACTGCTGATACAGCCAGCGAGGGATGACAGAGTAGAAAAACCATCCAGCTTCAAATCTATTCCGTTCATCCATGGCCTCTCTACCACCATCAAAAAGATTCTCCAAAACAGCGACCCAACTACGAGCATCTCTTTCAGTAACCAAAACACTGTGGGGCACTTATATCACACAGCTATGTATATCAGATTGCTTGCCGAGACTGCCACGGCAAGTACATTGGTATGACGTCGAACAAACTTCGTTGTCGTATGTACGGACACCAGTCACATGTAAATACACTGGACAAACTGCTCTCCATTGGCCACCAAAACGAAGATCATGAAATCCAACAACTCCGGGGAAAGACAGCAATGATCGATCACTGCATCCAGTACAACCACCGCTTCGACCTTAACACGCCAGCCATCCTCGACAGTGCCTACAAATCACAAGCTCTGCAAGTGTTGGAGATGTGCCACATCGCAACTACAACCAACACGGTCAACCATCGGACTGACACCGACAACCTGAGCTGTGCGTACGCAAATCTCTTACTCTCGATCAAAGATCGAAGAGAGATGAGGAATGCGTCGTCAAAAAAGAGTAGAACCGAACACACAACTTTAAATAACACCCCCCCAACACAAACACAAACACAACCCCCCATCGTACACCATCTTTTTGCGGGAAACAGTTGAACCCAAATAGCAGCCGCTAATTAGCAAAATAAAACAATTGTAATAAAGTGTTAGAGTAAATTTAAAAAAGTGAGAATAGAGCTAGAATAGATGTTTCAGACGCAGTGCAATTCCCCCCTTTCAAACTTGACTTCCACACGTAGGATATTTTCTGTAACTGTACAAGCTGATTAGTGTCGAGTGAGTTCTTTCTGTTTTGTTGTTAGCTAAATGTAATTTATCGATTCTGTGCCGAACACGCATCAGTACTGGACGTGTTTGGTGATCGGTCCGATAGAGTATAAAACAAAAGACGTGTGAACAAGTGTTGGCATTGTTTGCCTGGTCAAGTGAAATAAATCCGGGTTCAAGGTCGTGCCTTTGTGCAACTGTTTCGCATCGTGACTGCCAGCTGGTGCGTAAGCCGATTTGGCTGCTGGCTGGATTGTGCTACAGCAGTGGACGAGACACAAACGAGGAAAAAGAAGAAGCCATCAGTGTCAGCGAGTTGTATCGCTGTGTGGAGTGATCTCACACCTGGCTCGCTGCTGGTGGCTGTTTGGTGCTGCTGTATTGGTGCTGCTGGCTGTAACGGCTGCTACTTCGAACGATCGGACAACCAACCTTACTGGAAGGGAGAAATAAAAAGGTACGTGTTCTTGTCAGCGCTAGTGCGCTAGACTTAGCGCGATGGATGTAGATCCCTCGCCTCCCGCGCCACCATCCCCGAACCCCTCTGACCCTGACCCTTCTGTTACCCCCTCCCCTGTTCATTCTTCAGTCCCCCCTCGCCCCAGGCTTTACCCAGACGGAGCCCAGGGCAGCTATACTGTTTATTTTCGGCCAAAGGCAGGACCGAAATCGAAAAAGTTGAACCTCTTGCAGATTTCTAAAGACCTGACGAAGGAGTACAAGGGCGTGACCGAAATTTCCAAGGTCCGGCCTAACAAGCTCCGTGTCGTGGTCGGTAACCTGAAAGAGGCCAACGATATAGCTTGCTCTGAGCTCTTCACACGCGAGTATCGCGTTTACATACCCGCACGAGACGTGGAGATCGACGGTGTCATAACCGATTCGAGTCTGTCCGTCGAGTGTATACTGCAAAGTGCCAAAGGGTGCTTTAAGAACAAAACGTGTCCCGAAGTAAAGGTGCTCGACTGCAAGCAATTGCGGTCAGCATCGATCATCGGTGGCAAAACAGTATACACTCCGTCAGACTCGTTTCGAGTTACGTTCGCCGGGTCTGCACTACCAAGCCACGTCTCGATCCACCGGGTTCGTCTCCCTGTGAGGCTCTACGTGCCCCGCGTCATGAACTGCCTGAATTGCAAGCAGTTAGGCCATACAGCCGCCTACTGCTGCAATAAGGCACGTTGTGGCAAGTGTGGGGAGTCTCATGCGGAAGATTCTTGCAGTGTTAACGCTGAAAAGTGTATTCACTGCGGAGAAAATCTGCATGAGCTCTCGACATGTGCGGTGTACATGCAGCGCAGGGATAAAATAAAACGGTCTCTCAAAGAGCGTTCAAAGCGTTCCTACGCTGACATGCTGAAGAAGACCGTTACCACTTCTCCCGTTACTTCGAACCCCTTCGATCTGTTGTCCTCTGATGAAACCGATTCTGACGATTCACCAGCGGGAGCATCTTACGCCAATCCTGGGGAGTCTAGAAAGAGGAAAAATATTTCCTCTCCTAAACTTCCCAGAAAAGGTCCTAAGATTTCTCAAAGTGAAATGAAAGTTACAAACAAACCAAACAGTGCTGCGGAAAAAACCGAAGCAAACTCCTCCTGGGCTGGCAAATTTAAAGTCCCAGAAGGAGTTCCCAGCACTGCCAGGAACATCTAAAACCCCAGTTGCTCCTTTTACACTCCCAGTTGATGAAACAAACTCTGGATTAGTGAAATTTTCTGACATTGTGGACTGGATTTTTGAAACTTTCAATGTACCCGATCCAATTAAAATTTTTCTTACAGCATTCCTCCCAACAGTTAGATCATTTTTGAAGCAGTTGACTGCCCAATGGCCTCTCCTTGCAGCGATTGTATCCTTCGATGCCTAATTCAACTGCGTATATGAAGGATTCTATCTCTGTCTTACAGTGGAATTGTAGAAGTATTTTACCAAAAATTGATTCGTTTAAAGTTTTGATAAATAAAAACAAATGCGATGCATTTTCCCTTTGTGAAACTTGGCTTACTTCAAATATTGATCTCAACTTCCGTGATTTTAATATTATTCGCCTTGATCGAGACACCCCATATGGAGGAGTACTTTTAGGGATTAAAAAGTGCTATTCTTTCTATCGTATTAACCTCCCCTCGATTCCAGGCATCGAAGTTGTCGCATGTCAAATGACAATACAAGGTAAAGAGCTTTGTATTGCCTCAATATATATTCCCCCCAGAGCACAGGTTGGGCAACGGCTGCTCTTTGATTTAATAGAACTTCTTCCCTCGCCACGTTTGATTTTGGGAGACTTCAACTCTCATGGCGTGGCTTAGGGTTCCCCATACAATGATAACCGCTCCTCTTTAATCTATAACCTTTGCGATGACTTCGACATGACTATTTTAAACAACGGTGAAATGACACGTATCCCGAAACCTCCAGCGCGCCCAAGCGCTTTGGATCTATCCTTATGTTCGACGTCGCTACGGTTGGATTGCACATGGAAGGTAATCCTCGATCCTCACGGTAGCGACCATCTGCCTATTCTTATTTCAATTACTAACGGGTCAACTCGCATGCGACCAATTGACATTCCGTATGACCTCACACGAAATGTCGATTGGAAGTTATACGAGGAAATGATTTCAAAAGCGGTCGAGTCGATTCAACATCATTCACCACTTGAAGAATACAACCTCCTCGCGGGCTTGATTCTCGACGCCGCGTTGCAAGCCCAAACGAAGAAATATCCCGGCGTAACGATCAAAGAACGGCCTCCCACTCCGTGGTGGGACCAAGAGTGCTCCGATGTCTACACGCAAAGATCCGACGCGTTTAAGGCCTACCAGACGGGAGGTATACCTGGCGACTATTTACGGTATTCGGAGCTTGATACCAAGCTTAAAAGCTTGGCTAAAGCAAAGAAACGTGGATATTGGCGTCGGTTCGTGAACGAGACGTCGAGGGAGACATCGATGAGCACTCTTTGGAACACAGCCCGAAGAATGCGGAATCGCGTAACGGTCAACGAAAGCGAGGAGTCTTCAAGTAGGTGGATATTTGATTTTGCCAGGAAAGTATGTCCGGACTCTGTTCCTGAGCAAAATATTGTTCGCGATGCGTCTCCGGGCCACGACGCGATAGAATCACCTTTTACGATGGCAGAATTTTCAGTTGCCCTCCTGTCCTGTAACAATAACGCGCCTGGATTAGATAGAATCAAATTCAACTTGTTGAAGAATCTACCCGGCAATGCCAAGAGGCGCTTGTTGAACTTGTTCAATAAGTTCCTGGAGCAAAACATTGTACCGCAGGATTGGAGGCAAGTGAAGGTGATCGCCATCCAAAAACCAGGGAAACCAGCTTCTAATCACAACTCTTATAGGCCGATTGCAATGCTATCCTGTATCCGGAAATTGATGGAAAAAATGATACTCCGTCGTTTAGACCACTGGGTCGAATCAAATGGTCTACTATCAGAAACTCAATTTGGCTTCCGCCGTGCCAAAGGGACGAATGATTGTCTTGCGTTGCTTTCAACAGATATTCAGCTGGCGTATGCTCGTAAAGAACAAATGGCGTCTGCGTTCTTGGACATTAAGGGGGCTTTTGATTCCGTTTCTATTGACATTCTTTCGGGTAAACTTCACCGACAAGGATTTTCTCCAATTTTGAACAATTTTTTGCACAATTTGTTGTCCGAAAAGCACATGCATTTTACGCATGGCGATTTGGCAACTTTTCGCATTAGCTACATGGGTCTTCCCCAGGGCTCATGTTTAAGCCCCCTTCTTTACAACTTTTATGTAAATGACATCGACGAATGTCTGGCAAATTCATGCACGATAAGACAACTTGCAGACGACAGTGTAATCTCTGTTACAGGAGCCAAAGCTGCCGATTTGCAAGGACCATTGCAAGATACCTTGGACAATTTGTCTGCTTGGGCTTTACAGCTAGGTATCGAATTCTCTCCGGAGAAGACTGAGATAGTAGTTTTTTCTAGGAAGCATGAACCTGCTCAGCTTCAAACACAATTAATGGGTAAAACGATTTCTCAGGTTTTGGTACACAAATATCTTGGTGTCTGGTTCGACTCTAAAGGCACCTGGGGTTGTCACGTGAGGTATCTGATGAAAAAATGTCAACAAAGAGTGAATTTTCTTCGTACAATAACCGGACAATGGTGGGGAGCTCATCCAGGAGACCTTATAAGGCTTTACCAAACAACGATATTGTCTGTTATTGAATACGGGTGTTTCTGCTTCCGCTCCGCAGCAAACACACATTTGATCAAACTGGAGCGAATACAATATCGTTGTTTGCGTATCGCCTTAGGTTGCATGCAGTCGAACCATACGATGAGTTTGGAGGTTTTAGCTGGAGTACTACCATTGAAAATCCGCTTCTGGAGCCTGTCTTCTCGTATTCTAATCAAATGTGAGGTCTTGAACCGTCCCGTGATTGAAAATTTTGAAAGGTTAATCGAACTTCATTCTCAAACCCGTTTTATGACATTGTATTTCAATCACATGTCCCAAAATATTAACCCTTCTTCGAATATTCCAAATCGTGTCGACTTATCAAATACTTCTGATTCTACTGTGTTTTTCGATACATCCATGATAGAAGAAACCCGTGGAATCCCGGATCATTTACGCGTGCAGCAGATCCCCAAAATTTTTTCCAAGAAATATCGAAACATCAACTGCGACAATATGTTCTACACTGACGGATCACTTCTTGATGGGTCCACTGGCTTCGGTATCTTCAATAACAATTTAACCGTCTCCCATAAGCTCGATAATCCTGCTTCTGTTTACGTCGCAGAATTAGCTGCAATTCAGTACACCCTAGGGATTATCGAAAAAATGCCCACGGACCATTATTTCATCTTTACGGACAGTCTCAGTTCCATTGAGGCTCTCCGATCGATGAAAGATGTTAAGCACTCTCCGTATTTCCTGGGGAAAATACGGGAACATCTGAGTGCTTTATCCGAAAAATCTACTCAGATTACCTTAGCGTGGGTCCCTTCTCACTGCTCGATACCGGGTAATGAGAAAGCGGACTCTTTGGCTAAGGTGGGCGCAACAAACGGTGATATTTATGAAAGACCAATTGCCTTTAATGAATTTTTCGCACTTGTACGTCAGAATACGATCATCAGTTGGCAAAATGCTTGGACCAGAGGGGAATTGGGAAGGTGGTTACATTCCATAATCCCCAAAGTATCGACGAACCCGTGGTTCAAGGGGTTGGATGTAGGTCGGGATTTCATTTGCGTGATGTCCCGGCTTATGTCCAATCACTATAGATTTGACGCGCTCCTCCGTCGTGTTGGGCTCGGGGAAAGTGGTATCTGTGCCTGTGGTGAAGGTTATCACGACATAGAGCATGTGGTTTGGTCATGCCCTGTACACCGTGACGCCAGGTCTAAATTAATAGCTTCCCTGCAGGCCGAGGGTAGACAGCCGGCTGTTCCTGTTCGTGATGTCTTGGCGAGCCGTGACCTATCCTACATGTCCCTTATATACGTTTTCCTGAAATCCATCCACGCCCCAGTCTAGTCCCGTTCCCCTCCGTCTACACCCAACAAAACGACAAGAACGCGTTTGAACCTTAAGCACAAAACCAGCAACCAGACCCCGCACAATAGAACCAGGACCCAAGGACTACGAGCCTCTGTCCCAACTCACGACATCGTGGCTCAGCAGAACGAATCCATACATGCCATTCGACGATTATCAGACGACCATTGAACAACAAAACACTGATTGGAAATCCCATGCTAGTTTTAAGTTAGACTTAATTTCAGCTCGTAGTCGGCAGCGAGGATAAAAAATTTGCTTTAGTTTTTAAGTCATCAGATATAATTGGCGCCGTTAAACATTAAATTGTATTTGTGCCGTGTCAAATAAATGTTATGTGAAGAAAAAAAAAAAAATAAATGTAATTTATGTACAATTTTCTATGTTTTTTTTTTATGTAATGGAATAAAATTTTTAGAATAGGCCCTGACCAACCGGATCGAAACGTTGGCGATGACCCCATAGAGATCAGCGCTGTTTTTATTGAGACTGCTAAGCCGAAACAAAATCAAACTTGACGGGAGAAATTGTCTAGTCGTTGGAACCGTTAAACATCTGACAATTGTTAAATATGAATTCAAACAGTTTACGTGTGCTACATTCTTAAGTATCTACTAACGCCTGATAAATCAAAGTTGCAGAATTAAATCGTCCGAGAAATACATTATATATCTAAATGAGTGTTTTTGCGTATGTAGTAGTGCAAATATCAAATAACGTGTTTTATTTATTGATATCTCAAAAAAAAAAACCTAAATTAATCCACCTAGCGGTAAGACTCAGCCTTTCTCATGCAAACTTATTATTTGTAAAAATAGATTTACATGAATGCTTAAATCCGAAAAGGTATATTCACTCTTTGGGTTCTAAAATATTGATGTTGTAATTGAAGTATGAAAAATTAAATTTGACGTAATGTTAGTGCTTCAGAAATAGCGAAATATAAGGAATGACTCTTAATTTCGAACAATTTAATCACGAGCGATACCGGGAACGTTCAAATAGTACGATACCACATTTAAATCATGTTGAGGCCAAATATATTGATCAAAGCAGCTATAGTGTTGAATAATCTTTGAATTTCTTTTCTTTACAAAACTTTTGAACAGTATATCAAATTTTTATGAAGTTTGTTATTTGTAAGTTTGAGGGATGACTCGTTTGTATGACACTAGTTATGTTCAAATAAGTCGTGTAATACTTGAGATAATAGACTTTCGATGTTTTAACAATTTAATACATAACGGTTGCTTAAGTTTGATTACAATCAAATGAAAAGGGAACGTAGAGGGCAGCCAAACTTTGAAACCACGTGTTCAATCATAATTCATCAGTTAACCCTTGAATATCCCGTTCATTCGATATCAATATTGTTCAAATCTGTTGTGTAGTTTCTAGGATAATGAAGTTAAGTGATTTTCACATTTTGATACATTACAGACGAAGTTACATTCCGATTACAGCAAACTTCAATAGGGTGTTATGAGGCAGCTAGACCTTTAATTTGATACTAATTCTGTGGAAATCGGGTCAACCATCTCTGAGAAAAGTGAGTGAGCCCAAGTAGTCATCAGAATATGTTTCTTTTCATAACTGGATATTACTGTTATTAACATAACAGGAAAAGTAATAATCCGTTCGCAAAAAAAAACTCATTAGGGTCTTATGGGGCAACAAGATTTTCCATATGACACTGATTTTATGAAAATCGGTCCAGCCATCTCTGAGAAACATGAGTGAGATTAAACAGTCTCCAGAACACGTTTCTTTCTGTAACTTCTGAACCATATGTTCAATCTTCATAAAATTCAAAAGTTATGGGTTTTTAGGCAGTTCGTTCATTTGAAACCAATTTTGTTCAAATCGGTTGTGTAGTTTCTGAGATATTGATGTTTCGTGATTTTTACATTTTGATACATAACCTCTAAACTAGAAATCAGATTACAATAAAATTCAATAGGGTCTTATAGGGCAATTAGACCTTTCATTTGCAATTAATTTCATTGAAATCGATTCAGCCATCCCTGAGATTTTCGAGTGAAATTGGGAGAGCGTTACACACACACACATATGCAGAAAATGCTCAGCTCGTCGAACTGAGTCGAGTGGTATACGACATTCGGCCCTTTTGAGCACTTTTATACCTTTCTAAGAGAAAGGCAAAAAGTGAAATGATAGAAATGACTTTTAATTTCAACTTCAATCCCGAGCAAGGCCGCAAACATTGAAATAGTACAAAATAAATTTAAATGATGTTGAGGCCACATATTTTGATCGTACCATGAGATGTGTGGTCTTCAACAAAAACGTGTGTTTTGTATGCCCAAATCCTTCTCTAGAATAACGTTCTCTTGTAAAATGTAGCTAACAAAAGTTAGGTGCAAAAAATTAACTTTAAAGTAACTTTTACAGAAAATACTCTGTAATTCTGCACCCAATGAAGATAGGAATTTTGTTTGCTCAGCAAAGATTCATATTTTTGCACGTTCTAAAACTTTGCCGAATTAACCATTGTTCTATCGCTTAACACAAAAAAGTTAGTATTTTGGATATATGAAAACCTACTGTAACATATGCTCGCCGTACTCTAATATGGGTGGATTGGGTCAAATGGAACCTAAAGGAGTTTAAAGTACTTCTGCTTAACTTCAAAGAAAAGTATTGACATCATGGTTCCACTTGCCCCTTTTTAACGTATACGTTCGTGAAGTTACCGAAAAAATAAGCTAAAATCTTATATAACTTTGTAAGGAAAAGTCCTGGAGATATATGACCTTTGGCAAAAATGTGTGTTTTGTGTGTCTTTACAATTCCTCTGAACAACACTTTCGTGTGAAATGCAACTAACAAAAGTTAAGTACAAAAAACTAACTTTTAAGTAAGTTCCATTTAATATACCTAATAACTTTGTACCAAAAGAAGATAGGATTTTCATTTGTTCAACAAAGTTTCATAATTTTTAATCTTCTACAACTTTGCTGAACAACTTATTCTTCTATATCTTAACACAAAAAAGTTATTTTTGTTATTTTTAGTATAGTAAACTTTTCATACTTTTTAATAATTTGCAATTATGCGGGTCATTCATACAAACAATTTCTCCGAAGACACTTTTAAGCTAGGATGAAGGTGAAAGGCACTATGGAATTAAGTTCCACTTTTTGCCTTATTGGACCACTGTGCATTGGGACCACTTTTATACCTTTGGTTTTTCCAGTGATTGCTATACCTTTCTAGGAGAAAGGCAAAAATAGCTTAGATCAAATTTGTGCCGCAAAAAAAGTCCTGATTTTTAACTTTTGTTTATTGATATCTCAAAAAACTGGCTTAGTTCAATTTGTGCCGCAAAGAAAGTCCTGATTTTTAACTCCGACCGAATAGTAACCCTATCTATGAGTCCGAAGATACGCAATCTGCGTTGTATTAATACTCGGCATTCGCATATATGATAATGTAATGTATAATGTATGTGTATACATATATGATAATGTATATATAAAGAATCATTGAGATGTTGGGTACGCTCTAAATATATAAGATTTGACAGCGATAGCATAGTTCAGTAGAAATCAGGCCTTAGATGCGTTTTTGTTGTTACACTGTATATGACGTATATTATGCCATTTTGCTTTCATTAGCATTTTTGGATGACAACAAATATGTTGTTAAACCGTGAATTACGATTGAAATTATTGAGTGAAAACTTTGTTTGCTTTTTTGAGTTACTGAGTCGTGCTTCTTCGTGATTATTTTTTTTTATATTAATTCTCCCGCTACTAAAATACATCTAATCAGCACAGCGAATGGCATTTAATGACTCATACTGTGAATTTTCGAGTGTTTGAAAGTTTTCTACTTGCAAAAGGTTTTCTACCGTAGAAAACGTAGAATACAGTTTTCTACGTACATTACTTACGAGTCCCGAAGAATCGCGTAGAATACCATCCCTGATAATGAGAGATATAAAAAATTACACACTAAACTGCATTATTTTTTCTCGGTAAAGTAAAATACCGAACTTTTTTTACTCTCGCTTATTTACCGTCGGTCTAGTTCCGCCACTGTTGTGGCCAATCACCGACGCCCAGGGAGACGACTCCACACCCAGGACCCTAACTCACGAGCCGTTTATTAACGGACCGGCGCCAACGGCTTTACTTCCTCATGCGATGGAAGGCGTGATCCCAGAGATTTTTCGCCTCAGAAAATCTCCCGGTGTCGGCTAGGATTGAATCTAGACCAGTTGGGTTGGTTGTGAGTGGATCACGCCACCTCACAACCATCGACACCTATGTCGGCGGTGGGATTCGAACCCAGGCGTCGAGCGTGGTTGGCGGAGACGTTACCAACCACACTAGGCCCCGCTCGTACAAACATGTTGTCCAGCCATGATTTTGTGTAGTTGTTTGCTAATAGGATGATGAACAACTTCAAACTTATTTAAGGGTGTGCAATATCGAACTTCGTGAAAAAAAAAAAATACCGAACTACTTGAAAACATTTTAGTTTACCGTTGTTCGGTAAAAAAATTACTGAGAAATCAGAAACCGAACGTGTTTACCGGAATACCGTAAATTCGTTTACCGAAAAAACCGTAAAACCTAAAATTTCCGAGTTCAGTAAACTAAAACACCGAATCTCGGAAACCGAAAACGGAAACCGAAATTTCGTCGAACAAAAAAAATCTCTTACCAAGATACGAAAAACTAAACTGTCAAAATAACGAGTGCTTCACTAACAGTTTTTTCGTGTTTCGGTGTAGAAAGAAAAGGAGCAGGTTATGCGGCTGATTATTTTCATGGAGAAATCTGAAATGTTCAGATTAACTAAAATATTGAGTGAGTGTACACTATTTTTTCAGAACTTGTTTTTTGCTGCAAAAAATTTTTGAAAAAAAAGGTAAATTTTTTATTCACTCAATTTTGTAGGTTCTCAACTCGCTTCGCAGGATGGAAGTCGCAGAGTCTATCTATCACTTTATTTCCTGTATGCAATACAACTCTCCAGTTTGTACCAATGCTGTGTTTAGTTGAATCAGTTAACTTAGTAATCAATAAATTAATTTGAGCGGGGGCCTAGTGTGGTTGGTAACGTCTCCGCCAACCACGCTCGACGCCTGGGTTCGAATCCCACCGCCGACATTGGTGTCGATGGTTGTGAGGTGGCGTGATCCACTCACAACCAACCCAACTGGTCTAGATTCAATCCTAGCCGACACCGGGAGATTTTCTGAGGCGAAAAATCTCTGGGATCACGCCTTCCATCGCATGAGGAAGTAAAGCCGTTGGCGCCGGTCCGTTAATAAACGGGTCGTGAGTTAGGGTCCTGGGTGTGGAGTCGCCACAATAGTGGCGGAAATAGACCGACGGAAAATAAGCGAGAATAAAAAAAAAATAATATAATTTGTATATTTAATCGTTTTGATCATATTCTGAGTTATCTGAAAAAAAAACCTCAGTTAATTTTACCGAAGTTCTCGTAATAAGTTGACAGTTGAAATTTACGAGTATCTCGGAAAAACATTACCGAGAGCCTCGTTAAAGTTTGACAGGTTTTACATTATTTGCTTTTACAGAATCTCGGTGTTCTGATGTATTACCGAGATTTTTACCGAGATCTCAGCTGTTGAAATCTCAGTAATTTATTTTACCGTGCCCGGTGATAATATCTAAGTGTGTAGATTACAAAATACAATGAGAAATATCAGAGAATGTAAAAAAGATCTCGGTTGATTGTCTTCCATAACTAAGATTTTCAAATTTGCAAAAAATGCTTCAAATTTGCAAAAATAATAAGAGAGCAAGATCGCGCCAAATGAGCTATGGTCTAATATCGACCATTTTTGATTTGAATGAAACTTTGCACACGTATTTGGCTTAGCAAACTGAGCATTTTTCACAGATGGAGAGATTGTTTACACGCATGAGTTATATTCTAAAAGGGCGTATGCCTTTTGGCATTGGTTTTATTCGAAGCATTGTAGCCCAGAAACCGTTGGTTGTATAGAAAAACTGTCTGAAAATGAGATGTAGGGAATTAAAAATGCAATATAAAAAAATTATCCACTGTACAAAAATATTTTTTTTTACCAAAAAAATTGAAAATAAACATTAAATTCAAATTTAAAAAAAAAAGAATTGAATTTTTTTTTTCATTTTTCTTTTTAATAAACTTGATGTTAATACGCAACTTTTAAGAAAAAGTCCAGGATGGAGAAATGAAAAACAATTTTCCTATGGTAGATTATTTTTTTATGAAAATTACAATTCAAACATTTTTCAAAATATTTGTATTCTAATGATTTTAAAAGATGCAGAGAGCCGTTTTAAATCAAAAAGCTTTTGGTAATTAACATTCTATAGGCATCAATTTACAAGTTATTTTGAATTCAAGCTCGAAACATTATTAAATTTTAGGAAAATACACGTTTTTCTTTATTTGTCCGTGGTTCTCCAGCAAAAACCTTACGTTACGTAAAACGATTGGATAAATAACTCAGGCGCTGTATCTTAGCCTACCTACACGTTCCCTCTTGCCGAATGTTTTATAAAAAAATATGTTTGTCGTGCAACACTACCTACTTGTTTACTAATAATAACTGTTTGTAAGGTACGCAACCAATATCCTATTATATCTTGTGAAGATGAATAAAGTGAAAATGGAATACACCAAACCCAAGAGCTGTAAACCATTTCCTGATCATCGGTGCTCATTAAACTTACGCAAATTTAACGAAAACGTTATTGCAAAATTGAAAATATTAAACTGTCAAGCTCGTTTCAATACGTTTTAATCAATTTATGATTCGTTTAGATTATATTGTATCGAAGTGAAAGATGAATTTGATCTCGAAGAGCATCCACACAATTCATTTCTGGAACAATCAACATCAGGATGTGGAAGAAACATTCTACCGACGGAGTTGCAACCATCTGCATCTGTATACTAATTGGCGGAGATACCATCAATCGTATCATCATATTCTCAAGTAAGCATTCAAAAAGAATACTCCAGAACACAGAAAATTGAGTTATTCAACAAAGGCCTAGCTGGAATCAACGTTTCACCGATATCACTGGCAAACAAACATGAACATGACTGACGGTATAAGAAAAAACATTTTTGATTTTGATGCTGAAGAAGACCTGGATTTATTGAAACATAAAGTGAGAGACTTCGACGAGATGATTTTGCAGTTATAAGAAAAAATTACTGCGCCCTAATGCTCGAGGGAAGATAAAGTAAGAATACTTTCGGTTCTTCTGAAATCTTGGAACCAACAGACAAAAACCGAAAAGTTTGAAACATCGAAATACGTTGTGAAACAGGCGCGGCGCATATCAGAGGTTAGTGGAATATTGGCTATTCCTGACGTGAGGCTTGGACATGGATTGCCCCTGGAAGTAAAAAACAAGGTATTGCAGTTTAATGACAGTGACCAGGTCAGTAGAGCCATGCCAGGGCAAAGGGACTACGTTTCAGTGAGAAAAGATGGTAAGCGACAGCATGTGCAAAAGCGACTCTCAATGAATTCAATTGGTGAGGCTTACGTTTATTTGCATTTGCATTTAAGCATTGTAAATTACTTGGAAGCTCAGGATCTCATGATATTTGTGTTTGTACTGATCACGAGAATACTGAATTGATGATACACAGTCTAAAGAAATATTCATTCCAAAATGATTCTAAATTTTACTTTGAACAACTATTATGTAGCTCAACTACACGATCCAAATATTGTTATCTCCGCAAATGTGAACATTGCCCAAGCCGTTTAGATTTTGAAAACAGTTTTTTCAAAGAACTTGAGGAACGTTGTGTGTGAGAAATACCTCTCGAACAGTTGATTGCAACAGATCGATGTAATATAGAGACACTTGTGAAACCAATTGATGAATTTGAATCTTATTTTCGTGAAAAATTGGAAAAGTAGATAACCCACGATCACATAAGAATTCAACAGTCGACTTACACGAGAGAAGCAAAAAATAATTTGAACGATGGTGAGGTTGTTATAGCGTGTGATTTCTCAGAACTCTTTTCTTGAGAACCGTTCGCCCAATCGTCTTGTTGTCAAAGAATGAATTGTATATTTTTGATCAAGCATTCCAATGAACGTATGGTTTTTGCTGGAGAACTACGGACAAATTAAGAAAAACGTGAATTTTTCTAAATTTAAAAAATTTTTCGAGCTTAAATTAGAAATAACTCGAAAACCAATGCCTTTAGAATGTTAATTACCAATTGGTTTTTGATTTAAAATGACTCTCTGCATCTTTTAAAATCATCAGAATAATTTTTTTTTCTGAAAAATGTTTGAATTAGAATTTTTATAAAAAAATCAATCTACCGTAATAAAATTGTTTTTCATTCCTCCACCCTGGACTTTTTTTTAAAGTTGCGTATTAACATCAAGTTTATTCTAAAAAAAAATTAAAAAAAATGCAACTCTGTTTTTTTTGTGAAGTGAAATTTAATATTTATTTTTAATTTTTTTGGTCAAAAAAAATTTTTTTTACAGTGTATAATTTTTCATGATGCATTCTCAATTTCCTACATCTCATTCTCAGACAGTTTTTCTATACAACCAACGGTTTCTGGGCTACAATGCTTCAAATAAAACCTATGCCAAAAGGCATACGCCCTTTGAGAATGTTACTCATAGGTGTAAAAAATCTCTCCATCTGTGAAAAATGCTCAGTTTGCTAAGCCAAATACGTGTGCAAAGTTTCATTCAAATCAAAAATGGTCGATTGAATTTTCGCGTATTTCCAGGTCATTTGAAATGATTTTGCTCGAGAATAATAAAAATAGATTCGAAAATCATATGGGAAGTGTCCGTTATTTTGTGCCGAAATAAAATAGATGAGCTTATTTGAAACTAGTTCACGACATGTTAATAGCTGTTGTTGTGCTGCTTTCTGTGGCTGAAAAGATAGAATGGAATAAAATATTACAGCAACAATGCAACGTCTGTTCCGGTCAGGCTTGTAAACGGTCACCATTTTCGTTTGATCTCGCTTCCTTAGCGTGCGTCACAGTCGGCTTTCGCTCGTAAATGTAAAACAACCAAACCATCGCCGCTCAGCTCACAGAAAGAAAAGGAAAGTCAAACGACACTCGCGTATCAAAGAGAGGCACACTGTCAATCGTTTAGCGATGTTATTTCAGCCTATTTCTGTCTACTTCGTTCATTTATGTTGAGAAATATTATTACGAGATCAATGATATAAATAATTTCCAGAATACACGCACTCAACGTGCGTAATTCTCATTTCTAGAAAAAAAGTCAAAATACGTTTGAGGAAAATAACGTCGTGATGGCGATACTCATTTGACATGTTTGTTTAAGAATGTATTCAGACAGCGAGCCTTGGTAGCGTCAGAGGAAGAAGAAGACGATTATCGCAGTGAGAAGTGGTTCTACCGTGACCATTTCGAAGCCTGGCTCCGGTGTGTCGCTCCCTTCTACAATCATTTACCACATAGAGTCATCCAAACAGATCATCCACACGTTAACACATCTACTCCCTTACCGAAGCCTGAAACCCGCTGATAATCACAAAAGTTATCGTCAAAAAAGTGAAAAAAACGAAATGACGAGATACGACGATTCACAGTTTGAAGGAAACAAAAACAATCCAACACGGTACACACGTTTGCCAGTGTATTTACGGGAAATATCACTTATCGCTACACTGAAACAAGTCGACATATATTCTCTACTAGCTGATACCCGGCCCGCGTTGCTGCGCCATTAAGTTTACGACAACCGCATATCTCTCAAATGTACATAATTTTGAACAAAAATTAGCATTACCATGTTATATCTATAAGGCTGTATGTATTCTCCCCTAAAAACTGATTTCCTGTTTTTCTTTCTACAACGTTACGATTTCTTCAAAAACTCTAACAAATACATCCGGAAAGAACTCAAAAACTTAACGGAACGTTCTGTTACTAAGCTTATTATTTGGGCTAGAAAAAACTAAAGCATTCTCTAATCAAGTAACACGTACAAAAAACCCACGTAACCCACGAAACATGAACAAATTGAAATGGTTATTTCGATTACAAATAATTTAAGGAGTGTATGTATTTTACAAATAAAAAGGGTATCCATTAATTTTGATAACTACCTCAACCTGTTAGTGTTGGGTGGTGAACAATTATTTCCGACAATATAAGAAAATCCATTAATAAAAATATTTGTGCCTATACAGTCAGTGTTTTATCATGAGTTCAATAATTACGATGGATTATTTTGTATTAATATGTTTATGTTTAAAATTATCACCTATCATTTTGGATGTTTTCCAGAAACCGAAAATCACCATCTTGGATTTGGCGCCTGGTATTCGGTATTTGGTATTGTGAAAATCGGATATCATAAAATCACTATGATTTCCAATCTTTGGGTATCGTATCAATTCCGGCATGATCATTTTTGGCTGTTTGCCAACATCCTAACGTTGCAACGTAGATTTTGAACGTTGATTTTAAAATGGCGTCTGTAATCATTTTTTAGCTTCTATGCAATGCCCATATTGGGCGATATTTGGTATTTCCCAGTAGCCGGATATCGTTATTGCAGTTGAGTTGCAAAAAGGCGTCTGGATTTGTTCCCCGGTCTCGACAACAGAAATACCCATTTTGGGTGATGTTTGGTGATTTATGAAAACCGGAAGTCACCATCTTGGATTTCTAAACGGCGTGTTATGTGATTACAGGTGTCTTGGCATCATTTTGCCACTTCGAATGTCAAAATAGTGTCTGGGGACGCTTTTTGGCCAATGTGCATCATCTTGATTACAAAAATGCCCGTGTTGGGTTGTTTTTGGTAATTTTCTGACACCAGAAATCGCCATGTTGGATTTTATAACGGCGTCTGGATTTGATTCACAGTCTGTGGGCACCATTTGCAATACCGGTATTGGGTGGTGTTTTGCCATTGAAGGCTGTTTTCCGAAAGTCGGAAGTCGCCACCTTGGATTTTAAAGTGGCATCTGGATTTGTACTCCGGTATCCGGGCATCATCTCGATTCCGAAATGATAATTCTCGGCCGTTTTCCAATAGCTGGAAATGGCTACTTCGAATTAAAATTAAACTTCGTCAGGGGTCGATTTCTGGCCTATGAGCATTATCTCAATTACGGATGTAGCCATTTTGGGTGGTATTTGGTGATTTTTGGAAAACGGAAGCCACCATCTTGGATTTCGAAACGGCGTCTTGAATTGATTTCAGGTCTCTTGGTATCTGTTTGTTGGTGTTCGGTCATTATAGGTTGGTTTCGCAAACCGGAAACTATCAAATTGGATTCTAAAATGCTCTGTAAAGTCGATTCTGGGTCGAAGGCTATCACACAATGTAGTATTTGGTCTTTTTCGGTAACCGTTAGTCGCCATCCTGTATTTCGTCTCGGTTCTGGAATGACTATTTTTGGCTGTTTTCCAGCAACCACAAGTTGCCACTTCGAATTTCAAAATGACGATTTTTGGCCTATGTGTATCATCTTGATTGCAGCAGTGCTCATATTGGGTGATATTTGATCATTTTTGGAAACTGGAAATCATCATCTCGGATTTCAAAGTGGTGTTTAAAGTTGATTTTAGGTCCCTGGGATTTATCTAGATTCCTAAAACACCTAGAATTTGATCATTTCAGAATGTTTTCTGGAAATCGGAAACCCCTATCTTGGATTTGAAAAATTGTGACTGAACTCGATTTTGGGCTTCTGGGTATCATTTTGGTTTCAAAAATAACAATAATGAGTGGTATTAGATAATTTTTCTGGAACTGGAAATCGCCATATTTCATTTCAAAATGGTTTCTAGATTGAGCCATTTTAGAATGTTTTCCAAAAACCGGAGAACGTCATATTGACATTTTGGGTTGATTTCCGGTCTCTAGATAAAAAGGTTCCGAAAATACCCATACTGGTTTTTTCAGCTCTAATTGGTCGAAATATGAGTTCAAAACATGTCTCGACATTTTTCAATAGTTCAATAGTTGTTGTCATAACATTAGAATTTTGCCGCATGTTGATGAAGGCGTGCAAATTTTCCAATCTATTGTTGCAAAAAACAAAGAAAATCGGAGAGGGAACAATATCATGGGAACACCCTTTAGGCTTGAAACCCTTTACAATTAAATTAAAATGATGATAGGAGTTAACGACGGTTTTAAAATTATCAACACACAAACCGCAAATTCGCCCCCCTTGCCTACGCTTATGAGGTACAGTAAAAATAATGTTTTAGGATTACTTCCCGTACTCGAAAACTCCTATGTACAATTTTTCTCGGTAATCGGTTCAGTTATTTTTGAGTCTATAGAGAAGAGACAGACAGACAGACAGACAGACAAATAGACATTCGCATTTATAGATATAGAAGATAGATAGAAGATATATGCTACTACACGACCTGTATTTACCGAATCAAATGATAATCGGTTGAGAGTTTTAAAAATGAATTAACAACATTCATACCCCCCCCCCCCCGTTCCTCTTAACTACGCTACTGAATATTGCAAAGTCTTAAATGACAAAGTTATGTTGCAAGCACGTCTCATATCCGAAAACACCTGTATATAAATATTCATGAAAAACTTTTTCATAATTTACAAATAATGAAATTTAATACACCCCCTCCTTTCTACGCCACTAAGATACAGAAAAATCAATGTTTTAGAATCTAACCTACTTATAGAAATTGCCACGGTAATTGAGTTTGGTGTTAAGAAGTTTACAAATAGCAAATTTACTTCCACCACCCCCCCCCCCTTTGCCACGCTAATGGAATATACAAAATTTAAAGCCGTTTAAATACATCAGCTACTAAAGATTCTGCATACCGAATTTGATGCGGATCGGTCCAGCAGTTTTAAAATCATCAAAGGTTTACATTGTTTACCCCCCTCCCTCATCCTTGCAACGCCTCTGATATACACGAAGGTCTAACATGACAGAGTAAGACACATAAACATTCTTGATATAAATTTGAACGGTTATCGGGGAGGAAGTTTTCAGGTTCATGAACCACAAATTCACCCCCCCCCCCTTGCCTACGCTTATGAGATAGAACAAAACTAATATTTTAGGATTACTCCCCGTACTCGAAAACCCCTATGTACAAATTTTCACGGTAATCGGTTCAGTAGTTTTTGAGTCTATAGGGAACAGACAGACAGACAGACATTCGCATTTTTAGATATAGATTAAATTTGTCCAATGCATTTACCGTACCAAAAGATCTCTTAATTATAATTGATTCCATTAGAAATCTATTTGTACATAAAGTGTGATACAATAATTTTAACATTTTCACATCCATTTTATTTGATATTCATTTACGTCTAACATGTGTGGTAGAAAGTTAAATATACAGGCAATATTGCGGAATACATTTCGTAAAGTAGGTATCTAAAACCGTCATGTATCGAAACCAACATATAAATCTTAATGATAAATCCAATAAAAACACACGTCGCCGTAATTTAGGACTTTGTGTCAGTTTACCTGTGAAGTTTTGTTCTGACGTTCTGGATTTGGTTTCGAGTCATCCAGATTCAAAATGGCTACACCACGAAAAGACGGCAACTTATTGGGCGATTGGAAGGATATTTCCTAATCTCCAATAGGTAAATTATTTTTTTATACTTCATTTAAGTTCCAAATTACCTAGATATTCACAACTATAGATCACACCGAAGAAATTGGCACTTTTCAAATTGTATCATCGAGCAAACAACGAACAGACCATCGGAACTCGGATCAAGTGGCCAACGTTGAACCGGTAATTTTCTTTTTAATCATCATTTGCCAGGAAGTCGGTAGTGAAATCTCTCGAAAGTTGTGACCGCCACCGACCGACGTAGTTCATTTTTGCTTTAATTTATAGGATTGCTTTATTCCGATAAGAGATAAACGGGCAACAATTTTTTTTTTAATAAATATTATTTTTATAATAAATTCTTGTATTTTTCATAAACAAACACTTCGATTTGTTTTTATGTCCATATCATATGAAAAAAAAATCCCTTTAGTGAAGTTATTTCTATGGGATAATAATAAAACAAGGAATGCATGAGATTTTCCTATGAAATTGTTATTGTATGTCAAGATATAAATTATGGCATTTCCAATGAGTCCAATCGATTATATGTTCTTTAGTTTTTAAACGATTTGCTTATTTATTTTAAAATCTTGGTAATAATGTGAGTCTATCAGACGATCCTATAAAGAATGCATGACACATTTTCGATCACATTGTTTTGATTGGATGTTCTAATAGTGCAAATTTATAATACTCCCATATAATCTGAACATGTGAGATTATTTCAGTGTATAAGTGTATAATGTGTGAAGATAAGAAAGTTTGAAAAATTCCGAAATTGCAATACACACATGTGACCAAGGATACCATCGTTCCTCCATCGCCTTGCGATCTCGATCTTCCTCCTGGTGCTTCTTCTTACGTAGGACCGAGTTTTACTTGTTCTGTGCGCGTCGGTAGCGCTCCACGTTCGCCCTCGTTTGGTGTTGCAGCATTCTCGCTCGTGCTGCATTCTCCTCTTCCACTAACTGTTTGCACTCGTCGTCAAACCAGTCGTTTCTCCTGTTCTCCATAGTTCTCCACTTTTAGGTCAGGTGATCTCCAGGTGGCTTTGTGGATGTCTTTGCGGGGGAAAAAGGTACTTCTAACTACCATACCGCGGGAGGCTGCAAAGTTCACGCATTGTTGGCCGTTATCATTTGATGCGGCATGCAGGTTATTCGGCCCGATCACAGGTCTGTACATTACCTCCCGTTCTATCTGAGCGTTTATATCACCGATTACGATCTTAACGTCCCGTTGCGGACTCTTCCTTCGTGTGGGTAGTGCACGTTGATAATGCTGTAGTTGAAGAACCGGCCCTTAATTCTCAACTTACACAACCTCTCACTGATCGGATGCCACCCGATCAAGGGTTGGCGCATCCTACCCAGCACTATAAAGCCCGTCCCAAGCTCGTTGGTAGTGCCCCAGCTCTGATAAAAGGTAGCCTCTCGATGTCCGCTTTTCCATACCTCCTATCCCGACCAACAAAGTTCATGCAGTGCTACGATTTCGAAGTTGCGTGGATTGAGTTCATCATATATGATCCTGTCGCACCCGAGAAAGCCTAACGAACTTCAGCGGTATTTGCAACGTTTGGTATTTTGCAGAGCGGCTTGTTGGGCCTTTCCAACCCCCTGTCTCGCCGGAGGACCATCGTGTCAACTCTGTTTAGAGTCCCACGCTGACACCAGGACGTTGATCAGCCGCTCCTAACATGGAGATCAGACGCTGTTTTGAGCCGCACCATCTTGATGAAGATTGGCGAACGCCAACGATCGCGTCGCACCTTCTCACTTAGCTGTTGTCGGATGACAACATTGCCCAGGCAACGCCAACCAGTTGTGTCCATGTTTCAACTGGTAGTCTATTGTATCATATGACTCGTGGAGGCTTGAGATAGGAACTTGGCCGGAGCTAAGTTCAATGCTCTTTCAAAGTTGTCAACTCACCTTTTGAAGCCCAAGTTGCACTCTACAGGACGCTGATTCCTCCGGTGGCGCTCTACGGACATTAGGGTGACAGTGCGATTTATGGAAAAAAATATCATCATCGAATTTAAAAAACCGACCATGTACATTTGGTTATGTGTGTGTGTGTGTGTGTGTGTGTGTGTATGGAAGCTATCTCTCTCCCACTGTCTGGCAGTGATAATGTGAAACAAAGACAGCTGCAGTATAACTTCATTTCTGCAATTTTCTTTGTTTCGGGATCAAGAAGGTGTTAGCTCTACCGATTTTCCAAAGATCCATGACAGAATGACTGAGTACTTGCAGCGCATTCCGAAATCCTTTTCCCGTCGGCAAGCCCCGCCCGAAAACAATAGTAGAGTCATTGGGATTCTACTATTGTGTTCAGACTTTCGATTTATTTGATGTTACTTCCGTATCAAAGAAATCGACCCGTATATAATAACATTATGAAATGATATTTGTATGGCGGTATAGGAAGAATTTATCTAGTTTTGTTCAATGTATGGAAAGTGTCCGTTATGTTGTGCTTAAATAAAATGGATGAAATAAATATTAGTCTATTTCACGACATATCATTGTCCAATTCACGACATGTTATTGTGTTGATTTCTGCGGCTGGAAACATGAATTAAAATCAGTTATTACAACAACACTGCAGCGCAACCGACCATGTACATTTGGTTATTTGCCCAAAATAATAACCTGTGCAAATTTCAGCCTAATCAGACGTGATTTAGGGGTGCTTATATAGAGCGCTCAAAATTTCAGTTTTTTGACCCTCGAAAATAAACATTCCCTATAGAAAATTGTGTTTATGATGTCTAATTAACAATAAAATGATTTACATGTGGTTTGGTGAGTCATTTTATTATTTATTAGGCATCTTGAACTAGATTTTTTATTAGGGATGTAATTTTTCGAGGGTCAAAACATCAAAACTTTGAACACTCCGAGGCACCCCCAAATAATGTCCGATTGAGCTGAAATTTTCAAGATGGAGTCGTTCTTTGAGTGGTAAAGACGTGCTTTTGATTCGTGAGTGGAAAAAAGTTTATTTTTGAAGGTGAAAAAAAATTATAAGTGGAAGAATAGTACAGTATTTAACGGACAAAGATAAACTGAACCCCAGTGAGTGAAAAAAGGTGTTCGGATTAGTGAGTTAATCGCTCTAGCGACAGGTCGCTCAAAAACAAAAATATTTTCATGCGTGGCGATAGACGCCATTTTGCCGAAGAGGGAAAATAAGAAAGGAGAAAAGTGCTTAAGAAGGATGGACGGTGATGAAGATCCCCCGGGAGGGGACAAACAAGGCGCAACTGCGTTGGAATTCAAACAGCAGGAAACGAGAAAAGAACCAACAAACCATAAATACACACACATCGATGAAGGACCGTATCGGTTGCTTTTTGAGCATAAAGATCGAAAGCAAGATATTAAAATAAACAAATTCTCTCTTGGCAATACCTTGCGCAAAATAGAGCAAACAAAGAGGTTTATAGTTGATATGAAATACAACGGTCGATACACAATTATGGTCATGATGAGCAGTTATCAAAAAGCGAACGAGTTAATGGAAATCATCAATAACACCAGTAACATGTACAAATGCTATGTACCGCGACGGTTAATTAGCATTTCAGGCATTATTGCAGGAATACCAGCGGATATTCCACCAGAAGAAATTAAAAACGATATGGTATGTGATGTCCCTATGCTAGGGGTATACCGGTTGCACCGACATGAAGGAAACGTCAAAATCCCAATCAACCGAATAAGTGTGGTGTTCAGAGCAAAAGCCTTACCAGATGAGGTAAAATTTTTTTATTGCTTAAGCAAAGTGAAACCTTTCATACAGAAACCAGTTTTCTGTCATAACTGTTTAAGCTATAGCTACGCAACTGAAAAATGTAGAGGAAACCAAAGATGTACTGTGTGCACGGAAAGACATGGAAATGAAAATCAAACAGAAATTGCACACGGCCAATATACTGTCTTCATTGTAAAAAAGGCGAACACTACACCGGGAGCGATCAATGCCCTGAAAGGGAACGCCAAGGTAAAATTAAAAAAATAATGGCAGTTCAAAATCTTGCATATACCGAAGCTAACGAAATATGCCCAGTGAGAGTAGCAAATCGCTTTGAGCTATTAAATATGAATATGGATTTTCGGAAATCAAGGATAGCTATGCAGTACAATTGGCGCAGCGGGCTAATGAACCGCTGAGTGTACAGTGGAAAAAAAAAACAAATGAATCCAGTGCGTCTTGAACTGTCCTACAGATCAGACGTTTTTTGGGTTGCTTGTGGACTGGTCTTTGACTGCTTATAGCTTCAAAGTTTGTGTTTTGTCAGTGTGTCTTTTAAAGACTACCTGAAAGTTATTTCCCATCAGTCTTTCTCAAGACTACCTACTTTTGAATTTAACATTTGTTTTAACTTTTTTTGTATCACCTGAAATGGTTGGACGGAAAAAGAAACCTCGCATCGCTGCGGGGAGGAAAAGAGAGGCATCTCTTTCTGACACTTCGAGTGTCTGTAGTGACAATCCTTTTGATATTTTGCCTGAGCAAGAAGCTGGTGAAATGGAAGTTACCAATAATGAAACTATACAAAATATAAAATCTTTAAAAAAGGAGAAAGTTCCACCTATTGTGGTAACTATTTCTTCTGAATTCAATATATTCAAAAAGGAACTTTCAACGTTTGTTTCTGACGTTAAAGTTACCTATCAAATTGGCCGTAGAGGTGAATGCCGCTTATTAGCCGACTCAGTAAAGGGTCGTGATCGTCTTGTTCAGTATTTAACTGACAAGATGTACAAATTTTTTACATATGACACCAAGAACGCCAAGCCGTTCAAGGTTGTCTTGAAAGGTCTCACCAACGATCAAACCGTTGATGAGATCAAACTTACTTTAACAGAATTACTTGGCATAGCCCCTACCCAAGTAATTCTAATGAAACAAAAATCACGAGGCGAAAACAGTCAGAGAGCTGGAATTTCCCTTGTTAATTATTTAATTCATTTTAACCGCAATGAGGTTAACAACTTAAAATTTTTTGAAAAAGCACATGCTTTGTATAATGTGCGTGTAAAGTGGGAAATTTATAGGAAGTATGGCGGAGTTGAAAAGCATATCACCCAATGCCGTACTTGCCAACGTTATGGCCATGGTTCCAAATTCTGTAACATGGACCAAAAATGTCTTAATTGTGGAGACTCTTCTCACAAAAAGGACACATGTCCTGTGAAAGAGAGTAAAAATTTTCGCTGTGCGAATTGTAACGGCAACCATATGTCAAATTTTTATCAATGCCCAGTCCGTTTAGCAATTGTTAAGGCAAGGCAAGGTAAACGAAATTCAATTTCTCAATTAAAACCAACTTCGAAACAAAATTCTCCAAGCGCACCAGTGACGCATAGTTTACCTACTCCTTTGCATACCCGTTTAACATATGCACAGGTTACAGGTAGTTCGAACATTATACCGCCTAGTGTTGGTAGTTCGAAAATGACCGTTAATATGGGTAAGCAAAACACGCTAGAAAATAATTGTACACCTATTACTCCAGCTAATATTGCTGCCGAAAATATTTTTTAAATGTTTGAAGCCATTCAAATAGGCACAAATTTTACTATTAAAATTGTTTCTAATTTAAAATTTAGCAATGTTTTTAAATAAAACAATTAAAATATCAAATTGGAATGCTCGCTCATTGAAGGCCAATGAGAATGAGCTTTTTAATTTTTTAACAGTAAATAATGTGCATATTGCAATTATTACTGAAACATTTTTGAAACCTAACATAAAATTAAAATATGATCCCAATTACGTGATTCATAGATATGATAGGATTCAGGGTTCCGGCGGTGGAGTTGCAATTGTTATTCATCGCCGAATCAAACATCGTGCTCTTCCCCATCTTGAGACGAAAGTTATTGAAACTTTGGGAATTGAAGTTCAAACTGAACTTGGGATTTTATTTATTGCCGCAGCATATTTACCATTTCAATGCACACGCGAGCTCAAAAATTATTTTAAAGGTGATTTACAAAAACTCACCAGAAATCGTTCGAAATTTTTCATAATCGGCGATTTTAACGCTAAACATCGTTCATGGAATAATTCTCAAAGTAATTCCAATGGCAAAATTTTATTCAATGATTGTTCTTCAGGATACTATTCTATTTTGTCTCCGAATAGTCCTACATGCTTTTCTTCTGTAAGAAACCCTTCAACAATTGATTTGGTGCTTACAGATCAAAGTCATGTATGTAGTGATTTGATCACACATGCTGACTTTGATTCTGACCATCTTCCAATAACTTTTTCTTTATCACATGAATCAGTTTTAAACCCTATGAGTTCTGTTTTTAATTATAACAAGGCTAATTGGGAAAGATACAAAACTCATATTGAGAGAAATTTCAATAATGAGCTTGATTTGCAAAACGAAGTGAATATTGATTCCGCTTTGGAAGCATTAAAATGTGCAATTGTTGATGCCAGGAATTATTCTGTTCCAAAGGCTCAAGTAAAATTTGATTCACCAATAATTGACGAAAATCTTCAACTTCTAATTCGTTTGAAAAATGTCCGCAGACGTCAATATCAACGTTCTCGTGACCCTGTTTTTAAAACTATTTATAAAGATTTACAGAAAGAGATTAAACATAGATTTACTCTTCTGAGAAATCAAAATTTTGAGACTAAAGTTGAAAAATTGAAACCATATTCAAAACCTTTTTGGAAGCTGTCGAAGATTCTTAAGAAACCTTCAAAGCCTATTCCAGTTTTAAAAGATGGTGAACGTTTTCTTGTATCCAATGAACAAAAGGCTCAAAGACTTGCTCAGCAGTTTGAGAGTGTTCATAACTCAAATTTGAATTTTGTGAGTCCAATTGAAAATGAAGTCACACGTCAATTTGATTTTATTTCTTCCCAGAATTTTTTACCTGCAGAAATAATTGAAACTAACTTGAATGAGATTAAATCAATTATTAAAAATTTCAAAAATATGAAAGCACCTGGTGACGATGGAATCTTTAATATACTAATCAAACATCTCCCTGAGAGCACAATGGATTTTTTAGTGAAAATTTTCAATTGCTGCTTCAAAATTGCATATTTTCCCAAATTATGGAAAAATGCAAAAATTACTCCCATTTTAAAACCGGATAAGAACCCAGCTGAAGTTTCAAGTTATCGACCAATCAGTTTGCTTTCTTCAATAAGTAAACTGTTTGAGAGAATTATTCTTAACAGAATGATGTCACACATCAACGAAAATTCAATTTTTGCAAATGAACAGTTTTGATTTCGCCATGGGCATTCCACAACTCATCAATTGCTCAGAGTTACTAATATGATACGAGCTAACAAATCTGAAGGTTATTCCACTGGAGCTGCTCTTTTAGACATAGAAAAAGCATTCGACAGTGTTTGGCATAAAGGTTTGATTGCGAAATTGCAAACTTTTAATTTTCCAATTTTCCTAATCAAAATTTTAAAAAATTATCTTACTGATCGAACTCTGCAGGTTGTCTATCAGAATTCAAAATCTGATAGATTTCCTGTCAGAGCAGGTGTACCTCAAGGTTCAGTCTTGGGTCCAGTCCTGTACAACATATTCACTTCAGATCTTCCTGATTTGCCTCCAGGATGCACAAAGTCATTGTTCTGCGATGACACAAGCATTTCCGTAAAAGGAAAAAGTCTTCGTGTCATATGCAGTCGATTGCAGAAAAGTTTAGATATTTTTTCTTCCTACTTGCAAAAGTGGAAAATCTCTCCCAATGCTTCTAAAACTCAAATGATAATTTTTCCGCATAAGCCTAGGGCTTCTTTCCTCAAGCCAAACAATAATCACGTTGTCAAGATGAATGAGGTTATTTTAAGTTGGTCCGACAAGGTTAAGTACTTGGGACTAATTTATGATAAAAAACTTATTTTCAAAGAGCACATTGAGAGTATACAAGCCAAGTGCATCAAATATACGAGATGTTTATATCCTCTCATTAACAGGAATTCTAAACTTTGTTTAAAGAACAAACTTTTGATTTACAAACAAATTTTTAGACCAGCAATGCTTTATGCTGTACCGATCTGGTCAAGTTGCTGTTCAACAAGGAAGAAAACGCTCCAAAGGATTCAGAATAAAATTCTGAAAATGATTTTGAAGCGTCCTCCTTGGTTTGGTACACTCGAATTACATAGACTTACTGGTGTTGAACCATTAGAAGCTATATCAAATAAAATTATTAACAATTTTCGACAAAAATCGTTGCAATCCTCAATTGCTACGATAAGCTCTCTTTATAGCCAATAAGTTAGCAATTAAGTTAGTTGTAAGTTTACTTCCCCTTTTCTGACAAGTAGGTTTAAATCCCTACGAATGATAGGTCCTAATTGCGAAAGCAAACAAATCCTAACAATTAAAATTACAAATTTCTAACAGTGTTGAGAAGTCACCATTTGTGATTGGACACACATACTCATTATTTACTAATATGTATCATAAATACTTAAGCTACTAACAAATCCCCCCTTAAAAAAAAAAAAAAAAAAAAAAACAAATGAATCCAGACAACAAGTCCTTGCAGCAATCAAAACTTATCCAGAAACGAAAAAGAGTATCGGGAAAGGAATAAAACGCAGCAAAAATGAGCAGAGTATACCGAGTTCAAGCGCTGCGAATGGTGGTTATATGAAATCCTGGAAAGAAAAGGCTGAGACAGAAAAAATGGAACAGCGCTAAACAACATGGCGAAAGTAACAGAGAAAGAAAAATGGGAAGGAATTCTCAGAGAAAATGAAAATAAAATGAGAGAAGCAGAGAAAAGAAGAACGCAGGAGAAAATAATAAGTATCTACTCTGAATTGTTGAATGCGACAGATTTTAGTGAAAAACAAAGAAGAAAAATACAAGTGTGTTTAAAGCAGCACATTGATTTAAGTGACGTAATTATATAATTATACAATCTTTTATCAAAAAAAAGGAAAGGAAAAAGAATAATCAAGTAAAATAACAGCAGAAATGGGTGATGAAATAAAAATCTTACAGTGCAACATTCAAAGCGTATATAAACAGAAAGAAGAATTACAAAGAGTTCTGATTGGTGAAGATTATTCGATCGCGATTTTATCAGAATCGTGGACACAAGAAGTCTACGAAAATGGGAAACGGTACAAGGTTACGAGATATCACGAAGCTCTAGACTCCAGAGCAGACGGATATGGTGGCGCTGCCATCTACATTTAAAATTCTTTAAATTTCAAAAGAATAGACTTGCCGAATCTATCAAGAAACACGCAAGCTGTTGCAGTGAATCAGTGGCATAGCGTGACCGGGTGACACCCGGGGCGGAAAAGTTTGGTGTCACCCCTTTCTCTCTCTGGGTGTCACCCCCTCAAGTTGCAGTGAAACCATTTTGTTATCCAAAATTGTGAGAGTTAGCAAGTTCGTTTTCAATTGTACTAAATCTGCCCGTTTTTAGAAAAATGTTGAGATTATACTTTTAAAAGCAAATTTATATAATTTTCAAAGGTTTCACTACGACCTCCACCTTATTGATAGTTAATCTCACGAATATCACCATTTTGAAGGTGACACATATGAAAAATTTTCCTCATGGGTGTCACCCCCTAGAGGGTGACACACGGGGCGGACCGCCCCCGCCGCCCCCACCACGCTACGCCAGTGCAGTGAATCTAACTACTGCCAACATTGTGGTGGTTTCAGTGTACATTAGTCCTTCATCCCTTATAAATGAATTTGAGGAAGACATATCTATTATTTTGGATACCCTGAAGCACCACAAAAGAGTGCTTATCGGCGGAGATTGGAACTGTCATCGTGCCGAGTGGGGTGATGAACAATGTGACAGAAAAGGATGTATCCTGGTGGATCTAATAAACAGCTACAACTTCCTGATTCTCAATGATGGGTCGTGCACTTACATCCCAGTTCACTTGGGCAGAAGAACTACCGCAATAGACATGTCTTTGTGCTCACCAGAGTTATACGGAAATGTACAATAGAACGTTCTTAATTTCGGAATAGGAAGCCACCATTGGGAATTCAAATGAAACTAGAGGAAACATCGATGCAACGAACTCGACGCTGGATCTACAGTAAAAAACAAGTCAACGAACACTTGGCAAAGCTGGAGGAGACACAGGTTGGGAACCTAAGTAAACTCATATCACAAGTCAGGAGAGCCTGTAAAGAAAGCAGAAAACGTGACAACTATACCCCGAAATATTGGTGGTCCACTGAGGTAGAAGAGGCCTGGAAACAGAAATGCGAAGCAAGAGCTAAGTTTAATAGGGTGTCTAGCATCGAAAACTTAATACAGTTCAAAAAAGAATCTGCGATTTTTCTACGTCTGAAGAAAAAAGAAAAAGAACGAAAACTAAAGGAGTTCGTACATCAAATTAATCCACACACTAGCTCACACGAGTTGTGGCAATTAGTAGGGAGACTTACTGGCAAAAGATTCAACAAAAAGGAGAATAATGTACTGCTAGATAATGTAGAAATGGCCGAGAGTTTTTTGGACACACACTTTGGACCAGGTACTGTAACCAATGAAACGACATCTGAAAGAATGATTGCAGGATATGAGATTTTGGACAAAGCCAAATGGATTAAGATAATAGCTTCAAAAAAACGTAGATCAGCACCAGGACATGACAGAATTAGTTACGAGATGCTCCGACAGCTAAAACCGGCCGTGGTCAACAACTTACTAGTCGATCTGAACAATCAATGGATGCGAGGCTTTCCGGACGAACAACTTAAATACATAAAAGTGGTAGCAATACCAAAAGCAGGAAAAGATCAGACGCAAATAGCAGGAAAACGACCTATATCACTGGTACCAACATGTACAAAAGTGGTAAACACAGCGGTACTCGAAAAACTAAAGAAACACCTAGAGAACGACAGAATTCTCCCAGAAAAGTTCGGATTTAGGTCAGGGTTGTCCACCAATACATGTGTCTCATATTTAGTGAACAAGATCAAAACTAACAAGAGAGAAGGAAAGCTAACCGCATCTATATTTATAGATTTAATTAACGCCTTCAGCAACGTAAAAGTACCGATTTTGGAAAACATAATGAAGAATAAAAACGTACCGCCGGAAATAATTGCTTGGATAGGAGCATTTTTAAAAAATCGCAAGGTGATTTTCGAAATGAATGACAGAACACTAACAAGAACAGTAAGCGCCGGGCTACCACAAGGGGATGTAATGTCTCCAACTCTTTTCAACATCTACACCCTTGAACTACACGATATACAAATAGATGGGGTAGAACTAGTCCAGTTCGCCGATGATTTCGGTGTTATTGTGACGGGCAAAAACCTAGAAGAACTCAAAGAGAAAGGGCAAACATTTTTAGAAGAGTTTGAGAATAAGGCAGAACAACTAGGACTGCAAATCAACCCGCTTAAAACTAAGTCTCTGCTATTCCAGCTGAGTGATAAACTTCTGGAATTTATCATTGGAGGAGTTTTGATAGAAACGGTAAGATCGCATAAATACCTTGGAGTCACAATGGATAGAACTTTATCCTTTGGTGGGCACATCAGGGAACTGAGAGGCAAACTTAACGATCGGCTGAATATGATTAAAGTGATAAACGAATTCAAAAGCGGAGGTCACCCGCAGACAATGCTAAGCATACACAAGGCTCTAATACGAGGTACCATCGAGTATGGTTCAACTATTCACAATAATGCTTCTAAAACGAACCGGAACATTCTAACAGTAATAAATAATCAAAGCCTGAGAAAGGCGACAGGTTGTACCAAAACAACACCACTTAATACCTTGTTGGCAATTGCTGGTCTAGAGCCATTGTCTATAAGACAGGAGTTCATAACTGGCAAAGAAATTGCACGGAATATAGCACAACAAACGGCGGTTGGGAAACAGCTGACCAAAGTTTACAGCAACTGCACAGAAGAATCTAAATATTCGTATATGGAGAAGGTTTTTAGAAATCACTTCCAATTATTTGATAATATCGAGCCTATTTCCAAAAATTGTAATACGAAACTCAACGTTCAAATCAACAGTTCACTGGATGGGCTGCTAACATCCAAAGAAAACACGCCCAAGGTGAAAATGAAACAGCTTGTTTTGTTTGCTATCAACCATACGTATAAAGGCAAAGGACGAATATATACGGACGCCTCCGAAAAAGACACTAACTGTGGAATAGGGATATATGTGCAAAGCACGGGAAGAAGGTACTCCTTTCACTTAGCCAACGAAGTAAGCATTACCGGAGCGGAAATAATAGCTATCAGAACAGCATTGAATGTGGTTCAAGAGGAGCAGTTGGAAGATCAAGTCATTTTCACAGACTCAAAATCGGCCTGCGAGATACTAAATAACGCCAAAAAACACTCGGAAAGAGAGCAAACACTCAACGAAATACTAAAGCTAGCAGCACACTGGAGGGTATCCTCCAGTGGATACCAAGCCATGTGGGCGAAAAAGGTAACGAAGTAGCAGATGCTCTGGCTAACATCGGGTTGGACAGAAAAAATTGCGAAGAAATAGAAAACATGATTTCATATAAGGATGCGTACTGGATTTAAAAAAATCGAAAACTGCTACAAGCAAATAAGTGGTATACACGGAGAAAAATATTTAGTCAAAGCATTTATAATTGGGGTCGAATCAACTATGAATTTGCATTGATTTTTGCATAACCCATGCGAATGGTTGATGCAATACTTATCTTTAGTTGAATCAACTATATAATATGCTTGAACCAACTTGACAGAATACGATTGAAACAACTATACTTTGTCATTGGATTCTGACAGCTCGTTTGCAGGCTTTGTGAATTCAACTACAATGATCGTTGAAACAGCTAATTAAAAAAAGGTTGATTCAATTACTGACTTTGTTGAATAAACTGATTCAATAAATTTGTTTTGACCATATATAGTATTGATTAGTTTGTTACTTTGTATAGGTAATTTTGTTAAATAGTGTAGTAGGTGTTCAAATATAGCCAATAGCCTCAAAATTTTCCAGCGCTGCCAATATTCCGAACATAATTTATATTCATTTCAATCATACCAGATATTGGCGACGCCTAGGATAAAAAAAGGATTAACTCCCCAAAATACTACGAAAAATTAGTGCACATAACAAAAGTTTTATTACTAACAATTATTTTAACATGTTCTTCGTTCCAACAGTTACTGATTCTACAATGCTTACAAGTTACATATCCATTGATCCAATAATAAAACTATTCAGTTCAAAAAAGTTACACATTCGGAAATACGGTTTTTCATTAACAAAATGTATGTTAATAGGCTTCGAATCTAACTTAGAAATATTATAAACAACGCTGAGATTACTAGTACGCTTCAGTTCGTATGATTGCAGATGTTCATCGAATTGAACGGAAATATATGCGTAACATAGTAGAACTATCTCTTTCTTTTTATTCATAAGTATTGATTGAATTTGGTAAATGTTTCTCAGTAGCTTATGTTCAATGACAAAAATAGTTCCATGTTCGTAGATCAAATGATGTTTAGTGAAATGAGAAATAAGATGTATGTGATTTGCAGCAATGTCACATTCTTGATATTTTAAAAGAGTTTTATACTCATCTGGAATTTTAGAGCCAAGTATGTTCTCTTTTTTAACCTCAAAGAGTGGTGATACAAAAGAATTTCGAAAAATGTCATTGGCAAATTCAAAACTAGCTTTAGTAATTAAAGAACTGCAAATATTACGTTTGTTATAATTTGCTCTTGTATACTGCTTTGCTTGTTTATGCTTGGCCTCGCATCTCATTCCCCATTGTCGACGTAAACTACCAGATTTGATTATTGCTGTGGCGCAATGTACCAAATTATGGTGCTTGGGTTTCAATATATCTTTGAACAAAATGACGTACTGCTTATGGTGAAACTCGACTATGTCTTTAAGCTCTTGAATTAGACTTATTGGAAAATCTTGCATTAAAACTAAATCAAAAATCTTAAGTAAGCTACAGAAATAAATCCATACTGGATCTCCACTTGGAACTAGCTTGCCAATTTATAACGATAAAAAACGCATTAACGTAATAATTTCATTAGCAGTCATTCGTATTTTTTGATTAACTAGATTTGTGTCTTTGATATCGGCCGGAATATTGGATGAATTCAAATTACCGTAAACGAAAAGATTTTTCCGACAGTTAAGATCATCTAAAGTAAAATATTTCTGATTTACAAAATAATGCAGGCAATGAGATAGACCGTAGATACATATGCCTTCAGGCACGTCGTGCATCACATCAAAGTAAATATTTGAAGCTAAGTTGAAAGAAGGTATGCGATTTAAAATACAATTTTCTTTAACACCTGTCCTTGACATGTCATTCATCTCTAAGTGTTCTTCGTACATCTCTGTAGATCTGAGTGAATCTTCGTATTCAATACAGTCCTGTTCGCTCTCTTTCCTGATTCGTATGCACATGCGACAATAATAATTCGCTGTAGGAGATTCTACTAAATTCAAAATTTCGCTCAATCCTAAGTTACCTCCTGTGATAAAACCTACTTTAAAAAAAACCGTTATTAGTATTTTACAGAAATTCCAATGTTTTCTAGATCACTCAAAGTCTCAACGAGTTGATAAAGAGTTTGCTCATTTCCAAAATGTTTTCTATCTTCAGACATGATATATCCGGCCGTGAGAATATTCACAAGTCGTGACAATACAAATGGCGGTAAACAAGGTATGTGGTAATAAATGCCGCACACTTTAGTGCTTCTGGCATGCGGAGAAACCGTGTCACTGGTCGTAAAATCATCAAAAAAAAATATTGATCGGTACGTTCAACTTACTTTCATGCCCTCTTAATTTGTCTTTCCAAATGGTACCATCAATCAGAGATCTAATTATTTCATCGTCAGATGGCTCGAAGAATCGATCAATATATCCAATAAATCTTTCGATTCTAAATATCTCCGTAACTGGAATTTCATTGGCATCAAAACTCCTTTCACATCGTCTTCGACCATTTCTAAATTTTGATTAATTACAGTTGGTTTTAATTCGCTACTAATATTGAAAGACACTGGATCTTCGTATAATCCTAATCGTTTTAGATCTCGTATGAATTTATACTCGGTTTGTGAAGTATCGATCGCTTAAAAGACTGATTTGAGTACGAAACTACCATCACGTGAAATTAAACCAGTATCAGTCATTTCCGTTATAATTTCATTAATGGGATTCAATAAAGTGGATCGCACATCACTTTGAAACTGAAATATTAAATTTCAAAGGGACAGTATCCTTATTCAACCACTTTAGGTTTAAACCAATGCTTAAGCGACTAAATTCTGATGTTATTTTCCTTATGTCTAGAGATTTTTGTGTTTCGTGAGCCTTATATACTGATATAAATTGATCGTCTTCAACATTTCTTAAATTTTCTCTCAGTGATCTTATACTTGAATTTTGATTTGAAAAGTTTTTATTTGGACCAGGCTGATCTCCTTTTACATTTGCTGAATTTGTTCTTGGTAGTTCTATACTGATATCTCGCCTATCTGTGCGGGGGCCTAGTGGGGTTGGTAACGTCTCCGCCAACCACGCTCGACGCCTGGGTTCGAATTCCACCGATGGTCGATGGTTGTGAGGTGGCGTGATCCACTCACAACCAACCCAACTGGTCTAGATTCAATCCTAGCCGACACCGGGAGATTTTCTGAGGCGAAAAATCTCTGGGTTCACGACTTCCATCGCATGAGGAAGTAAAGCCGTTGGCGCCGGTCCGTTAATAAACGGGTCGTGAGTTGGGGTCCTGGGTGTGGAGTCGCCTCCCTGGGCGTTGGTGATTGGCCACAACAGTGGCGGAAATAGACCGACGGAAAATAAGCGAGAATAAAAAAAAATCTCTCGCCTATCTTCGTTATCATCATCTGACCTAACCTCATTATAAGTGGTGTTTTTGACATCGTGGTTTCGAATGTGTTTTTTTATATGTGAAATAAAGGATGGCCTTACACTAAATCGTCTACCGCAATTAGAAATGGTGCAGCTATACACATCGATAGGTTCGTGAACTCTACGCAGGTGGATTCCGAAAAGCGACGGGCAAGTAGTCTTCCATTGACAACCGGAGATAAAGCACGAAATCATTATGAAGTTAGTTGGTAACGAAGAGTTGCAGAAAGAGTCAGGATTCTTGCTTTGTTTTTATCTTCTACTGGCTCAAAATCATACAAATGATGGGCTATAAAATTCCATGGACCGTTGGCTTCACTGGGGAAATTCATATTGTAGGCCTTGTAGATTTTAAACGTAATGTCGAGTGCTTTCAGGAAGGTCTCCGCCTTGTAGGAAATGTCAATATAGTTGACGAAAAACTGGTTGACACAACTTATTGTATCACCAACTACTACCACCACGGGATAGTCTGGTAGCTTCCGGTCAAGATTTTGTTTACTAATCCTGGAAAGTTCTGTTTCATAATCGGCCAGCGTCCTTAAGTGCACAATACTACTTTCACGACTTTCTTGCAGCGAGGGCTTTCATCTCCTCCCGTTAGGAAGACGTGTTAATGAACTTGGCCAAATTGACAGCAGGAGCAATATGCCGATGCAATCTCTGGAATCTACAAAAAGAAACAGAAATTCTTTCTTTATATATTTTTACATTTTTCACAGGATAGTAATTATATCTGGCTTCTCTCTAGTGTAAAACATTTTTCAAATATGGATAAATAAAAACCTTCCGATAGCACTTCGTTTAACAGTAATACCAAAAGTGGTTTCATTTGCTTGGGCACCTCGTTGCGGAAAATGCTTTTAGCTCGTGAGCGAAACAACGCGAAATTGCTGTATAGTAGGTTACTTCTTGTTGGATACTTGAAACCGAAATCCAGTTTTACCAACTGATAGCCAATGCTATTTCGCAGCACCGGGTATTCATCCAGTAGCTTCTGGTAAGTGACCGATTCCAGCCGGCTGATTTCTTGCAAACGAAAAGCACTAGTTTCCTCCCAGCGCTTATTTACATCGTCCCACTCGCCGTGGTGATGTCGGAACCAAATTTTTGTGGCCTGATATTTGATCACTAAAATGGTTATATGCGATTTAGAAGTGAGTACAAGGCCTCCTTATAGTAATTTATTTATGTACCTGATTCTTCTGTGAATAGATCAACAAACGGTTGGGTACTGCTTGATGACGGTAAATCTAGGGCTGGCGATGCTGCGGCGGATTTCGGAACTTGCTTATAATTGTGATTACGGTCGTATAGGCAACCTTTTGCAGTATTGCTAATTTTGATTTTCTTGCCGTTCTCACCGACCTTAATTCTTGGTTGATACCACACGTACTGGAATAAAACAATATTTTTGATTACACTGAATATTAAAATTAATTGCTTTTATTAAAAAAAAAAACAAGACTATTCAAATCGTCCATAGGCGAAGTGTTTGTTTACAAAAGCAGTTGCGCTCATACTAACCATCGCCAAGGTTGCCATTAATTTTTAAAGAAGTTTCAAGTTTTCAAGTAATGAATCAAAATTATGAACAATACAAGTCCAAACATAAACAACGGCGCCACTCATATGTGTTACCACCGTGCGATGGTCTTTTGACTCCGGAGCGTTCAACCATGTTTTGAAGCATTTGATCATTTTTTTTTAGCAAAGTAGGGTGGAATCAATTGAATTTGATGAATAGCTCATCAACAGTAATTTGGTAAGATTGACTCGATATTTTTACAGTTTGAAATTACCTGATCAACCGACGGAAAAATATGTTTCAATTCTTCTGATCGTAATGTCAACTCCTCCTGTTTCAGCTTCCCGAATTCATCAACAAATTCATCAATAATGAGATGTGTGATAAATTTGCGGCCCGTTCTCGATAAAGCTTTTGTCGAATTAATGTTTTCCAGTATGTACCTTCCTTTCTTGGATCTCTTAATCAAAGATAGTGCTGTCCATTGGTTACGGGGCAGATTTCTCAACTCGGTTTTGGGAGAATCAGGGTTATTTATGTTAGACGGATTCGTGCTTTTTAGAGGAGTAGTAACTGGACACAGTCCCTATGAAGGGTAATGAATAAATAAATATGTTGTTTTTTTGTGTGTTAATTGTTACGTTAACTTACTAGTGCAATACGCCATTTGTTCAAACCATCGAGACATTTTGTTCTCTCAGCCAACAGAGGCGACTGCAGCACAGCTTCAACTTCTTCTCGTTTAATTATTTTTAAAGATTCCACGTCGTAACCGTTGGCTGAAGAAAACTAAAAGTCATTGCCATGATGTAATGAGATTCTTCATGATAATACTTACTGATAAATTTTTCTATACCCTCAGCACTTACGTTGAATGATTTTAATAACTCTATGATTTCTTCATCTACAACATATTCAGCAAAGATTTCCTTGTTTTCAGCGTCGGACGCCATGATGAGTAAAAAGACACCAGAAGATTTAGGTTATTACTTCTAATTTGTTTATGGTTGTTTCAACTATACACACTAGTTGAAATAAAAACCAATTTTGTTTTGATTTAACCTATGACAGACTCGTTACACTGATAGTAATTTCAACTATGCAAAAATGTTAACGCAATTGAGAAAACATATTCCAACAATAAGATATAGGGTTGAACCAACAATGTGATGCTTAAAGAATACAACTATAAAAATTGTTGTTTCAATCACCAGTCTTTTTTATCCGTGTAAAGATTACGCGGTAGAAAAAGAAAAAACCTTCTATAAAATTCAAAGTGAATTCTTAGAAAAACCATGGTTCACCAATCTGGAGCTTGACGGACAACAAGTTAGACAGCTGAATCGACTCATGGCTTGCCATGACTGGTCAAAATTCTGGTTATCAAAAATGAAACTGGTAGAGTGCCCGAATTGCGACCTATGCGGTGAAGTTCCGAAATCCGCCGCAGCATCGCCAGCCCTAGATTTACCGTCATCAAGCAGTACCCAACCGTTTGTTGATCTATTCACAGAAGAAGCAGGTACATAAATAAATTACTATAAGGAGGCCTTGTACTCACTTCTAAATCGCATATAACCATTTTAGTGATCAAATATCAGGCCACAAAAATTTGGTTCCGACATCACCACGGCGAGTGGGACGATGTAAATAAGCGCTGGGAGGAAACTAGTGCTTTTCGTTTGCAAGAAATCAGCCGGCTGGAATCGGTCACTTACCAGAAGCTACTGGATGAATACCCGGTGCTGCGAAATAGCATTGGCTATCAGTTGGTAAAACTGGGGTGACATTGCGCATTTCGCTTCGAGTAACTCGAATCGAGAGAAATCAAACTCGTTTCGAGGTGGAGTTGGTATTGCGTATTATTTTCGACACCCCAATTTTATTGCAGTTTATTTCGAGCAAACATTGACTCGAAAATAAATGTCAGATTTGTCTAGGGGCTGGACAACTTTATTTTCATAAAAAATATTTCGGTAATATTATACGATATCGGTTGATAAATCTTGATATTTATCGTTTATCCGACACATTGATATCACACCGGCGCCTAATAATGCAACGATAAATACTTTATAATATTTAATATTGGAAATATTCCGCCATATATCAATAGTGTCTTGCCCCTAGAGATTGGTATTTTTCACGTTTATAATAAGACTTTCGAGCTAAAAAATGCTCGATCAAACCATTACGTAATGCCATTTTTGCTCGAAGATCAACTGCAATAATACGCCATCTACTCGTTTCGAGCTCGAATCGAAATCGCCAATGTCAAATGTGGTCGAAACGAACAAAAATCACTCGAAACGAAATGCGCAATGCCACCCCTGGATTTCGGTTTCAAGTATCCAACAAGAAGTAACCTACTATTCAGCAATTTCGCGTTGTTTCGCTCACGAGCTAAAAGCATTTTCCGCAACGAGGTGCCCAAGCAAATGAAACCACTTTTGGTATTACTGTTAAACGAAGAGCTATCGGAAGGTTTTTATTTATCCATATTTGAAAATGTTTTACACTAAAGAGAAGCCAGATATAATTACTATCCTGTGAAAAATGTAAAAATATATAAAGAAAGAATTTCTGTTTCTATTTGTAGATTCCAGAGATTGCATACGCATATTGCTCCTGCTGTCAATTTGGCCAAGTTCATTTACACGTCTTCCTAACGGGAGGAGATGGAAGCCGTCGCTGCAAGAAAGTCGTGAAAGTAGTATTGTGCACTTAAGGACGCTGGCCGATTATGAAACAGAACTTTCCAGGATTAGTAAACAAAATCGTGACCGGAAGCTACCAGACTATCCCGTGGTGGTAGTAGTTGGTTATCACCAATAAGTTGTGTCAACCAGTTTTTCGTTAACTATATTGACATTTCCTACAAGGCGGAGACCTTCCTGAAAGCACTCGACATTACGTTTAAAATCTACAAGGCCTACAATATAAATTTCCCCAGTGAAGCCAACGGTCCATGGAATTTTATAGCCCATCATTTGTATGATTTTGAGCCAGTAGAAGATAAAAACAAAGCAAGAATCCTGACTCTTTCTGCAACTCTTCGTTACCAACTAACTTCATAATGATTTCGTGCTTTATCTCCGGTTGTCAATGGAAGACTACTTGCCCGTCGCTTTTCGGAATCCACCTGCGTAGAGTTCACGAACCTATCGATGTGTATAGCTGCACCATTTCTAATTGCGGTAGACGATTTAGTGTAAGGCCATCCTTTATTTCACATATAAAAATACACATTCGAAACCACGATGTCAAAAACACCACTTATAATGAGGTTTGGTCAGATGATGATAACGAAGATAGGCGAGATATTAGTATAGAACTACCAAGAACAAATTCAGCAAATGTAGAAGGAGATCAGCCTGGTCCAAATAAAAACTTTTCAAATCAAAATTCAAGTATAAGATCACTGAGAGAAAATTTAAGAAATGTTGAAGACGATCAATTTATATTAGTATATAAGGCTCACGTAACACAAAAATCTCTAGACATAAGGAAAATAACATCAGAATTTAGTCGCTTAAGCATTGGTTTAAACCTAAAGTGGTTGAATAAGGATACTGTCCCTCGAAATTTAGTATTTCAGTTTCAAAGTGATGTGCGATCCACTTTATTGAATCCCATTAATGAAATTATAACGGAAATGACTGATACTGGTTTATTTTCACGTGATGGTAGTTTCGTACTCAAATCAGTCTTTTCAGCGATCGATACTTCACAAACCAAGTATAAATTCATACGAGATCTAAAACGATTAGGATTATACGAAGATCCAGTGAATTTCAATATAAGTAGCGAATTAAAACCAACTGTAATTTATCAAAATTTAGAAATGGTCGAAGACGATGTGAAAGGAGTTTTGATGCCAATGAAATTCCAGTTACGGAGATATTTAGAATCGGAAGCTTTATTGGATATATTGATCGATTCTTTAGAGCCATCTAACGATGAAATAATTAGATCTCTAATTGATGGTACCATTTGGAAAGACAAATTAAGAGGGCATAAAAGTAAGTTGAACGTACCGATCAATATTTTTTTTGATGATTTTACGACCAGTGACACGGTTTCTCCGCATGCCAGAAGCACTAAAGTGTGCGGCATTTATTACTACATACCTTGTTTACCGCCATTTGTATTGTCACGACTTGTGAATATTCTCACGGCCGGATATATCATGTCTGAAGATAGAAAACATTTTGGAAATGAGCAAACTCTTTATCAACTCGTTGAGACTTTGAGTGATCTAGAAAACATTGGAATTTCTGTAAAATACTAATAACGGTTTTTTTTAAAGTAGGTTTTATTACAGGAGGTAACTTAGGATTGAGCGAAATTTTGAATTTATTAGAATCTCCTACAGCGAATTATTATTGTCACATGTGCATACGAATCAGGAAAGAGAGAGAACAGGACTGTATTGAATACGAAGATTCACTCAGATCTACAGAGATGTACGAAGAACACTTAGAGATGAATGACATGTCAAGGACAGGTGTTAAAGAAAATTATATTTAAAATCGCATACCTTCTTTCAACTTAGCTTCAAATATTTACTTTGATGTGATGCACGACGTGCCTGAAGGCATATGTATCTACGGTCTATCTCATTGCCTGCATTATTTTGTAAATCAGAAATATTTTACTTTAGATGATCTTAACTGTCGGAAAAATCTTTTCGTTTACGGTAATTTGAATTCATCCAATATTCCGGCCGATATCAAAGACACAAATCTAGTTAATCAAAAAATACGAATGACTGCTAATGAAATTATTACGTTAATGCGTTTTTTATCGTTATAAATTGGCAAGCTAGTTCCAAGTGGAGATCCAGTATGGATTTATTTCTGTAGCTTACTTAAGATTTTTGATTTAGTTTTAATGCAAGATTTTCCAATAAGTCTAATTCAAGAGCTTAAAGACATAGTCGAGTTTCACCATAAGCAGTACGTCATTTTGTTCAAAGATATATTGAAACCCAAGCACCATAATTTGGTACATTGCGCCACAGCAATAATCAAATCTGGTAGTTTACGTCGACAATGGGGAATGAGATGCGAGGCCAAGCATAAACAAACAAAGCAGTATACAAGAGCAAATTATAACAAACGTAATATTTGCAGTTCTTTAATTACTAAAGCTAGTTTTGAATTTGCCAATGACATTTTCAAAATTCTTTTGTATCACCATTCTTTGAGGTTGAAAAAGAGAACATACTTGGCTCTAAAATTCCAGATGAGTATAAAACTCTTTTAAAATATCAAGAATGTGACATTGCTGCAAATCACATACATCTTATTTCTCATTTCACTAAACATCATTTGATCTACGAACATGGAACTACTTTTGTCATTGAACATAAGCTACTGAGAAACATTTACCAAATTCAATCAATACTTATGAATAAAAAGAAAAAGATATTTCTACTATGTTACGCATATATTTCCGTTCAATTCGATGAACATCTGCAATCATACGAACTGAAGCGTACTAGTAATCTCAGCGTTGTTTATAATATTTCTAAGTTAGATTCGAAGCCTATTAACATACATTTTGTTAATGAAAAACCGTATTTCCGAATGTGTAACTTTTTTGAACTGAATAGTTTTATTATTGGATCAATGGATATGTAACTTGTAAGCATTGTAGAATCAGTAACTGTTGGAACGAAGAACATGTTAAAATAATTGTTAGTAATAAAATTTTTGTTATGTGCACTAATTTTTCGTAGTATTTTGGGGAGTTAATCCTTTTTTTATCCTAGGCGTCGCCAATATCTGGTATGATTGAAATGAATATAAATTATGTTCGGAATATTGGCAGCGCTGGAAAATTTTGAGGCTATTGGCTATATTTGAACACCTACTACACTATTTAACAAAATTACCTATACAAAGTAACAAACTAATCAATACTATATATGGTCAAAACAAATTTATTGAATCAGTTTATTCAACAAAGTCAGTAATTGAATCAACCTTTTTTTAATTAGCTGTTTCAACGATCATTGTAGTTGAATTCACAAAGCCTGCAAACGAGCTGTCAGAATCCAATGACAAAGTATAGTTGTTTCAATCGTATTCTGTCAAGTTGGTTCAAGCATATTATATAGTTGATTCAACTAAAGATAAGTATTGCATCAACCATTCGCATGGGTTATGCAAAAATCAATGGAAATTTATAGTTGATTCGACCCCAATTATCATTGCTTTGACTAAATATTTTTCTCCGTGTAGAGACCGCAGAACATCTAATTTTTAGATGCAAAAAATATGAGAGCATACGAAACAAGTACGAAGTTGCCAAAAAATACTCCAACCTAGTAGAATTATTTAAATCCGAAAAACTAGAATACAAAAAGATCTGTGCATTTATTAAAGAAACAAAGTTAGACATATGAAAAGCTGCAAAAATAGTAACTTGATATACCAACGATCCACAAAAGTGATAACAGGGCATATAATAGTCGCTGCAACTGGCCCTCCACCCATCGAGCTGACAGTGACGGCTTATAGGCTCGAAAACAGAAGAAAGAAAGAAAGAGCTGAAATTTTGCACAGATTATTGGATTATTCATCAAATCTGGTTTCTGAGCTACAGTGAATAAAGTATTATAAATTGCATACAATGCCTACAAATGCATTGTAAATTGCATACAATGCCTACAAATGCCTCACTCTTTAAGGAAATTACTTTTGAGTTGAAAAAGTAGGAGGGTGGTATTCAAGACACGACCGCATGACGTTGGACTACGGTATTCTTATATTCCATTAAAACAAATAATAGAGAGAATTGCAACTCTAGTATTTGCTGCAATTTTATCTAACAGTGCATTTCTGGATGCTGAGACGTTAAAACGTTATAAATAATAATATATACTAATAGAATGGATATCTTTTATTTAATCGCTGTCATTTCATACATATTCGAATCAACCCTTTGTTTGCTGCACTACCAAGACAATCAATTAATTGAGCGAATTGGTAAAATTTTCCTATCTAAGCAAAAGCAAACTTTACGAAACTATCTGAAATTGGAGCCCAGAACGATTCAACCGAAAATTTTAAATTTGAAAATTGTTTGACATTTTATCGATAAAACTCATGCTAGGTTAGTTCCAGCCCAGCATATAACTTCATGTATTTGGAAAAAAAAAACGTTTGGTTCAATAACTCAATATAGCAAGAGCTCAATCACACGTTTTTCGGTAGTTGTTATCAAGGTTTGGGCGAGTGACAGGAAAATATCTTAACTTCTTCAGTTGTGATTTAGAGCATTTCTAATTGTTTTGAAATTTTTCACGATAGCGACAAGTTTGTTTCTTTCTCTGTGTGCGAGAAACAAAATAAAAACCGCGCACCGGGAAACAAAAACGAAAATTTAATGAATGCTCGTTGAGAAAACTTGCAACTCTTTTTACCAATAATTTATGATACTCAAAAGAACCCGTTTTGATCTAAATCAAATTTCTAGTAAATAAGTGTTGATCATTCATAGGTAGTAATTTTTCCTCGATGAATAAAGACTGGCTGAAGAAGTTAAAATCGCTGCTGTAAAATCAAATTCACAACTGTGTTCGTTAAGACGTTTTAATATTTTCAATGACAATAATAATCTTCGATAAACACCCGCTATAGTTATTCACACACATGCTATAACTATCTAAACACGCGTTAAAACTATTTATACACACGCTGTAGCTATAGCTATCCATACACACGCTATTCCTTTCCATACATCCGATACAACTATCTATACACACGCACAAGCTATCCAACCATGTGCTATTACTATCCATACATACGCTATAACTAATCATTACACACGCAGCAGCTATCCACACACAAGCTATAACTATCCGTACACACGCTGAAGATATACACGCAATAGCCATAATATGCTACACATGCTAGTGTCTTACACACGCTATAGCTAGCCATACACACGCAACAGCGCCATCCCTATCATCGCAAATGTCATAGCAATACAGATGCACATACGCTATATGTGCACACTGCACACACACCCAACGTTTTCACCAAACGATATCTGAATTGGATTTCCGCTGGTGGGGTCCAACTCAGATCGAAGGAGCACCGAACTGAATGAAGAAATGCAGCTTCCCACTACCTCCGCCGCTGCTGCCTGATACCACCGCTCTGGTTCTGCTGCAGCTCAGTTTGGCCGCTGGAATCAGCCACCGCTGCTGATTATACAAGACCGGCCTGGTGGCCTTTCACTTGTTAACTGATGACTGCTATGAGACGACACAGGCTATTATATAGCCCAAAGCAAAAATCCATCCGCGAGCAAACAAGAAGCGAGCTTGTGATTGGTTGAACGTGCACGACTTTTAACACAACTTTTAACTAGTTTAGTATCGAAAACATATTTAAATTATTATATGACAATCTTGCGCAATATTTCCCCTATCAATCAAGCCATTGGTGTTTAGAATCTGTTCAGTGGTAATGATAAAAGAAGCATTTTAAAACGGTGTTGAAACACCTGTTGCAGCTACCGAAAGCGAGCTCGTTATTGGTTGAAAGCTGTGAGACTGTTTACAAAGTCAGATCGGTTGTATCCGTTAGTGTCGACTGTGCTTGTGAAGAGAGGTGGTGATTGGTTGCTCGGTATGATTTAGACAATCGATGTGATTTATCAATTTTTCAATAGTGTATCTCGAACAATAGGTTATTTTTGTTACATAAATTCAACCGTAAAAGAATTTCTGATCGGTTGATGCCAAAACCTCGAAATTCTGAAAATAAATGACTGATATATAAGCGCTCAAAACCTGACCACTTTTCCCTGGTTTTCCCCGGTTGAATTACTAGATTTTCAAATTCAGGTGCCTAACTTCGATATAGACGTTAGTCCAACGTCAAAAGTTTCTCCACCCGCGCAACACTTAGTTTACTATGCCAAATACGTAAGGAAAGTTTCATTCAAATAAAAAATTGTCGATTCTGTTTGCGTATTTCATTCTAGCAGAAAGCGTTTCTTAACATCTAAACTGATTTTTTTTAATTGTCATAGCGCCAACAGCCAGAAATCAATAAATTGAAAGCTAAGGAAGACTTTTTGACGTTGGACTAACGTCTATATCGAAGTTAGGCACCTGAATTTGAAAATCTAGTAATTCAACCGGGGAAAACCAGAGAAAAGTGGTCAGGTTTTGAGCGCTTATATATCAGTCATTTCTTTTCAGAATTTCGAGGTTTTGGCATCAACCGATCAGAAATTCTTTTACGGTTGAATTTATGTAACAAAAATAACCTATTGTTCGAGATACACTATTGAAAAATTGATAAATCACATCGATTGTCTAAATCATACCGAGCAACCAATCACCACCTCTCTTCACAAGCACAGTCGACACTAACGGATACAACCGATCTGACTTTGTAAACAGTCTCGCAGCTTTCAACCAATAACGAGCTCGCTTTCGGTAGCTGCAACAGGTGTTTCAACACCGTTTTAAAATGCTTCTTTTATCATTACCACTGAACAGATTCTAAACATTAATGGCTTGATTGATAGGGGAAATATTGCGCAAGATTGTCATATAATAATTTAAATATGTTTTCGACACTAAACTAGTTAAAAGTTGTGTTAAAAGTCGTGCACATTCAACCAATCACAAGCTCGCTTCTTGTTTGCTCGCGGATGGATTTTTGTTTTGGGCTATATAATAGCCTGTGTCGTCTCATAGCAAGTGGAAGGCCTCATCAGTTAACAAGTGGAAGGCCACCAGGCCGGTCTTGTATAATCAGCAGCGGTGGCTGATTCCAGCGGCCAAACTGAACTGCAGCAGAACCAGAGCGGTGGTATCAGGCAGCAGCGGCGGAGGTAGTGGGAAGCTGCATTTCTTCATTCAGTTCGGTGCTCCTTCGATCTGAGTTGGACCCCACCAGCGGTAATCCAATTCAGATATCGTTGGGTGAAAACGTTGGGTGTGTGTGCAGTGTGCACATATAGCGTATGTGCATCTGTATTGCTATGACATTTGCGATGATAGGGATGGCGCTGTTGCGTGTGTATGTCTAGCTATAGCGTGTGTAAGACACTAGCATGTGTAGCATATTATGGCTATTGCGTGTATATCTTCAGCGTGTGTACGGATAGTTATAGCTTGTGTGTGGATAGCTGCTGCGTGTGTAATGATTAGTTATAGCGTATGTATGGATAGTAATAGCACATGGTTGGATAGCTTATGCGTGTGTATAGATAGTTTTATCGGATGTATGGAAAGGAATAGCGTGTGTATGGATAGCTATAGCTACAGCGTGTGTATGAATAGTTTTAACGCGTGTTTAGATAGTTATAGCATGTGTGTGAATAACTATAGCGGGTGTTTATCAAAGATTATTATTGTCATTGAAAATATCAAAACGTCTTAACGAACACAGTTGTGAATTTAATTTTACAGCAGCGATTTTAACTTCTTCAGCCAGACTTTATTCATCGTGGAAAAATTACTACCTATGAATTATCAACACTTATTTACTAGAAATTTGATTTAGATCAAAACGGGTTCTTTTGAGTATCATAAGTTATTGGTAAAAAGAGTTGCAAGTTTTCTCAATGAGCATTCATTAAATTTTCGTTTTTGTTTCTCGGTGCGCGGTTTTGATTTTGTTTCTCGCACACAGAGAAAGAAACAAACTTGTCGCTATCGTGAAAAATAACAAAACAATAGAAATGCTCTAAATCACAACTGAAGAAGTTAAGATATTTTCCTGTCACTCGCCCAAACCTTGATAACAACTACCGAAAAACGTGTGATTGAGCTCTTGCTTTATTGAGTTATTGAACCAAACGTTTTTTTTTTTTCAAATACATGAAGTTATATGCTGGGCTGGAACTAACCTAGCATGAGTTTTATCGATTAAATGTCAAACAATTTTCAAATTTAAAATTTTCGGTTGAATCGTTCAGGGCTCCAATTTGAGATAGTTTCGTAAAGTTTGCTTTTTGCTTAGATAGGAAAATTTTACCAATTCGCTCAATTAAATGATTGTCTTGGTAGTGCAGCAAACAAAGGGTTGATTCGAATATGTATGAAATGACAGCGATTAAATAAAAAATATCCATTCTTTTAGTATATATTATTATTTATAACGTTTTAACGTCTCAGCATCCAGAAATGCACTGTTAGATAAAATTGCAGCAAATACTAGAGTTGCAATTCTCTCTATTATTTGTTTTAATGGAATATAAGAATACCGTAGTCCAACGTCATGCGGTCGTGTCTTGAATACCACCCTCCTACTTTTTTTTGCATTTTGGGAAATTTTCAAAAGGCATTAGTATAGCACATAAGAAGGAATAATCACAAGTCAAGTGATAAATATTTTTTTTTGAGCCGTTCCATGTTTGATTTATTGTTATTACATCAACTTCCTATTTCATTTAGCTCCTACTGACAGTGTCCATAAGTCGAGAATCTATCGAGATTCGAACATGCGTAGGCTGAATTACTAGATCGATACTTCAATGAGACTGCAAAATGAAGATGGATCAACCTCAATGGCTTTTCAGAACAAAGTTCTGCCTACCATCACTTACACTTCTTTGACAATGTTTGCATCAGCTAATTCTCCGCATATAAACTGCCTCTATCTCAATTGCCATTCCAGTCAATGATTGAGTCTCGCTGTCAGCAAGTCGCTGAGTTCAGGTGCGGTCGTCACTCTAATCAAGCAAGATAATAAAGAACTGGAAACAAACACAAAATGCTCGGACTTCTGCTAATTTCGTTGGTTTTAATCACGGTTATCTGGTTTGCACTCACGGTTACAAGCAACATTCGACTGACACGTGAACTGCAACGCAAACTTCCGACCTTTCGAAGTGTTCCCTCGGTACCGATATTCGGCAATGCACATCTCTACCGACCGGATGTTACTCCGCCCGGATTGTTCAAAACGCTCACTAGCTTTCATCGTCGTTTCGGGAATGATTTGATCGCGCAATCGTTTCTTAATAAACCGGGGCTTCAAGTGACCAGCGCGACAATTGTGGAACAAGTTATTAACGCCAAAACCATTAGGAAGTCGCTTATCTACGACTTTGTAAAGCCATGGCTGAACGAAGGTTTGATTACCGCAGTGGGTAAGAAGTGGGCACAGCGTAGGAAGATAATTACACCTGCGTTTCATTTTAAAATGCTGGAAGAGTTTTTGGCAATATTCAACGAAAAAGCCGAGCTTTTCGTTTCGAAACTGAATCGGCACCTGAACAAGGGAGATTTCAACATTTACGAGCACGTTTCTCTTTGTACTCTGGATATTATTTCCGAGTCTGCTATGGGTGTAAAAATAAATGCCCTGGATGATCCGGATTCACCGTACGTCAAGGCTGTTAAGCAGTAAGTATAAATCTGTGATAATAGGGAACAAATTACAAAGTTGTTTTTTGTTTTTCAGAATGTCCAATATAATTTTTATGCGATTGTTCAGTTTGTTCAGAGAATTTAAAATTGTCTTCCATCTGAGCAAAGCTGTTCATCGTCAGAAATCTGCCCTGGCGGTTCTTCATGGCTTCACGGATACGGTTATTCGTGAACGCAAAGCTCAGCTTGAAAATGACTACGCACGCGAATCAACCTTGCAACAGCTGGAGGAAACTGATATCTATGGTAAGAGAAAAATGACTCTTCTCGAGCTTCTGCTTAACATTTCGGTAAATAACCAACCATTGAGCAATTCCGACATCCGAGAAGAAGTGGATACTTTTATGTTTGCTGGACATGATACTACGACATCATGCATCAGTTTTAGTGCTTATCACATCGCTGAGAACCCGATGGTTCAGGAGAAGTTGTACGATGAAATGGTGCATGTGCTAGGAAAGGATTTCAAAAATTCCAAATTGACATTCGGTGCACTGCAGGACTTAAAATATTTGGAAATGACCATTAAAGAGGTGCTTAGAATACATCCCTCCGTTCCAATTATAGGCAGAAAAACAACCGGTGATCTGGTTATAAACGGTCAGACACTTCCTGCCGGCGTTGATATTGCTGTACTCATCTATGCCATGCATAACAATCCGGAGGTATTCCCAGAACCTGAGCAATTCGACCCAGAAAGATTTAACGAAGAGAACAGTAGTAAGCGACACCCTTACTCTTATATACCCTTTAGTGCCGGCTCCAGGAATTGCGTAGGGCAGAAATATGCAATGTTAGAGATTAAAACTACTCTCGTAAAGTTGTTAGCAAACTATCGTTTACTACCGTGTGATCCCGTAAACAAGGTACGCATAATGACCGATATGACGCTCCGTCCGGTAAATGGAACCTTTGTTAAAATCGAACCACGTCATATACAAGCATTAACAATATAAATATGAAAAAATGAGCTTCACAGTTTGTCATGTCGCATACAGATAAGGCCTTCAATAAAAAATGGTTGAAGAAAAAGTTTCATTCAACGCTATATATTTTATAACTAACTATTTGGTGAATCATTTAGTACTGCAACTTTCCTCCTGTTTGCCTTTTTCCACAATTTGTTCCGCTATTTCAGCGTACTTCTCCTTCCGAAGCTCCTTCTGCGCCTCATCCAGCAAAACATTATGCAGCAAAAAGCGATTACTGTTAACGTTCGGCACCAACGGTGGATAAGGATTCCCTCTGAGCTCAAGTACTGCCCGTGGACGATACCAGCCCGGGTAGTCCTTCGGTGCTTTGTACATCCTCGTCACGGACACCGTGTACTGCTCGTAGCGTGGGGCCAAAACTTTGAACAACTTGTGCACCAGTTGCTTCTCCACCAGCCAAAAATCTGCCATTTCCATTGTAGGCCGGTGGCAGTCACCATACCGAATTGCGTCGGAAATAAGCCGCTCGGCATAACCGCGTGCTTCGTCGGCTCGCTGGTAATTCAGTTCGATACGTTCGTGCTTTATCAGTGCCGTCACGGTTTTGCGCAGCTTCCCAAGTCTGCCCTCTGGTCCATCCTTGTTTTTTAGATTACGGTGCCGGGGTCGAACAGCTATCTTCAGCTGCGACATCAGTTTGGCCACCTCCGCCTGATTCATTCTGGAAGTGGGGATACTGATCCGTTCGAAGTGTGGTTACTTGAGTAGTTCGTAAATTTGGACTCAGAAATAAGCGATTATTTAATCAAAAACACATTTTATCACTTTAAAGTAGGAATTCAACCCAAACCAAAACAAAGAAGTGACAGAATTATCGAAAAAATATCGACGCCCACTGCCTGTCAATACTAGCGTAAACCCACAAAAGGGCGTAAATAGAAAACACCAAATTCCTACATTGAAAATAAAGCAAGGGATTGGTATGGTAGCCTTCAAGCGTATCGAACATCTATTTCTGTACCGTTCATCACAAAACTTCGTTTTATGCCGTCACAATTTGCTTCTATATGTTTTGGGGCACAATTATTGTACAAAATATCACTTAGAATATCAAATTACATACAAAAATCTTGAGAAACTGCTCAAAATTATCCGATAAGCTGTCAATAACTGCAGTCAACATTTGGTCGGTTTGCCCGAATCAACATAAGATGAGGGTAAACTGACCATTTTTCGGGTGCCAGTGCCAGTGATGTTGGTAACGCGTCAAATGTGTGGTAGCTGACAGCGGTGCCATCCCCGTGAAATAAAGCCTGTAGTACCAAGGGAATGGTATGGTAGCCTCCAAGCGTTACGAACATCTATTTCTGTACCGTTTGTCCCAAAACTACTTCTCTGCTGTCACAGTTTGCTTCACTTGGTTTGGGACACAATTAATGTACTAAATATCACTTACAATATCACATACCATGTGAAAACCTTAAGAAATTGCTCACAACTGTCTGATTTGCTATTAATAATTGCAGTCAACATTTAGCCGGTTTGCCCGAATCAACATAACATAAGGGTAAACTGCCTATTTTTCGGGTGCCAGTGCCAGTGATGTTGGTAACGCGTCAAATGTATGGTAGCTGACAGCGATGCCATTCCCGTGTGTAGTACACTCTTTGACCGAGCGTCAAATACAGGGGGATGCTAAGAAGGTTATGTTTTATGAACCAACATCTCTAGCAGACAATAAAAGAATAAGAAGAAAGAGAAACGTTATTTGTAAACATCGGGTGTAAATAGTTGCAAGTTATTGAATAAAGAATACTGTAAATAAAATTTCACGGAATTTCTAAACAATAAACAGCGTTTTCTTGTTTTAAAAACTATTCGGATAAACCATTTAAAATAAGTTAAGACGGAGGTGCTTCATTCCGCCGGTTCAGAATTAAATGTTTCGTGCCATCATGCGTGAGCGATTTCCATAATTTCCACGATAAGGAAAATCACAATGCTGAGAAAAATTCTAAACATCTTTTTCCTAAGGATTCTCAACGTCGTCTTCAGTGGTTGCAAGCGATTTCTTTTGCAAAAAATGTCGATTTCGACGTTAATAAAATCAATTTTGATGTCGTATGTCTGTGTTCCCTACACTTTGATTCTGCTGCGTACGATGTTTCTGCATTTTTCATGTTAACAACAATATCGCACGCTTAGCCTTGAGGCTAACAGCGGTCTCGATCAACTAGATTAGTTGAGAGAATTTGTTATCGATATTGTTTTTGGCACATTTTTTCATGTGTAGGATAAGTACAACGATACACCGTGCCCCAGTGCTGGTCGAGAAAATTTCCAGCTCGAAAAGATCCTCGACTCGATCGGGAATCGACCCCGATATCACAACCGTGTGGGAGAGCTAGCCGACCGACATCGCTAACCACAGAGCCACGGGGACCACAATTTCATTATTTCATGTTAAGGTCTTTCTATATATTTATTACTTACATCGATTCAAACTCCTTCTTGCAGACCTAAGAGGAAACTTTAAGATTCAAGAGTTCACCTAAATGTAGTTCAATTATATTAGGATAAAGTTTTAGTCTTTCCATGAAATAAGTTCGAGCCCAGGATTGGTAACTTTTCAGGTTTAATATTGATGGGGACTCTGCAATCTATTTCAGCTCCGACAATAATGCCTATAGTGACAGTACTCTTCCCAGGTTAGCTCATGATACGAAAATTATAAAAATTCCTGTCCGAAATCAGCAGCATCTAGTTTCACACGAATATTATCTTGTCCTGAACGGCTCCTTTGCCTGCAAACTATTCATTTTACTTGGTGATTGAGAAAAAACTAGTTTGCACAATACCTGCAGTGATTTTGGTCCAATATCGGTGAGAATCAAGTGAATTAATTTATATTGTTTCGCTGTCTAAACTCTCCTGCAATCCGAACGATCGTGAGAACAAAAAATAAAACGTCAAAAACAACTTTGTTTTGGGCTGTATTTCGAATATAGCCCCGATATTAAACCTACTGTCAAACGTGTAGGATTGAGATAGGGTTGCCATTCCCCTGGTCAAATATTTGTCACTTTTTGACAGATAAAAATTTGGTCAAAGATAATTATTTGCCACTCTCCAATTTTAACATGGGGCAAACAACAACCATGATGACAAAAAAATTTGACCATTATGTCAGAAGGTCAAATATTTGACCATTAGACAAAGAGTGTACTACAGGCTTAATACACACAACATTATGAAGTAGAAATTCACTTACATCGGTGCTAGAAGCCGAATCATTTCGTATTGATGTGGAATACACTTACGACTCAATCAATACACCGCACTAGCATTCTAGAAGGGAAACATATAATATTCACGTGTCATCCATCACACTAACAATGTTGATACCAATTAATATTTGAAGATGTTGCTTTAAATATGAAATGTACTGCCAATATAATTGAATGTTTTTTCTGTTCAGTTTGCCAAGATCTTTCATAGGACAGCCAAATGTAGAATGATGATTTTTGTAAGTTGTTGCATATAAATGTTAAAAATGATAATGCAAAATGATGAAGATATATGGGAATTTGTGCTGCATAATAGTAAAATAATTTAGCAGTTTTAACAATTTATTTTCTTCTTTTATTACATGTTTGCCTAACTAAATATCGCTATCTTGAAAGGTGAACTGGTAATTCTTTCTAAAATATATTTTGCCCTTACATTTGTGTACCATTATAGGCTGGCCATCAAAAGTTTTTAAAAGTTTTATGAAATATAAATTTGATATTTTTCTTACTTCGAAAGCTTGGTAATGTTCATCGAACATATTACATTCATATAATACTCCAACAATATACAAATCAGAATGGGTTTTTATTATCTCTTCGATTTCATACAGTTCTGTTACGCCATTTGTAGTTATTGTTAAAAACACTCCTCGCTACCAACAACTGCATAACAACATCACTTGATGAATGTTATTTGTAAAAATCTTCGAAACATTAACGAAAATATTTACCTCAGATTTGCTGGAAGTGCTCGGTGCCCCATATACCTAGGTTTAGCGTGTATGAATTTTGAAGTGTGAAAAATGGCTGAAAGTGCAAAGGAATGCTTGCTGCGCAAAAAATTAATAAAGTACGGCTTACCGCAAAATATTTGCGATATATTAATCAGTAAGTCTGTTTAAATATAAAAAAAACGAATTTAAAAATCTACTGATTTTAGGACATCGAGTTAATGCTGAAAATTTTGCAGAAGTGGGTAAATTGCTCGTCAACCTGAAGCTCGCATAGAGGACAGTGATGAACAAACAACAACTGTTTTAGAAGTTAAATTTGAACTATGAAAACATGTCCCACGAAGCTGTTACACAACAGTAAAATCGAGCTAGTAGAAGATTTTTAAAATTTGTCTATATTGGATAAAACGCCAATTGTGGAATAATGAAACCTAAACAAATCATTGCAGAGTGTTCTCTGCAATACGTTATAGAATTCACAACTACGCAACGTATCTATATTAACTCCCAAAAAGCACTCGTGAAAACTTAACATATTGGAAAACAGATAGAATTTTTTGGACTACATTTATTTTTTAAAATACCTAAAGCATATCACAGAACTCAATCTATTTATTCCTTGTATCGCATTTACCTGCAGTACGGAACTACCAATGTTTTGACCTTCCCTGCTAGTATGAACCTAACACCAGACTCTGCTCTTTCACTGACCCGGTATATGGGGCACCGAGCACTTCCAGCAAATCTGAGGTAAATATTTAAGTTAATGTTTCGAAGATTTTTACAAATAACATTCATCAAGTGATGTTGTTATGCAGTTGTTGGTAGCGAGGAGTGTTTTTAACAATAACTACAAATAGCGTAACAGAACTCTATGAAATCGAAAAGATATTAAAAACCCATTCTGATTTGTATATTGTTGGAGTATTATATGAATGTAATATGTTCGATGAACATTACCAAGCTTTCGAAGTAAGAAAAGATCAAATTTGTATTTCATAAAACTTTTAAAAACTTTTGATGGCCAGCCTATAATGGTACACAAATGTAAGGGCAAAATATATTTTAGAAAGAATTACCAGTTCACCTTTCAAGATAGCGATATTTAGTTAGGCAAACATGTAATAAAAGAAGAAAATAAATTGTTAAACTGTTGAATTTTACTATTATGCAGCACAAATTCCCATATATCTTCATCATTTTGCATTATCATTTTTAACATTTATATGCAACAACTTACGAAAATCATCATTCTACATTTGGCTGTCATACGAAAGATCTTGGAAAACTGAACAGGAAAAACATTCAATTATATTGGCAGTACATTTCATATTTCAAGCAACATCTTCAAATATTAATTGGTATCAACATTGATAGTGTAATGGATGACACGTGAATATTATATATTTCCCTTCTAGAATGTTAGTGCGGTGTATTGATTGAGTCGTAAGTGTATCAGGGTTGATATTTGTTGACACTCTTGAGTGAAAGTGAAAAAAAGCATCCATAAACGTTATTTTTTTACAATCCTTTCAGAGTTCTCCCTTCCCGCTTTTTGCATGGAAGTGAACTGTCAAAAATCCTCATTATATTTCATGCGATGAAAGCAAGACAACAAAATCAGTTTAACAGTTAACGAAGATTGTCAAGGCATCGGTCAGTGTCAGTGAAAAAGTGTTTCGGTGAGGTTCATTTTGGTTGAGTGGACTGTTTGTTTTTCTTTTTCGCTTTGAAGTGAAAATCATTCGGTTGGATTTGTCGTCAAATTTTATTTCGTAACCGTGAACGATGCACGCGATCTATTTCATCTGAGTATAACAGCACGTTACTAGGACGAAAATCTAGTGTATCTGAAAGAGTGCTGCGATCATTGGAAGTGAAAATTGAAAATGATTGGCTGTAATTTTCGAAGAATTCTGCTGGGGAAAATGACTTTTATCAGCACTGAAGTGTATTCCACATCAATATGAAATGGTTCGGCTTTTAGCACCGATATAAGTGAATTCCACTTCATAATGCTGTGTGTATTATTTTCAGTGTAAATTGAGTGTAACGTACTCACTTTTGTATTTTGATTCAAAATGTCAAAAAATGAGTAACATTGATTAACGAAACTGAGTAACTTTCACTCAGTCTTCTTATTTTTCTAATTTACTCACTTGTGTGTTTCTGTTCATTTCTGGAGAAACAACGATCACTTTTATTCAATCACCACAACTTATTAAAAACCTTTTATGGCACATTATTTGCACGAGTTGATAGCGGAAGGATCACTCTAGCCTTCTGAACGAAAGGCTTGCTTGGGAGAGTTACTAAAGCTGAACCATTACCAAAATGAAAAGACGCTCCGGAAAAACGATGGAAGCAGATAGGACGTGGGCACCTCCCTAACACCGGACAATAAACACAGCAGTGATGAGCATTTATCCACAATTGGGCTCTCGGTAGTGCTGGGTTTTGTCTTCATGATGCTTGTCGATTAGATGTCATCGTGGCGCAAGAATGGATGATGCGTAAATTAACAGCCACAATCTGGTGAACTACACTCAAAATAATTTTCACGTCATAATTACCGGAAAAGTTATGTGAACATTTTCCACTGTCATTTTTACGTAGATTCTACGTGATTGTCATTTGAGTTCATCCTGATCTGGTGAAATGATTTATCCTATGAATCTTAAACAGCAGACATATGCATTTTATGTGACTTTCACGTAGAATTCAACTACCGGTAAAATGGAAAGCATTCGATTATCTGCTAGCTACTACGATTGATACAACGTAAAATTTCCAAATTTTGTTTCCCCAATTCTTAAGAGACGGCAAATAGTTTTTATAAATTTTAGAAATATGCTTGATAAATCGCACGGCCATGCAAAATCAAACGACATAAAAACGGACAAATATTACGACATTTGCCGGCGATAACTATTGTAAGCTGCAACTGTTTATGTATAGGAAACTCCTCGACCTTTGAACTAAATCTGTGTGAAACCTGTAAGCTCAAGGCTCGATGTCAAATTCGTACGGTTTTTCGAAAGCTCACTTATTGGCAAGCCGTCGAGAAATTCTATTTTATTGTCAGAGACTGAGTTAGACAACAGCTTCGCCATTTTGATTTCTGTGTATTTTCACATAGAGAGTTCACGCGATACTTCTTCTATGACATTCTGTTTGACGTTGTCAAGTTCACGTAGATTGTGCATGTGATTTTCACGTAGATGTTATGTTTGTCACATAAATCATGCAAAATGACAGAAAATGAATAAGTACAGGAAATTTCACGTAACAATAATGTGAAAAATATTTTGATTGTAGCTTTTTTTCGCGAAGCAATGCGGAAGATACGGAAATAATATAAAATATTAATAATTAGGTAACTTGATAGGAAATAAATCTATAACATTTTAACGATTTTACTTATGTTGTTTTCAAATCTTAATTTCCGAATTTCTGTTTAGGGGAGATCCACTTTTAACGAAATTGAGTAAAATTCTACTCAATTTAGTGTAAAAACGGCAGAGCGTGTGTGCTCAAATATTGGACTTCGGATGGCAACCTTGTTCTCCACCTAAGATTAAACTGTCAGTTGATGGACCATTGACCGCATTTTCTTTATTTATTTCGTGTGCTGGGATTTTATTATTTCCCAACTCCAGAAACAATATATCAGTATAAATTATGAGAAAAAAATTTAATCCATAATTGTAAACTATTGTATGTGTTTGTTAATTCCATCTTCCCTAGAAATAAGTATTCTATGGCAGCATATTAAAAACGGTACCAACATGCCTTTAACCGATCGAGAGAAAACAATCGTTTCAACAGCGGTGCTTGCCGCAGTGGGTGTCGGCACTTTGTGTGTCATAATCAATCGAAAACGGCTCTTCCGTAGATTTACCGATCCGTTCTACAATCAAACGGTAGAAGTTATTACTAATTCCGATGAGTGTCAAAAGATCGTCGGAACACTGCGAAGCCACTGCCAGGAGTACCGGGTGCTAGGACTAGACTGTGAATGGGTCAGCGAACAGGGTAAACGCCACCCGGTGGCTCTATTACAGCTGGCCTCGCACCGAGGACTTTGTGCACTGTTTCGGCTGTGTGAAATAAGGCGAATACCCACGGAATTGAGCGACCTGCTCAACGATCCAACTATATTGAAGGTCGGTGTTGGTCCCGTGGAAGATGCCAAACTGCTAAAATCTGACTACAATCTAAAGGTCGCCAGTGCATTTGATCTACGACATTTGGCCGAAAAGGCCGGTATTCCTGGACCTTACGGGATGGCTAGGTTAGCCCAGAAAACTTTAGGCTTTACTATGGATAAGCATTGGCGTGTACGGGCTTCCAACTGGGAGAATCCAGAGCTGTCACAGCGACAGATCGCGTACGCTGCCAACGATGTTCACGTAGCGGTGGAACTGTTCGAGCGGTTTGCCAAACGCGTGGTTCCTCGGTAAGATGATTTGGTGGGATGAAAATGCGAGAGTGTAATTCTATGATTTTCTTTGTCACAGTGGTCTTTTAAAGTCCCGAAAGGATTGGTATCAACAGGTTCTAAGTGAAGTGGATTGTTACCTAGATCAACGGTACACGGACAAACCCAGCGGACGTGGTAGTACCGGAAAAGGCAAAAACAAGCTGCTGGGAGGACCTAATGGGTAAGTCTCTGGGATAAATTCTAATACGATTGGCGATTAATCGGCTTATTTCAGCCAAGACAATAGGTCATTAGGTCATAAATAGAAATACGATAGTCAATGTATTACACAAAATTGAATATATATATTTTCCTATTATTATTTTTTTGTTAATTCAAACTCTTGGAAACACTCAAAAAATTCTAATAAATTTGCGAATGAGTTGTTCGTTATTGAATTTTCCACATTTTACAGTGCAAACATCAACACGATCATAAAACGTTCGATGGCGACCCGTGCTAAGCCCCTGTACGATAACTGCCTGATGCAGGCACCGGATGGTGAACTGCTGTGCACCTGTGACCGCAAGAAAGCGGAATGGTACGTGATCAAGGAGCTAGCGGAAATCGTTGCCGATCAGCCGACCTACACGATCCGTCTGAAGTTTGAGCCGAAGGGCCGTGCTGTAGGGGATGTTGGCCGGTATTATCAAATCCCCAAAGAAAACCGGTGCGTCGTTTGTGGAGCCAAAGATTCCTACATTCGAAAGAATGTTGTTCCACGCGATTATAGGAAGCATTTTCCACGTAAGTTTTAACGTTGTATTTTATAGTTTTGAAACTAAAAAAAAACACTTCCTTACAGTGGTAATGAAAGAACATATCTCGCACGACGTTCTGCTGCTGTGTGCTCCCTGCCACAGAAAGAGCACTATGTCTGACGAAAACATGCGACTTAAACTTACCTCTATGTGCACGGCACCGTATTCTACGCAGGAAAACCCAAAAGAAATACGCGTCGAGAACATGTCGGATCTGCGAAAAGCTGCCCGTGCTCTGTTTCATTTTTCCGACAAGATTCCCGAAGAGCGTCGGAAAAGTTTGGAGCGAAAGGTGAAGAAGCTGGTCCCGAAAGGAACGGAAATTAATAAGGAAATGTTGGAACATTACGCTAACATCAATGTGACCATCGCTAACGAAGAGTACTGTGCCCACGGTGCGAAGGTGGTGGAGTACTTCAAACAAACACACGGTGGATTAAGCGAATTGGAGAGAATGTGGCGGGAGCATTTTCTGCGTATAATGAAACCCAAGCATATGCCGGATTTGTGGTCGGTAGAACACAATTTCAAAAGGTAGGAAAACGATTACTCATGTTTCTATGATTAAAAGGGCACTTTTTTCAGATTGGAAATTCGAGCTGACGAAGGTCGAGTTGACGAGCAAGACCTCTTGGTGGCTGGTGTCAAACGACCAATTTTAAATGGTTCCTCTTCAAATAGCAATAGTAGTAACAGCATCAGTCTCACATTTAGCAACAGCAGCAGCAATAGTAAAACTTTCAGCCTCGGAACCATATCCATATCCAACAATTCATTGCAGAAAGAGAACACAACAGACAACGACAGTACTGCCAGAGACTTTCCAACCTACGCCGATGAAGAGGCCGCATCGACAACGAACGGATCCGAGCTGGCCGTAACCCAGTCTAACATCAATAGGACGGAGTTCTTCTCTAATCGGGACGAAACGAAGCACGGAGCAACGGCGTACGAATCCGCCACCGCTGGTGGTTCGAGCGGTACTAGTTTAGGTAACAGCGAAAGTGACCCCTTCCGAACGTTAGCTCCATCTGCGTCACCGTCGACGCTTAATGCAGTCGAGCTGGACGAGAGCGAGCAGGAAGCGACTGTAAACGATTTCGCTTCAATCGAATCCAGCTACGATTCGGATGATTCTGATTCGACTCTCTCGCAGCCATCGATGACTTTGCTGAATTCGACTGACGACTGGGAAGCGGAAGCCAATGAACCTAGCGTTAACGGGACACTAGGGCAGTGGAAGTAGTAGTGAGAGGTTTGCAGTTTACTCTCCAGTTTTACGATGTAGTTATTTCGCATTTATCATTCTAGCCGATAGCTCGTGTTTGTGAAAGGAACTGTTTTTGCATGACGAAATTGTTACTAATAAAGTTTTATCCTTGACCGAGCGCGACTGCGAAGTTGAAATATCATGTTGAACGATGACAAACCGCTGGGTATGGGTTATCATTTGTTTTGGCTTTTGAGCATTTGTTCTCGATGCTAAGAGTCGTGTCCTTCCTGTATAATAGGCGAATTACAGATTGGCATACCGGAAATCCGGAAATATCGGGATCGATTGGCTTCAATAAAAAACTTCATCAGAATAAATATTGTAAGATTTCTATTGAGAATCCTTCTACTAAAACACAATAAGTAAAGATTCAAACCGTCCATAAAAATCGTTCATGGTACGGATGAAGTGAAAAACTGATTTCATTTTGGTCGTTCCGATGCCGATCACTATTCACTATTATAATATTATCTACCTTCACACCTTATCCTCAAAAACTATAGCTTTAGTTTTAACTGTTTAATCTAGTTTTCTACTTTGTATCATACCTACATGATCGTGTCGAAACACTGCCCTTATCGTGTCGAAACACTGCCCTTACTCCATTCCCCAATCGTGAAAGTTCGGTCTAGTGAGCGCACCAAAAAAAAAGCGCATAATTTCTCGGCCATTGCCAATCACGGAAACTATCATCAGTTCGGACTCATCCGCCCATTAGGCCGAATCAAAAAGCGAGTCTTCTGGAGAGCCGGTGAAAATTTAATAATCTTCTGGCAATCATCCAATCATCCCGTCTTCGTATGTCTTTCCTCACAAATAAGTATGCTCGCGAGAGGAACTGGGTCAGTCACGTGTCCGCATTTTGGAGAGTCCCTCGAACGCCTCAAGCAAGCACACCGTGTCAAGTCCGCGGGTTTTTGATTGGCAGCGAACAAGGCGGTATGATACCGTCGTATTCGGGGGGCAAAGAATTGCACCCAGCGAATCCATCATAGCGGGCGCGTATTCATATGAACGCGCAAATGTGACAAGTTCGTGCTGAACGTGGGTAGCCGCCGCATGGTAAAATAGAAAAAGCAAATCCTAAATTGAATGTAATTTGTTGGTAATTTAGTTTAAACTAATTTTGGTTGAGCAGGCGAGCATTCAGTCCGAGCTGAGTAAGAGTACTTTTTTTTGCTTGGATTAACGGTCATGATCATGAGATCGTTGCATTTCTGCTGGAGACAGTTTTCGATCGGTGGCGGCTTGATGCGGACGTGTACAAATTCGGGGTGAAAGTTGGTTTTGAGCTTTCGAAAGCGAACCGTTTCGATGTGATTAAGAGTATCTAAAGAAAAGTACAAGTGCAACCGGAAGAAAAATGGGTGATTTAGAGGATATTGTTGAGCATATGAGAAGATTCTCTTGGCCGGATTATCTGGTATTCGTGATGATGCTGTTTCTGTGTATACTGATTGGAATTTACTTCGGCTTTATGCAGCGGAAGCCGAGTACGGAAGTGGAATATCTAATGGGCGGTCGAACGATGCTGGTGTTTCCAATTGCGCTGTCGTTGATTGCCAGGTAAGCTGAGGAATGAAGGGCAAATAAAAATAATAATTAATAAAGTGTGCCATACCCCAGCAGAATTCGTTGTAATTAGCATTAACGAAACTTTTTTTTAATCATATTGCAATTTATTAATATGAAATCGTCTCTAACGGCGTGATTGATAGCAATAATCCATCATCCTGTCGAAATTCTCGTCAGTTGTATTGATTTTAAGAAAGTTATCTTTATCTATTTATATGAAAGGGAAGTTTATATAAAAGGGAAGTTTTGTATGTATGTATGTATGTATGTTCCAGCATAACTCTCGAAGGCCTGAACCGATTACAACCAAACTTGGCATACGCGTTCTTTGTACAAAGGAAGTGGTCATAGAAATATTGGATAGGGGGAGGGGTCACCCTTAAAGAAGGAGGGGGTCAAAAGTAATAAATTTTCATCCATAATGGAAACCTTTCATTGAAATTTGATGATTGTTGGGTTCTTGGTCATATTTGGAGGCCGAAAGTTGATGTCCAGAGACCGAAACATGATGTTCGATGCCATGTTTAATCCAAGATGGCGACTTCCGGTTTTTGGGAAGCCATTTAAAACTGTGGAAAACGCTCACAAACCCCCCAATGTTGGTATTTTCGGAGCAAAAATGACTCTTAAGAATCGGTTCCCGGTGTCTGACTATACTTTGAAACTTGGGTTGCCGACTCCCGGTTTCTGGAAATCTGAAAATTAATAATTGAATTATATATTTGACAATATGGGTATTTTCGGAATCGGAATGACGTCGTTATACGAAAATCGATCATAGATTTCCAAATATTGGCCTTTTTTGAAACGTAGTGACGTCTGTTTACAGGCGAAAATCGGCTTTCGTGCAAATGTTTCTAGAGAAGTGTTTCAAAAAATCCAACCTGCTTTGATCCGTTTTTGGAAGGATTTCTTGACATATTTCTTGCATAATTTGATAACGGAGAGTCAAATCTAGCGGATTGGATAAACAATATTTTGGAAAAGTTGCTGAAGCTGAACTATTTTCGAATGAAAATTTGATTAAAAGCATCGATCAAATAAGATAAGAGCTCCTAAAATCCAGCTATTTATTTAAAAAGAAGTTTTGTATGTATGTATGTATGTTCCAGCATAACTCTCGAATGACTGTACCGATTTTAACCAAACTTGGCATACGTGTCTTTGTACAAAGGAAGTGGTCATAGAGATATTGAGAAGAGGAAGGAGCAACCCCCAAAGAAGGAGGGGGTCTTAATTGATCAGAAAATCAAGTTTTTTCATGCATTATGGGAACTTTGTGAATGAATACGATAGTTTTTAGGTCTTTGGTCATGTCTGGAGACCGAAAATTGATTTCCAGAGACCGAAAAATGATGTCGAAAAGAGAAAGGGGCAGCTATCAGAGAGAGGGGGCCTTAATTTATAGGAAAGTAAGGTCTTTAGGTGCCCTATGGGAACTTTTTGGAAAGGTACGATAACTTTCATGCCCTCGGTCGGTCATGGCCAGAAGTTGATATCTAGGGACCGGAATATGATGTCCGATGTTTTTCTAAAACAAAGATGGCGACTTTTGGTTTCTGGGAACCTGTATACAACTGTAGAAAACGTTTACAAACCTCCAAACATTGGTATTTCCGGAACCAGGATGACCTTTAGAAACCAGAAATAAAAGTCCTACGACATTTCTTAAATTCGATATGGCGATCTCCGGTTTTAGAATTTTATATATGCTATATAAAAATATACTCTGCAATATGCATATTTTCGATGTCAAGATGACGTCCAGAATCCAAATACTTATATCCGGCGCAAATTTTTAGATCGCACATGGCGGCTTACATTTTCTGGAAAGGTTACTAGAATACAGAAGAAGGCTTGGGCGTAATATTGAAACTTTGTTTTGAAATCAATTCCGCCATTTCTGCTTTCTGTCAAGCTGTGTAAAACTGAGTAAAATGGTCAACTAATTTCAATATTTATAGAAAGAGAACTATGTTCAGAAAATGGCAACGGGCGTTCAACGCTATTTTCAAATTCAAGAAGAAAAATATTCAAATACTCCCTGATATTAGGTTCATAGGTCAGAGCTGGCTCCCCAAAACCGAAAATTGGTGTCCGAACGTTTGGTATAGTGAGGGTTGTTTTTTTTGCATTAGAAGTTATTCAAAACTTGAGGAAAATGTGAAGATAACCCCGTATCTCCAAATTGGTAAAATAATTCATAAAGATTGATGCTCAACTATAAGAATGATACTGATATCGTTAACACAAAAAAGTAAAACGAGAAGACATAGCAAGCAATAATTTTAACTATCAGAGGTGAGCTTAGGCTATTGATTATGTAATTTCAGTCTAATTTGAGTTTATTGTAAGTTAATCGATACCGTCGAAGATGCTGATGAGGCAATCCATTTTCCAACGGAATTTTTTAACTCACTCGACCCAGTTGGAATGCCTCCGCATCGATTGTTAATCAACGATAAATATAATCAAGTTTATAACTGAAATAGAAATATTATTTGAAATGATGGGTTGGAAAATATATATGGAATTTTAGAAAATTATAGAAAAGCAGAATTTTTTCACGAGCAAGGCCGGGTACATTCAGCTAGTTTCTCGATAAGTATAAAAATCTTCAGAAATCATTAGGCATGTAACTTATGGCAAAATACCTCTTTAAAACATTTGCTAACCCGTAGAAAAGTTCTCATTTTTCACATCAAAGGGGAATGTTGTGTTGCTATGAGAGAATGAAGTAATTTCACCCTCTCTGCAGCAACTCACCCTGAATTGCCTTGGCTGTAGGGAGTAGATACCTGGGATGGAAGCGGATCGTCAACAAAGAGGAATAGTATAAAATAGGAGAAATGACTCATTTTGATTCAGTTTGAGATCATAGTAAAATTACCCCCACCCATTGCACCAGTCCATTCGGAAATTTTATTTTGCGTTGCAGATGACTTACGATTGCAATTAAAATACCTTGGGGGATTTTAACCCTGAATAATAACCAAAGATCCGCTGAAGTTTCAATACAAGTTTGCAAAAAGCTGTAGAGTAGTATTGAGCAAAACTCTAGCTGATTTCGCAATATAATTAAAGAAAAATAGTTCATAATATTTGGGTTGATTGCAGAAGCTTTTCCCTTCAGAAAGTATTATGAGAACGATTTTTTTTGTAGTTTGAGTTTACACCAGTAAGATTAGTGGTTATTATATTTGGTAATATAATATTCACGTTTTGCTCAGAAAACGTGGCTTTTTCAAACGGTATATGTATATAAACTGGTATAGCTTTAGGAACCAATTGTCCTGTACACTTAACAGTTGGCTGCGAAGTCTGTGTATAATAATAGAAGGTCGAGTTCCGATTCGGAATGTAGCACCAAGGCTTTGCTTTGCGATGCCAAATACGTATGTAAAGTTTCATTAAAATCAAAAAAATAAAAACGTTACCCAAGTAACACACAAAACATGATAGAAAATAAGTTACAATGGAAGTAGTCTAGTATTCGACATCGGAACGAAAACGTTGGGTCCGCGTTCCGGTCCGGTAAAAAATCGGAATTAGCTCGTTCCGGTCCGATTGGCTTCGTTCCGGTTCCGGTCCGAAGTCCGGGAACGAAAGTTGCCAGTTTTTCGAAAGCGTTATTTTTGTGAAAAAATTATCATAAAGACTTTTATGCATGTTGGAAAGTGTTTGACTAAATCAGAACAATACAAACTAAATTTTGCAATTTAGCAATTGCAATTTAAAAAATCGATGCTATCTACCGGCAACTCTATTTCTCAATGTTCATTTCACAAACTTATTGAGCATTAGGGCTTCCCAAAATTGCATCAAGTCTGGAATCCCGGGGGCTTACCCTCCAGATGATAAAAAATGGTGTTACGAACAAACTTTTGTTCGGCGTCAGCTCTAGAAAATGATGTTTTCAACTGGTTCCGTTGACTTTTTTTGCAAAAAATCTGTTTTTCTGATGTTAAATCCAACAAACATGTTCAGCTATTCAATTTTCCATGAAACCTAATCCTTTTATATTTTTTGCAGGTTCCTTAGGACCAAAACTTTAAGAGAAATATTTGTTTCGGGCTGTTTATCGTCAATTTATTTTCCTAAAAAAAAATGTCTATCCTTTGGAAATGCTACCCCAACTGGATATCATGAAAAGATAGGAAATTTTATGGAAAAAAACTTTGCCAAAGACTGCATAACTCTAAAATAACTTGATTTTGAGTTATTCGTTATTTACTGTAAAATCAAAAGTTGCATTTTGATGTTTTCCAACACAAAAATGTTCATTTGCCGTATCAGATAGTATTACAATTTCGACTAAATCATCTGCTACTCAAAGGGCCCGTTCCGCAGGGTCATTGATAACTGTTAAGCTACAACATTTCGATTTGGCATCAAGATAATCGTTTCTGTCTATCCAGGCCTTGGGATCTTCCTATTTAAAAAAAACTTGATATCAAGCTGCAATCTATCGAAAAAACTTTAGTGACTTCTCTGTGAGTCTACTAAGTTTTTTATAGACGAACATTTTTTCACTCTTGAAATGTCGTTTTCACTGCTCACCTTTTACAAGTTTTGTACCACCTGCCTCTACGAGTCATTATCAACATTTTTATCGAAAAATACCAGGCATTGACTTCCGGAAGATACCACAAGTGCAGTCTGCAGACCCGGAAACTCTCCAAAACACCGTGCCGAAGTCACCGGAGATTGCGGGTTCGAGTCCCATCTGGATGAGATTTTTTTTCTAATTTTAAGTCACACTTTCTATCCTTGTTCATTTTTCGCATCCTCGTTAAATTACATACATTTCCTCCCCTTTAGTAAACTTGATATTATTTATTCAATATTTTTAACTCGACCTTGATTAATGCAGGAAAACATTAAAATTCAACTTTTTATTTCACAGTAAATCACGAATAACTCAAAATCTAGTTATTCTAGAATTCTAGATCCATGTAGTCTTTGGTAATGTTCTTCCCCATAAAATTTTCCAACTTTTAATGGTATTCAGTTGGTGATAGCATTAGGTTTAATACCCACTATTATTGATTGAATGTCAATATATACTTGAAAAATCTTTTTCCCAAAGGATTGAAATTTTTTTAGGAAAATAAATTGACCATAATCAATCCGAAACGAATTTTTCCCTAATAGTTTGGACCCTGAGGAACCTGCAAATAATATAGGAAGGATTAGGTTTCATGGAAAAATGAATAACTGGACATTTTTTTTGATTTAACATAAGAAAAACAGATTCTTTTCAAAAAAGTCATCGGGGCCAGTTGAAAACATCACTTTCTAGAGCTGACGCCGAACAAAAGTTTGTTCGTAACACCATTTCCTATCATCTGGAGGGTGTACTCCCGGTATTCTAGACTTGATGCAATTTTGGGAAACCCTATTGAGCATGTATGCCGATGGCATTCAATTAAGCACAAACTCAGAACAAGTTGTGCGAGTCTATCAGTTGTTCACTAGTTTCGAAGGGATAGCAGGAGCAAAATTGAAATAGCAAAAAAAGGTAACAATCAATGTATTTCTAATTTCGTAAGAACCACTAGCTGATACCCGGCCCGCGTTGCTGCGCCTCTTAGCCTGTGCCGACAATTATATATCTCTCAAATGTGCCATAATTTCAAACATATAATAACATTACCATGCAGTGGAAACACGCGTTTAAATTTACATTTCTTTATGTGATAAAAAATGTGATAAAAACCATGTGATAAAAACCATAATGTGTGTTCATTTGTAATGAAAATTTTCGGAAATTCTGGCATATTTGTTCGGCCAGGGATACATTCAGCATCAATTTTATTTTGAATGAGGTATTATCTAGTAATGTTGTTTGCAAAGCCACGACCGCAAATTTGATGTTTAACTAACATAAAGCAGTTTGCTACATCGCTTGCATTATTGCATGTAAGAGTGATCGCTAGGGATAAATTCGAAGTAAACTGCTCCTCTTCAATAATTCTTTGAATGATAGTCGATGAGATTACGATGGTTTATCTTGTATCAATATCCCCTCACATTTGGCATGTTATAGGATAAAGTACAGTACAGTGTTAAAAATAAAGTGCCCCAGTGCTGAGTCGACAAAATTTCCAGCTCGAAAAGATCCTCGACCTAATGGGGAATTGAACCCGACATCACAACCGTGTGGGAGAGCTAGCCGACTGACATTGCTAACCATAGAACCACGGGGACCACGGGGTTTTCGGTTTTCCTGATAGTTTTATTAGTTATTTTTAAACTTCACAACCCTCACGCCATTTTGCAAAACTTTGGTCTTTCATGGTTGCTTTCAAAACTGCCATTCCAATTACTTAACGTCAAGACGTATCACACGCAAAATTGGAGATAGACTCTATGAGTTTCAAAGTGGTGCCGTTTCGGTCTCTGGGTATCATTTTGGCTCCATGACAAACCATAATAGTCGGTGTTTGATAATTTTCTGAAACCGGATGTCGCCATCTCTGATTTCAAAATTGCGTCTAAATTTGATTTCCAGTCTCGGCACTGTTCTGGTTTAAGAAATATTCATATTGGATGGTATTGGACCATTTTGGAACGTTTTCCAGAAACCGGAGAATGTCATCTTAACATCTTGGGTTGATTTCTGGCCTCTCAATATTACCTCGGTTTCGAAAATAACTTTATTGGCCTTCTTTTAGTTCTAACTGGTTAAAATCTGAGTTCAAAACACGTCTTGACATTTTTAATAGTTCAATAGTTCCCGTCATAACATTACAATTTTGCCGCATATTGAAGGAGGCGTGAGAAATTTCCCAATCCACGGTTGCGAAAGCGAAAAAAATCTGTTGGAAACCAACATCATTAAAACACCCTTGAGACTTAAAACACCTTGCAATCAAATTAAATGATGATAAAAATTGACGATCTCTACTTTGCAATACAAAAAAAAAACAAATTTATGAAGTATTAGACAATTAAAAAATAATGAAGGTTGTTGCAATTCCCCCTTTTCTTTAACTACGCCACCGAGATACAGGAAATTCAATATCACCGGATTCGTATTTGTACAGAATAACACAATGATCATCTTTGGTGTTTCGAAGTGTTCATGTTTGGCGTTTAGGAGTTTACAATGAACAAATTTGTAGTTGCTACCCCGTTAGACATAATTTAAAGTTTTTGAATCATGTATGCCACTTTACGACCTGTATTTACCGAATTAAATAACAATCAGTTAGGCGGTTTAAAAATTAATAAAGATTGACCACATTCATCTACCCCCCTCCCTTTCCCCTAACTACGCCACTGAGATATAACAAAGTCTCAGATGACAGAGTTGTCACAAAACCACGTCTCATATTCTGTATATAAACTTTCACGATGTGCATTTTAATAGTTTACAAATAATAAAATTAGTATACCTTCAACCCTTACTACGCCACTGGGATACTAAGAAAAAACAATGTTATAGCAACATACCCACCAATCGCAGCAGGTAGGCACAGTAAGCAAGTTAGGTGTTTAGGAGCTTACAAATAGTTAATGTACAACCCCCCTTTTCCTTGCCACACTAATGAAGTATAAAAATTACAAAATCGTTCAAAAATCTGTATAGGGGCCATCCACATACCACGTGAACAGATTTTTGACGATCCGATCGGACTTCGGACCGGACCCTACCCGGTCCGATGTCGAACACTAAAGTAGTCATGTAAGTGTACAAGCTCGTTTTTGTTGGTTTTGGAGAAGTTTTCAATGACATGAGCTCAATAATAACAATATCCTCACTACGTCTTTTTGTAAGACATTACTCCATCTAATAACCACACTACGTACCTGTAAAGGGCTTTTCCTTAGGACAAAAGTCGTAGTGTTCAGCGGCCAACGTAAAATTTCTTGATCAAAATAATATTTGAATTATATGAACGGTTTCTATATTCATTCGAAGTGGGTCAAAATGCGCTGTCAGATGATAAACAAGACGCTTGCAGTGTAACCAATATCACTCCAACTTTTGTTATCGTATATTTAACAACGTTTTCTAGTTTTGTTAGATTTTATGTCCAGATAATGTTGAAACTATGCGAAAACAATTTTAATATTCAAACGAAGAAAATAACTCATTTTTAAAGGTTGAATATTATTTTTTATCAACAATTTATATACAATTAAAACTGCTAATGATAAAATTGATAGTCGATCTATTTACACTGCGCATACCAACACATTCGCGCATGCGCTGTTTAGTAGTTGTGTGTGCCTGTGTGTGTTTGTGTATGTGTGTGAATGTGAATGTGCAACTTTTTTCCTCACTCACTCTTCTCAGAGCTGGCTAGACCGATTTTCATGATTGTCATGAAATTAGTTGCAAATGAAAGGTCTAGTAGCCTTATAGGGTGCTATCGAACTTCATTGTCATCGTACTTTAAGTTTAGGCACTGTGTTTCACAATGTGTAAATCACGAATTTTTACAAAATTGGTCTCAAATGAAAAGACTGCCTTGAAAATCCGTAACTAATGATTTTTATGAAGGTTAAGAATGTGGTTCAAAAGTTATTAAAAGAAACGTGTTCCGGAACCTGTTAAAATTCACTAATTTTTAATAAAGATGACTAAACCGATTTTCACAAAATTAGTATTGTACGGAAGGTTCAGTTGCCCCATAAAAATCTATTGAATTTTATTGTAATCGGACGGTAAATTCGTCCGTTATGTATGAAAATGTGAAATCACGTTTCGAAAAGAAACATATTCCAAAGACTGCTTGAACTCACTCATTTTTCTCAGAGATGGTTGGATCGATTTTCACAAAATTAGTGTCAAATGAAGGGTGCAGCTACCACATAATACACAATTAAATTATTCCGTAATCAGACTGTAACTTTGTCCGTCATGCACCAAAATGTGAAAATCACAAAACTTCATTACCACAAAAACTACATACACAACCGATCTGAACAAAATTGGAATCAAATGAACGGGCTACCTTCAAAACCCTCAACCAATGAATTTCATAATGATGTAAATGTAATGTAAAGTAATGTATGTAAAGTAATGTACCTCGAAGACTTACTAAACGTGAGTGACACTTTCCTTGGAGATCGCACCTCTTGGGCACAAGTCTACAACGTGGCTATTCTTGAAACGCAAAGAGTGGAAATACCTTTATTGGATCGTATTTGGCAATTCTGATTTCGAAATGAAATCTGAGTTGATTTCCGGCCTCTACCTAAAAAACCCCACAGTGACAACCATCAAAAAATTTCCTCGTTTCTTGTCGGTAAACACGATATTCTCCAACCTTCCTAACGTTGCCCTCTTAATCAGTCGAAGAAAACAGGCCTCAAACTCCTGAATTTTGATCAATATCGACAATTTCAATGAGGGAAACGAAAACTTTGATTGTCTAGAGGCCGTTCAATAATTACGTAAGCAAATAGGGGGGGAGGGGGAGTGTGCAATTTTCTTACGCTATCTTACAGGGGAGGGAGGGGGTGAATTAATTATCTTACGTATGAAAAACATTGGTAATGGAGCTATTCAAAAAATCATGTTCATGAAAGTGTGAACGGTTACGGAAGGACGATTAACTCGAATTAAGGACAGAAGAGGAAACGAAGTATTGTGCTTGCTTCAAGATGATAAAACTATTATATAAATCTATCTATAGTATATATAGTAAGATCTTACTAGGGGGGAGAGGGGGGTATCAAAAAATTTTACGATGTCTTACAAGGGGGAGAGGGGGGATTGAAAAAGTGGAAAAATATGCTTACGTAATTATTGAACAGCCCCCTAGCTGTGTTGCGAATACAAGAAATACCGTTAATCACAAACAAATCTGTGAACAAACATTGACTGAAACAAATCGACCTATATTGCAGCCTTTCAGAAGCCACTTCAGGTGCTGAAAAAAAAACGCCTGCAAAACAGATGGAAACTGCTTAAAATAAGTTCAGGGTGATTGGAATAGTGTTCCTCGATTGGTAACATTAATTGATTATTGCTAAAGTTTGCTAACTTAGTTTTACAATCTGAAAACAAGTTCTGACAAAGAAAAAGATAGGGAACAGATTGATATACTTCTGTTTGAATTTCACCCAACATATGTATTTCGAGAATTTCGTCTCAATACACAGGCGGTTTCTAAAGCTGCTTAGAATATGTTCCCTACCCTACTTTCGGTCTGCAGGTATCTTTTGAATGTACGATGTACAAAATATCCACACACACGTAAATCGGATCCTTCTGCCGTTGTTCAGCTCGGAGTAAGGCAATCACAGCACAACGTTTCTCTTTTTTCTGGAAAGCACTCGATTACAAAAGTTTGACACAAAGAAATAAAGCGACGAGGAGTTATCCATTGCAGTTTCGAGTGCTATGTAATAAAGATTGTTTTAGTAATGTAGCAGTTTGAAAGCCGGATCCTGTATACACTATCTTGGCAAGATATGAGCCTTCTACAAGTATGGTGAACGAAGTTAAATTATTGTCCGCTATAGACCGCATTGGGACCGCTTTGTCACGTTCCATGTACGCGAAAGCATACTATTCGGACTACGAAGGTACTGATATTTGTTTGGTTTTTGCATGACAAGAAAAAAGTAGAACATATTTTTGCTTTTGCTATCACAAACAATTTGACAATCTCATATAAGAGTTCGTGTAGGTGCGAACAGTCTTTAAAATCTGATTAGTGATCTTAATGTCTTGGTTAAAACCTTTATGGTCTGACCGAGAACCTTCTGCGATACACGATACTTTTTAGATATTATTTAGATTGTCTGCAATTGATGGGCAGATCCTTGTCTTGCTAGGCGCTCCTTACTTCTGTCATTTTCGGCGTTTACCAGAGATCCCAAGTATACAAATTAATCTATCACTAAACTTATTATTGTTGACTTCTCTATTGAGTAGAGCCTAGTCATCGCAAGCTCGCTCAATATCAAGCAAAGCGCAAACCGTTGTTTTATATGCTTCAATGAGTGACCAACATCACTGTGCAGTGTAGTGTGGTTTCAGAACAATAACCCTATTGACATACATATTGGTGATATTGCGACGGAGTGTCTTTCAGTGCGGAAGTAGTTGATCGTTATTTTTTCCGTCATCTTGGGAAGGGTTGTTCCTCCGTGATTGATCTAAGCTATTAAAGTTACTCGAAAAACCACATAGATAGCGACGTGGGATTGATTTATCATCTTCAATGTACAATAATTTAGTAGCTTACGCTTTTTATAGATCAATCACAGCATCGGCTACGTTCCTGCACTGCAGTCGTAAGGGTAAGAAAGGAGGTGTAACAACAGACGTTGTTGTCAGAGACCGAGTTTACCTCTGCATCTCCTAGTCTGTGATGGAAAGTAAGCTTTATGTATAAAAAGCATAAAGGCTTGCTAAACCGAGAAATATTGGCGATTTTGCGCAAACAATTTCATTTCACTCGCGGTCACAGTTTGCTTCGATCTCCCTTGAGAAGGGTTTAAGTCAGACCCTGCCTCTGGGCAACATGAAACTCTTTTGCCCACCTTTGGTATAAACATACACACTATCGTAACTTTCCGCCAACTGTCTAGAATTTGAATTGAGTTCGGCAATGATGGCTCCGTCCGATTTTCGTAAGAAGATTGGTTCAATGCCATCTAATCCTGCAAACTTCATGGGTTTAAAGTTTCAATCGCCAAAGACCAATTATTGTGTGGTTTTCAGACAGCGCTTTTCGCAATTGCGTTGCATTCCAAGTGTGTCCTTAAAGGCTTACAGTCTGTTCTCTTCGGATTGATGAATTGTTCTCTTTTGAGACGTATAAAATTAGAAGAATTAGAATAAGTGAAAATAGTTGCAATTTTCGAAACAATCATACTTTGCCCTTATACGGAACTACATAATTTATATGCAATCTTGAAGCTGGAAAATGTTTAGTGAAGTTCAATGAATTATCGACTACTAAATAACTGTAGGTACGATTTCAATGTTTCAGTTTCATCTCTGGCATCACACTGCTTGGCCTACCCACCGAAGTATACTCTTTTGGTATCCAGTACGTCTATGTAGCGCTAGGCGTGGCAGCCATGGGCATCGTTATGGGATACATCTATTTGCCCGTGTTTCACAAGCTCAACATTACATCCACTTACGAGGTGAGTCGTTTATGTTCCAGATTCGATCACTCATTTTAACACATGATTTTTTGCAGTACCTGGAGAAACGCTTCGATCGCCGCTTGCGAATGTTCGGCTCGATTATGTTCACTATTATGAATGTAAGTGTGGATGCATCCCGAGAGTAGAGATAAGTTTCAAACTGACAGGTTATCGGTTATTTCAGATCGGCTATCTACCGATTGTCATTTACGTACCCGCACTTGCGTTTAATCAAGGTAAGTTGAAGCAAGAACAGCTCACCGAAATCTTCGATTGACCCAAGTTCAATACAACTTTCCTCTCCTACAGTGACAGGAGTGAACATCCACGTGATCACGCCCATCGTGTGTATTGTGTGTGTGTTTTACACTTGTGTGGTATGGTTGACCTCCTTTTTTTGCTATTGTTATACAAGTTCTAAACCAAAATGAGAAGCACGAAATTTGCACTGTAATCTGAGCATGATCTGCTGCACGTCTATGTAGTTTGAAGAGTTTGATTTTAACTAAATTGAGGAAAAAATGACGGGGATTTTCGTTCCCAGGGTGGTCTTAAAGCTGTCGTTTGGACGGACGTTGTTCAAACATTTTCAATGTTCGGCGCACTGGTGCTGGTTGCAGTAAAGGGCACTCTCGACCTGGGAGGAGCTGAAACCGTGTTTCGCAGTGCCTGGGACACGAACCGATTGGAAAGGCCTAAGTAAGTAAGCTTCTGATTTTATGCTAAAATCAACTCCGTACGATAACTATCAGTTTTGTGTGAATTTTAGCTTCGACATTAATCCAACAACGCGGCACACATTTTGGTCTCAAATGATCGGAGGCTTCGTGTATTGGCTGCAGACGAATGCCGTTAGCCAGAATATGATTCAACGCTATCTGTCGCTGCCATCGGTAAAAGCTGGCCGAAAAGCTCTGTGGATTTTCGTGGTTGGAGTGTGCTTGGTCATGTCGCTTTGCAGTTACTGCGGATTGCTAATCTACGCTACCTATCAAAAGTGTGATCCATTGACCACAAAGGTAAGTATCACGCAACTGTAGCAGTTGTTTATTGAAAGCTAAAGTTGGTACTTTTCAGTTGGCTAAAGCGAAGGATCAACTCCTTCCGTTGTTTGTTATGGACATTCTGGGAGAGCTGCCCGGACTGCCAGGGCTTTTCGTCGCTGGAGTGTTCAGCGCTGCCTTGAGCTCGCTGTCGACCTGTTTGAACTCTATGTCGGCGGTCATTTTAGAAGATTTCGTAAAACCCTTCGTCAAGAAGCCACTCTCGCAACGAGCGATCAATTGGATCATGCGATCGGTGGTGGTTGGTGTGGGGGCACTGTGCGCAGCACTTGTTTTCGTGGTGGAAAAAATGGGAACTGTCTTGCAGTTAACTATGAGTTTAGAGGCTATAACAAATGGACCCCTGCTGGGGACGTTTACGCTGGGAATACTAGTACCATGGGTGGAGTCAAAGGTGAAGATCATGGCTTGAAGGAAGTCGTTGAACTAATTTCAGTTTTTTTTAAGAGTGCCCTCACCGGTGGAATTGTTGGTGTGCTGTTCATGTCTTGGTTAAGTTTAAAGGCCCAATATGCGGTAGCAACCGGGGCGATAATTTTCCCTCACAAGCAAATGTCCGTAGAAGAGTGCAGTTACAACTTCGACAGATCGTTAGTCAACGCTACGACGACGAGTTTAATAACTGCTGAGTATGTACTTTCCTTGATTATTTAAAATGTCCAATTCAATGACTCTTTAATTTCTTTTCCAGTGATATTTTTCCACTGTTTCGAATATCCTACATGTGGTATACCTTTTTGGGTGCTGCCGTTACAATAGTGGTGTCCTTGGGCTGTACCCTAGTTTACGGACGAAATGATCCAAAAACGGTTTCACCAGACCTACTGGCTGGATTTGTACGGCGCTACGTGCATGACGGTGGTGAAAGTGAAAATGCACCAGAATTAAAAGCGAAAATGAACAACACTAGCAACAGTGCAGATAAGATTGTAAAAGAATCTCAGCTGTGATCGACGTTCACTGCTTTAGAATTCAATCAATCCAAGTGTTCCTATTTTAAATAAATTAGCCTGTTAATTGACTAAGAATGCTATTCTATTTGCGATTTATAGATTCGGCCTGAGGTATGTGACAAACAATTATGGTAATATTTTAAATGCAATTAGTGTGCAATAGGTGTATAAAAGTCAAATTACCAATCTAACGACTTTATCGTCTCGAACCAAATGAAACTTGTCACATTCCGACGACCAATTCCATCGAACTGGCAATCTTCCAAATCAGCTAATTAACAGATTTTGGCAAACCCTCCAAATCTACTCCCACACTACAAATCGAATTTTCGGATGATATAGTTTACATCCAATGCTGGAGGGATGATTTACCACTTGCACACAGTTTATCGTCACTCTTACAACAACCTGTCACAAACGAACGTCACGCGGCATGGTTATCAGAATAAACGTAAAGCACCCTCTCCTACCGTCGGCTGCGGGATCGACTCCGTTGCTTTTTGCTTTTCTTCGTCTTCTTTTTGTGGTGCCGGTCGTCTTCGTCGCTAGAATGACCGGCTGCAAGCCGTTCCCTGGAATGATCTCGGCGTTGCTTGTATTTGTGGGACTTCTTTTTCGTACCGGAAGAAGTTCTTCTTCCACCGTAGGAGGAAGATTTGTGATTATGGCGCGATCGATTCCGGTCTTCCGGCGAGTTACTAGCAGTTGAAGGATCTACGCTATCACTGTCGTCGGATCGGGATCGGCGCTCGTAACGATCTCTTTTGTCGTTTCGATCGCTTGCGTAGCGCCGTGAGTCACGGTCATCGCGATCGTCTTCCCGCCGGCGATCTCTCCGATCGCGGTTGTCGTGCCGAGACGGTGATCGAGATTTGTCACGATGGCGGTGCTTGTGATGGGGGTAATCTGTCCCCTTCTGTCTGCTGGATCCGGAAGGCTGCAGCTTTGGTGGAGGTGAATCCGACGGCTCTCTTTTAATCTTCCGTTCGTCGCGCTCTTCCTTTTTGACGGAAACAGTAACACTGCTGGGCGCGGTGGTGCGGTTTTTGAATTCCTCATATTTGGCGTTGTCTGTAAAAAAATATTTATTGTTTTCAAATTTGGTGATTTTCAAAGAAGAAAGCGGCGGGAACTTACTCAACACCTTGGAGTATTTGCTATACTCGGCCTTCGAGACCAGCTGGAGCAGGTATTCGTTCAGAGATTCCTGGTTTCCACCCAGTGCGAAGCGAACCAACACACGGGATGTGTCTTCATTGAGGCTTTCGACCTGGAAATATAGATAAAAAAGCGTGATTATAATATTTTAATAATCGTTTGTTAATATAAATTTTATAACTGCAAACAAAATGTAGTAGATTGTGATGAGTTGGAATTTCTTTTTTTTTTTTGCAATTCTGACCGAATATAAAATTATTATGTATCTTCCAGATTAAAATTTAAATTTTAAGATAAAGAGAATACAGTGTGTAAAGCGAAACTACTATTGTTAGATAGCCTTGGCTATAGTGTTCAACCCTTTTGTTGCTTTTATTTTATCGAAACTTGCGTAACAAGGTTAAAATGAAACTGCCACGTACTCGGGTTACTTTCATGCAAATCCAATGTGGACGGGAACCGCCGAATCTAGGCATGTACCGGAAACAGAGCGAATTTATCACCTACATGAAACTCAAGACGGAGAGCTTCTATTTGGTACTGTAACATTTAGTTATCAAAACGTAGTAGTTATTCCGGTTACCCTTACGTCAGTGATAAGCACATGTGCGGCTGTTCAACATTTCTCTGGAGGTGGAGGACCGAGAGATTGCTATGGTGTTAGCAAAATTCGGAAACATTAGGGCGAAAATTGTCAGGAAAAATACTCGGCTGATACTGGTTTTCCTATTTCGTCGGGTATACGTGGTGGTGCGGTTCATGCCAGGAAAAAGCGCAAATTTCTTACCTAACAACACTAAACTCCAATCAACGAGCGAGCGACTGGAACTTCTTTCAAGGACGTGCCAGCCGGCACATCGCGTTGGAGGCAGGTCAGTTATAAGCACCAAAACAAACCAGAGCAGAGTCAAATGGTAGACATTGGGTTTGAATTGAAAAAAGATGTTTGAATTGCTGTTGATGGCGATGCTGCTATTGATGTTGATTCGGTTATCGGTGCATGAATGCTGATGGGAAGCTTTTGGAGCTGATAGAAATATGGAATTTTCAAGGAAAGTAGCGTGGAAAAAACTGAAAGATGGATCCCGAACGAGGCGAAGAATCCTCCACGGAGTCAGATTTGTCTACAACGGAGTTAAGGAAAAGTGCTAAACTCACAGCAGTTCCAAGCTCTCATAGGTTTTTGCAATCGCAAGCGACAAGCGATTCATGTGAATCATGATTTTTTTCATAAGAATCGGTTCTATAATTTGAAAAAATTCTAAGTCAGAATTGAATAAGGATTTATCCAAAGATTTCATTCATAACAATGTCCTTGATATTGTATTCGCTCAGTAGGTTTTTTACGAAAACATTAACTTCATTATAAAACACGAGAGAGATATAATCCTATGGTGAAATGTTTTTTGAGTGGCATTAAGGAACTTATAGTACGGTTATTCCCACGCTGGTCACGAGTTTATTTTTTTCGAATAAGAAACTATTTGTCCTGGAGTAGGGAATTCCTGAATTCCGGGATTAGAAATATTGATTCCGGAGCTCCGGGATTTTCAAATTTTTCAGAAGATTTCTCTTGATTAAACATAATTCTATGTATTTGTTGGCTCGTCTAATATCCAACTATTTGCTTCAGTTTATTTGCTTAACCAAAATTTGGCAAATATTTGCTTCGTTTAAAGTCGTTCTTTTCCAGTGTTTTCTCTTCCGAGCGATTTACCTGAATTTTTTCCTTGTTCATGCTGAATTTTGATATAAACAAGCAAATGGATTCCAGTGTGTCACTTCAAATCAAACGATTAGATTATTCTCAACGCTGACTAGTCCTTGTGTGGTCCGCATGGTTCTGTAGTTGGCGATGTCAGTCGGCTAGCTCTCCCACACGGTTGTGATATCGGGTTCGATTCTCGTTCAGGTCGAGAGGATCTTTTCGAGCTGGAAATTTTCTCGACTCAGCACTGGGGCACGGTGTATCGTTGTACTTATCCTACAACATGCAAAATGTGCCGAAAACAATATCGATAACGAATTCTCTCAACTAATTTAGTTGATCGAGATTCAGGAAAAGTGAAATTAAAATGTTTTTGAATAATTCAAAGTTTCTTGGGTCGTAAACAATATTTGAACCCAACTTGCAAGTTATTTTGCGTGTAACTTTTGTTGGAATGATTTTTTTTTTCATTTCTATTTTATGGTTAGATTAGCCAAGTTATCAACTTAATACGACGAATTTTATCTGTGATCATTGTTGAAAAAGTCCCGATCAGAAGAGCATAACTAAAAAATTACAAAATTCTATCAACGCGAGATACAAATAACATATTTTGATACAATTTTGTATTTTTCCATATAACTTTGATAACAAAATTGAATCTGAATGAGTTATAATAACAAAACCTGAAATGAAGTAGTTCTGAAACAAGTCTAACTAATTTTTCGTTTTTATCAAAACCTGTTGTTTCTAACAATGTTTGTTACTATATTGTTCTATATGCTATCTCATTTTGTTAGAAAGCTGATACATTAGTTACAAATTTTGATATGTGTTTGATACTAGTAGAATCATTTCTGTTATAATTTCTGTTATTTTAACACCTAACGGGACCAAATTGAAAACATAACCTGTAAGGTTTTTCCCGTAACAAACTAACAACTTCTGTTACATTTTTGTTTTTTCTTTCTGATCGGGATGACATAATTTTTTTAAATTCATGAATCAATCAGACCTAATGTAAATAATTCAATAACTCAAAATAAGTGGTGGCCGCTAAATCAACGTAGAAATCACCTGCACAGCGAAGTTATGTAGGCATTCAAATGCTCTAAAACTAAATTATTTTGTGTCGTTTCGAACTAAGGTTTTCAGTACACATAACAATTTTTTGGCTTCCTTTACTAGTAGCAATAAGTTTTTAGTAAATATTTAGTTTTCTATCGTTTCCTGACGGATTGGCTCAGACTTTTAGAGAAAACCGCGGATTGGCCAAATAGCATTTCAGTTAATCAACCTAAATTTATAAACTTCACCCACATGCTTCGAGACCTCCGAACTCCTTGTAGCATGAGCTGCAATCGGTGATTCAAGGATATCCTAGAGTTCAAACACCAGGGGCAGAATTAGTGGACTTGGGCCAAATTGTACGGAAGGGACTTACATTATTTGGGCTCAAAGGAAAGTTGTCAGCGAATCCGAAGCGATTGTTTGACAACTTGAAGACCCTGACCCCTACTTCGACGGATAGTAAGCGGTTGTTCTCCTATTCTGCTCTTTTGCAACAAAAACCGATCGAGAATTTTTGATGTAAATGTGTTATATTTTTCTAAATCGTTTTTAGCGAATTGATAACAAAATGAAAACGATTTTTTGTTACCTTGTATTTATAAACTCAATTTCGAATTTCATGCTCGCGAAAAAAAAATTTTTTTTCATTCTCGAGTCCGCGAATTTCTGGGAAATGATATATTTCATTCCCGTCTCCCGGGAAATCTGTTCTCGGAAAAATTGCAAACCCTAGTCCTGGAGCAGCCTTACCAAAAGTTCCAAGCCGTGGTGTGGCTTTGCTGTACGTAAGAGTCGTCTTCATTCCACTCGATCCATGGCTGCAATTCGCCAGCTCTGCAGTCTGTGTAAGGTCCGTAGATCATCTTCCATCTGATCCACCCACCTTGCCCGCTGTGCAACTCTCCGTCTCGTCTCAGACGGATTGATTTAAAGAACCATCTTCACCGGGCTGTCGTCCAACATCCTTAAGACATGCCCAGCTTACCACAACCTGCCAATCTTAGCGGTGTGAACGATAGTTCGTTTGCAGTTTGTAGTTCATTCGCCTTCTCCACGTTCCGTTCTCCATCGAATATGATACGCAACACCTTCTGCTCGAGCGGCAAGGGCGCGTTGGTCCTCCACAAGCATAGTCCATGTCTCATGGCTGTGGAGGACTACCGGTCTGCTTAGCGTCTTGTAGATGGTTAACTTGAATCGGCGACGAATTCTTTCCGATCGGAGCGTCCTCCGAAGACCAAAGAATATACGATTTCCTTCCGTAATGCGCCAATGAATTTCTCTGCTGGTGTATTTGTCAGCAGTTACCAGTGAACCCAGGTACATGAACTCGTCGACCACCTCGATTCAGTTTGAGGTGGGAGGTTGGCACTGTCTTTTCGTGGACCCCTTATTCTCATGTAGTTCGTAGTTCGATGCATTGATGACCAGACCAGTCCAATCCGTTTGGCTTCGGCCTTCAATCCGATGTATGTATCCACCATCTTCACAAAGCTCCGAGCCACCATATCGTCGGCGAAGCCAAGCATTTGAACCGACTTCCGGAATATCGTGCTATTCGTGTTCTTCAATGACACATTCCAGGGCTAGTAATTATGTGGCTGGAAGCCGTGCTCGGAAGCTTTACGAACAAGGGCTGAAAAAAATCGGCAGGCGTCTCCCTATTAGGGTTGTTACGGATGCGGATCATCCGCATGAAAATTGACAACCGCATTCGCAGCCGCATCCGCATCATACCATGCAGATATGGAAAAAAAATCCCATCATGAAATTTTGTACAAAAATTTTCCTCGCTCGCTCACTTAAATAACTTCTGCATTGGGGAGGGACATGGTTAATATGGGTTAATATTTCAGTTCTTATTTTCTAGATGCGGGTATTGAATAGCAGAGCCTCTTAGCGAAGAAAAAATGAAATTGCAGCCGCAACTTTTTTTCTATAAACAGAAATGCTTAAGAGGGCGGTCTTACCCCGCTTACCCCTACGTGAGGGCTGACTTTGGGCAAATACCGGAACAAAAATTTTAAATGGCAAGTGCTCGTGCAGATGTACTTGCAAACAAGTTAGTTTCTGCTGACAAATTCGCATGCATATTCAGGGTCTGACAAGCCGTATGAATTTGCGGCCAAAAAACTATTGTTTTTGTCACAAACAAAACATTTCACAGGAAGGAGTGTCTACAGTAGCGAATTTTGCAGTTCATCCAATTTCACGATCGCCCTCAAGTTTTTTGTCAGATCTTGCGACCTGTCATTACAGTAAAGATGTATAGGGGAAGGGGTGCTAAAATGGACACGCTAAGCCATTTCCCAATTTCCTCCACAGTTTAACACTACAACTATGAGTCGATAGCGCACGTCAACTTGATACAAAAAATAAGAAGAAGTACTCAATTTCGAAAGCAGTTTTTTGGGGGTCAAATCGACACGTGTGGCTAAAACGAACATAGGGAGGAGGTAATATGAACATCTTGGGCGTGAACATCAATTATCCCTTTACAGATAGTAAAATTTTGTTCCAAAGCACGTGACACACTTATGCATTCACCAACAGTTCAATTTTCACCGTTTGTCGTAGAATTAATAACAGTATATGACCTTATCCGCAAGAAACTGAGAAATGGCGGAAGCTTTTTTTACGGACACTCCGCATTCAACGGTACGTTCAGCCGCGGTCATCTGTTCATCGGTTCGAGTTTACCTTTGCGTTTTTCTGATATAAACACGAAGCATCTAGATTTTTTAATGGAAATTAGCAAAAATTTTTCACCATCACCATGGGCTGTCCATTTAACCCGCACATACATATTATTGAAAATACCTAAATATATCGAGAAAATCATTTAAACAATTACTAACCTTTGATGATTTCTGCTGGTTAGTAGTCTGAGTACAGATATTTGCAGAAAAATCGTTCTGAAATACTGTTTTACACTAGAAGAAAACCTTATTTTTTTGAGGCCAAAAATAACATCACCACGACGAATGTACGCGTGTTTTTTGTTTTTGTTTATTATTTTGACTGTTTGACTGTTTCATGTCGCATACTTTGTCTCAAATAGCTTCTAAGGCCTCTAGGATAAGGTGACAAAGAAGTTTGTACTATTTTTCAACGTAATAGTCGAGATTCAAACGGGTTTCCATTTTACCACCCCTGTTCATTTTACCCACAATTCCCCTAACAATGCACAATGGTCCAGAAACCAAATTTAGGGGGAAATTTGGGTCTAGAGCTCTATAAGCAACATTTTAGAGAAAAATTTTCTTGTACAAAGTTGTTACATATGATAAAGCGCTTATTGAAAAATTATCAGAAATTAGGGTGATCAACATTTTTGATGCCATCAAGTATCTAACTTTTTTATCTTTGTAGATAGAAGAAAAATTTGTTCTACAATATTATAGCTCCAATAGTTTTAATAAACTTTTTTAAGAAGAGTTTTTCTCTATCTTTGAAAACAACTGATTTATATTGAAAAAACACGTTTTACGCTCTAACTTTTTTATTTCAAGTTTCGTCTCAAAACTGTCTTTGAACGACTTTTAGAAACAACTTTTGAACCAGTTGATCGATTTTTGATCTTTTTGGGTCAAATTAAAGGTAATTACGTCTAGTTATAAGAAAAAATACCAACAAATAAATCTGGATGCATTATATGCATAATGTATAAAATTATTGAAATTTTCGTCTTGTTTTTAAATTGAATTTACTTAAATTAAAAAATTACATATTTTTAAAAACTCCTCCATTTATAGAGTCTAGTATGCCCTTCAGAATGAGACCTAGAGATATTTTTATGTTTGCCCCAAAAAGAATGAAATACAAATCAAAAACGCATATTTTTTGATGAAAAATATTAATAACTTTGAATAAAATTGAGATATTTACGATGTCAGCGTTGCAAAATGTTTTTCTTAAAAAGCTCTAAAAGTCGTTCAAAGACAGTTTTGAGATGAATCTTGAAATAAAAAAGTTAGAGCGTAAAATGTGTTTTTTCAATATAAATCAGGTGTTTTCAAAGATAGAGAAAAACTTGTTTTAACAAAGTTACCTAAAATTAATGGAGCTATAACATTGTAGAACAATTTTTTCTTCTATCTACAAAGATAAAAAAGTTAGATACTTTTTTGCATTGAAAATGTTGGTCACCCTAATTTTTGATAATTTTTTAATAAGCGCTTTATCATATGTAACAACTTTGTTGAAGAAAGTTTTTCTCTAAAATGTTGCTATAGAGCTCTAGACCCAAATTTCCCCCTAAATTTGGTTTCTGGACCATTGTGCAATGGTATATAGTGAATGGGGTCCGGTTTGTTCTGAAAGACCTTGATCCACCCAATTGTCTCCAGGTCAGGCCAATCAAAAAGTTTTGAGTAATTTACTCAAACATCAGTCTAATAAAAATTTGGTATATAAGGTTGCGAAAACAATGGACGAAATGAATTGTATCACTGGAATAGTTCAATGATTCCTTCAAACCGTGGCGAAAAATTCGACTGCATTTTTCCAACTTTTACAAAAAAAAAAACAAAATATAGAGACAATCTTTTTTGCCTTTCTCCTAGAAAGGTATAGCAATCACTTGCAAAACCGAAAGTATAAATGTGCTCCAAAGGGCCGAATGGCATATATCACTCGACTCAGTTCGACGAGCTGAGCATTTTCTGTATGTGTGTGTGTGTGTGTGCAGATTTTTATTCTCACTCACTTTTCTCAGAGATGGCTGGACCGTTTTTAATGAAATTAATTGCAAATGAAAGGTCTTGTTGTCTCATAAGACCCTATTGAATTTCATTGTAATCGGATTTTTGGTTTAGAGGTTCTGTTTAAAAATGTGAAAATCATGAAACATCAATATCTCAGAAACTACACAACCGATTTGAACAAAATTTGTCTCAAAAGAACGGGCTACCTAGAAAACCCTTAAGTTTTGAATTTCATAAAGATTGAACTTGTGGTTCAAAAGTTATGAAAAGAAACGTGTTCTGAAGACTGTTTAATCTCACTCATGTTTCTCAGAGATGGCTGGACCGATTTTCATAAAATCAGTGTCAAATGGAAGGTCTAATTGCCCCATAAGACCCTATTGATTTGTTTTGCAATCGGACTATTACTTTGCCTGTTATGTTTAAAAATGTGAAATCCAGCTATGCAAAGGAACATATTCCGAAGACTACTTGGACTCACTCACTTTTCTCAAAGATGGCCTACCTGATTTCACACAAAATTAGTGTCAAATGAATGGTCTAGCTGCCTCAGAAGACCCTATTGAATTTTACTGTAATCGAACTGTAACTTCATTTGTAATGTGCCGACTTGTGAAAATCACAAAACTTCATTATCTCAGAAACTACACAACCGATTTGATTATTATTATCAGATGAGCGGGCTAGTTAAGGGTTAACTGATGATTTATGATTGGACACGTGGTTTCAAAGTTTGGCTGCCCTACACGTTCCCATTTCATTTGATTATAATCGAACTTAAGCAACCGTTATGTATTAAATTGTTTATAAAACAACGAAAGTCTATTATCTCAAAGATTACATGACTTATTTGAACATAACTAGTGCCATACGAACGAGTCATCTTCCAAACTTACAAATAAAAAAACTTCATAACAATTTGATATGTGGCTCAAAAGTTATGGAAAGAAGAGAAATTCAAAGACTATTTAAAACTATACCTGCTTTGATCGATATATGTGGCCTCAACATAATTTAAATGTGGTGTCGTACTATTTGAGCGTTCCAAGTACATTGATTCCTTGCGGTTTGTTTGAAGTCTGCAAATGCACGACGAATCGGCCATAGGATATGATCAAAGTCAAATAACAAATCGTTTGAAATGATTGGTTTTATCGAAATGACAACATCCTCGTCTTTTGGCTTCTGTACATCGCCTTAATTCTGAATATATTCATATTGGGTGGTATTCTGTCATTATCAGCAGACTTTCTGGCATCAATCTGACACCGGAAATACCCATATTGGGAGGTATTTTTGGTTGTTTTCCAGAAACTAAAAGTGGTCGTCTTCAAATTCAAAATAGCGTCCAGGGTCAATGTTTGGTTTCTATGCATCATCACGTTTACGGAAATATCCGTATTGAGTATTATTCGGTCATTTCCGACTGTTGCCTATAAGTTGCCATTTAGCAATTCAAAATGGTGCCTGAGGTCAATTGTTAGCTCCTTGCATCATTCTGGTTCCAGAATTACTCATATTGGATAGTATTTGTTTATTTTCGGCTGTTTTTCACAAACCGGTAGTCGCCATCTTGGATTTCAAAATGGTATTTAGGATACTGGTCAAAGAAAAACTCACATTGGGTGATATTTGGTCACTTTGGACTGTTTTTCAGAAGCCGAAAGTCGTCATTTTGGACTTTAAAATTGCCTATGAAATCAATTTCTGTTATCTGGGCGTAATTCTGGTTCCGAAAACAATCATATTGAATTGTATTTGATCATTTCCGGCTGTTTGCCAGGCACCGGAAGTCACCATCTTAAAATTCAAGATTGTGTCTGTGATCAAGCTAGCTTCTGTGCATCTTTCTGGTTCCAGATATACTAATATTTAATGGGAATCGTCCATTTCAGGCTGTTTTCCAGAAACCGAAAGTTTCCATCTTACAATTCAAAATGTTGTCTGAAGTCGATTTGTGGCTCCAGTGCATCATTACGGTTCCGGAAATACCCATATTGGGTGGTGTTTAGTCATTTGCCGCTGTTTTTCCGACACCGGAAGTCGCCATTTCGGACTTCATAATGGCATTTGGAGACAATTTCTGGATTTTGAACGGCATACTGGTTAAAGAAAAACTCATGTTGGGTGGTATTTGCTCATTTTCTGCTGTTTTCAGAAACCGGAAGTCGCCATCTTAGAATTTAAAATGCTATTTGTGGTCGGTTTTAGCTCCTGTGTATTATTCTAGATCCGGATATTATTATATTGGGTGGAAATCGGCCATTTTCGGCTGTTTTCCAGAAACCGGAAGTTGCCATCTTACAATCCAAAATGTTGTCTGAGATCGATTATGGAACATATTTGTTACCACTAAAAACATTCACCTGCCAATATGGTTCCATTTAGTTGATTAGTTCGCGAGATGTGCAAAAATTTGTGAAGAAACATGTACTTCCAGAAGAGGGAGGGGCGTCAAACCATTATGGACATATTTGTTACCTCTAAAAACATTCACATACCAAATTTGGTTGTATTTTCTTGATTGGTTCTTGAGCTGTGCGAAATTTGTGTTTCATTTTCATGGGACCCCTCCCTTATAGAAGAGGGAGTCGGGTTTCAAACCATTATGTACATATTTGTTAACACTAAAAACAGTTACCTGCCAAATTTTGTTCCATTTGGTTGATTAGTTCTCGAGATGTGCACAAATTTGTGTTTCATCCAACTATTATGGACATATTAGTTACCCCTTAAAACATCCACATGCCAAATTCGGTTTCATTCGCTTGGTTTGTTCTTGAGTTGTGCAGAAATTTATGTTTCATTTGTATGGGACCCCTCCCTTCCAGAAGAGGGAGGGGTCTCAAACTATCATAGGAACCTTTATCGGCACCAAAAACCCCTACATACAAATTTTCACGTCGATCGGTTCGGTAGTTTTCGGGCCTATATGGATCAGACAGACAGACAGACTTGACTGCATTTTTATATGTTAAGATTACAACATCAATATTTTAGAACCTAAAGAGTGAATATACATTTATTGGATTGAAGCGTTCATGTAAATCTATTTTTACAAATAAAAAATTGAATGAGAAAGGCTGGGTCTGACCGCTAGGTGGATTAATTTAGGTTTTTTTCCTGTATGGGCTTCCTCACTGCGACCAGAATCGTAGATCTATTGTGAGATATGCCCGGGTGTCTGCTGTATCCCGCACTTCTGTTAATAGCAATACCTCTATTGAGAAGTGGCATGCTTATTATTATTGTTCATCAGTGCTTGTGTGTAATGTGCTACTCTTCCTTACACGTTCACTGTTCTACTATACCGATACTCGTTCTTCTTGCCAAATATCACCAATTATAATTCCCTGGAGAAGTTTCGTCGTGCGTCCTTCTGGCCAGTTTTATAGATAAGAGGGACTTATTTTTTGTTAAGAGGAAGTCACGCAAAGGTATTGTAGATTTCAGCGTAAAGGAAGGGTAACTGGTGGGGAGCACGAGAATAAACCCATGCTTAAAGTCCTTTTTGACATCGGATGACCTGGTTCTACTAAGATTCGAACCCACGACCATCCGCTTGACAAAGCGGACTCTGTAACCTTGCGGCTACGCAGCTCCCCTAGAGACAATCTTACTTTAAGTTTTTTTTATCCGTTTATTTGAATCCTTCTTCTTCATAATCAATGCAGTTCTAACTGTTTTGTTGTCTTCACTAGAACAATTATTTTTGTAGTTTTGATAAGTTATATATATTGCCGAGTACTCAGACCGTGTTATTTTCAGGTGTATTTATTTTGCCTCAAAACCTCAAAATCTGTCTTAGGGTACGACTGAATGATTAGAGTGTAGAAAGGTTTTTTTTTGTTATTTACCTATTTGTTCAGAAATATTACTATTTATTATATTATTATATTACTATTTATTATATTATTATTTACCTATTTGTTCTCTCAATATTTTATAATTCACATGAGGCATGTCAATGACAAAAGCTCCGGGAAATTCTTTCCGACAATTTCTGCGTAGCCATAGCATGAATCGGTTGTTCACTGTTTAGGCGTCGTATACAAATTACGTAACGCATGAAGGGGGGAGGGGGGTTGACTTTGCGTTACTTATTGTGACATATGGGGGAGGGGGGTGGTTGAAACAGTTACGTAACTGGGACTTTCCTTCAAAATCGAAATTTTTGGGAGGCTTAGACGTTACGTAATTTTAGGGGGGAGAGTCATATTGAACGTTACTTATCGTTACATAGGAGGAGGAAGAGGTCTGAAATCCGGGTTTTAGCGTTACGTAATTTGTGTACGACGCCTTACCAGATACTACAGAACACCGCGCAGTTTTTTTTTTCTTTCAGCCAGCTGTTTAGCTTGCACTCGACAACGATAACGCGTTATAGTTCTACGTGCCTTACTAGTGCAATTTAAATAACACCTGCCAAGATGAACGCTGTACGCAAATGCACATTATATAGGACATAAAAAAGACAGCTACAAGTGATAATGAGGACTGTAACAAGCTAATAACCCATAATCAGCACGTTCCGCATTCATTTTTCACATGACTGTGTATTGCGGTTTCAATGACTTAATTGGAAGAGGCATCATTAAGTAGGGGTAAGCGGGGTAAGGCCGCCCCCTTAAGCAATTCTGTTTACAGAAAAAAAAAGTTACGGCTGCAATTTCATTTTTTCATCGCTAAGAGGCTCTCCTATTCAATACCCGCATCTAAAATATTAGAACTGAAATATTTTCGTTTATTTTCCAGCTTTTTTTTCGATTTTAAAAATGCATTGAAAATTTACAGATCTGTTTCATGCGGGGTAAGCCCGCCCACCAGCGGGGTAGAATCGCCCACAATTTTTTGAGGATAACAAATATTTTTAGAGCCAAAACGGTTGATTTTATCGGTATAGTGTCTTTGGCAAAGTTGTAGATGGTATTTTTTTCTTATTAAAAAAAATATACACTGTAAAAAATCTGAAAAAAATTTTTTTTTCTAAATATAAACTTTTTTTTATTTTTTAACTATCCAAGTTCAAATCAATGTTTAGATACCTTTTTGTGGTTTTCACAATAAACAGATTTTTCAGAAATGTGGTTTTTTAAGATATTCAATTTATAATATATCTGCCTTTAAGCTAAAAATAAATACTCATTAAACCTGTCTGGAGTATTTTCGAAGAATTATTATATATAGAGCAATAATAATAATTAGGATTTTTTTTGATGTTTTTTTTAGAACATAATTGCTATCTGAAACTAAATCCAAATAAAATCTTTACAAAATTTGAACCTTTAATGTATTTTTACTCCACGATCCATCAACCATCAAAGTTTAGCTAACCTTTTGTAGATTTTTCAGGCAAAAATATGATTAGAATTGAATTTTAAAAAATTTAATTTTTTATTCATTTTTTTATCTTTTCTTTAAAAATTTTTTACAGTGTATACTTTTTCCGGAAGGGCAATAATACTATTTTCAACTTTGCCAAAGACATCATACCGATCAAATAAACCATCCTGGCGATAAAATTATTTTTGCTCATTAATACAATTTTTACACAAGTTTACTTCTTTTAAAAATTAGTCTTGTCAAAAATATATTACTAGAGAAGTCGATTAACATCGTTGTCTCATATGGCTTGAAATCGCTTTACTGATCCTGTCAATATTCCCTTTGTAGTATCGCGGCATTTGAGTCTTGAAGTAAAACAACAAACAGTTGTATATGTGGCGGTTCTACCCCATGTATAGTGGGCGGCCTTACCCCCAGTGGAACATTTTCAAATTTCACCGAAAAAGCAGTCAAAATTACAAGATTACTCACGGCTTTCAATTTTTCCGAAAGAAGACAGATTCAGGCAACCGATTAAACGTATATTCACAAACAAAACAATAGATTTTTAGACAGAAAAGCCTTAGTTCCCGTTGCCGCAAAACACTAGCGCTTTGACCGGTTGCCAGCTGAAATGTTGTTTTTTAATATCTCTGTGACCGTTCGCGCACTATCAAAGCAGATGGCAGTGCAAAATGTTATGTTATTATATTGTAACATGTCTATTAAGGAATATTTTCAATTATTATATAACTTGGCAGTGAAACTACGGTGGGCGGTTTTACCCCGCTGGGCGGTCTTACCATGTTTACCCCTAATAGCGATATTATTTTTTAACCTGATTCATCCAGGTTTGTCCGAAGCGCTGTCAAATGAGAACAAATGAATTTGTTAATTACCATCATCATCATCGAAACATTTTGATTTTTACCTGTTATAAATTCGACAAAACAAGCGTTCTGTCAAAACAAGTCGCACACTCAATGTGAACCAATCCGGTTCGAAAAGTAAGCTCATTATTCGTTATCGTACGCGTACCGAGAAGCCCTATAATCTTATCGCTCAGAGCGGAGCGGTGGTTTTATCGAGCGTTCATCGGTTCAGTGTATTTTTCACCTCCGCTGATCGACGACGACGATGAAACCGGACCGCGACATTCCACGCTACGTTCAGGATGGTATACGCAAAGTTGCTCGGAGCCTGCAGTTCGGTAGTCAGTTCAGCATCGACTATGACTTCCGCAGCGACGGTCACTACAATTCGGCGTGCGTTTCCGTGCGCTACCAGATAACACTGCGCGAAGACCCTCGCGAGTTAACGTTGTTGTGTAAGGTACCACTACCGGAGGCGAATGATACGATATTTGCGCTGTTCGAGCGGGAGGTGTTCCTCTACCAACAGCTGCTGCCTACCTTTGCCCAGTTTCAACAGGAACGCGACATCGCGCCTACTTCAGTGGAGTTTCTGTTTGCCCCCGTTTGTTACTACGCTTACTGTGATGCAAAGAAACGCGAGGGCATACTCATACTGGAGGATGCTAGCAAGCGAATGTTTGGCAACCGGAATAAGTATAAACCAATCGACTACGATCACGGCCGTTTGGCGATGATTCAACTCGGCAGGTTCCACGCTGTTTCGCTTGCTATGAAGGAGCAACATCCGGAGATTTTTGAACGCTTTCAGCAGCTGGAGGATGTTACCGGTGATCAGGTACTCGCTGAGGAAGGTTTTAAGGAAACGATGGATCTGTCCTTCCGGCATGCGATCGAAACGTTGAGTGTGCACGAAACAGCCAAGAAGGAAAAGCTGAATAAGCTTAAAGATTCGTTCGTGGAAGAGCTGAAAACAATCGCAGACAGCGAACTGTCGGAGCCATTTTGCGTCATCTGTCATGGGGATTATAGTGCGAGTAATATTATGTACAGTTATAATGTAAGTTTTCAAGCAGTTTTTAGTAGTGATTGGTAAGAAGAGTTTATTTTTACAGGGAGGATTTCCACACAGAGCAGTCATGCTGGACTGGCAGTTGGCCAAGTATGGCTCACCGGCGTTGGATTTCCTGCACTATATGTTCATCAGCACGGACGAATCGTTTCGAAGACTTCACTACGATAACATGTTGCAGACGTACCAGAACGCTCTGAGGGACCACATGGAACGACTGGGCGGGGACAATGCAACGGAACGGTTTCCCCTGACAACGCTGATGCGGTTGATTCGGTCGCAGGCGAAGTATGCCGTGACGCTGGCAGTTTTGCACATACCACTAATGATAAGCTATGCCAGTGAGGAAGAAGAGGAAATTCCGGAAGGAAGGACTGTTAAGGAAAATGGAACTCGAAGCAGTGGTTCGTACGACGCGGTGTACCAGGAGCGGATGAACGGTTTGTTGAAAGACATTTTCCGTTTGGGTTATATGTAACAAAATAGATCCCAAAAATATTTCGTTGCTCAAAAAGCACTTTTACAGTGATGTTTACCACGACTGTACTGAGGGAGATAACATGCACAGCACTGAATCATTTATGAAAATAGCCATATCTAAGAAGGATTATCTTTTCTATTATTGCTTTATTTGTGCCGAAAATTTAACCAAAGTTTTCGTTTTTAATTTAGGATTGTTTTGTAAAATAGTAATACTGAAGCTGAATGAAATAACGTGCACACTATACACAAACCAGGTTTTGACATCAATGACTACACTAGATCCATAAACCATGTGCTTATCCATGTCTACAGCGAAATAGTAAAAACGTCACTTATTTTCAGTAGTGTTGACGTTGTAAGTTTTGGTTATTTTATGTTGAACATACATGAGAATTTGTCTTAGCTCATTTAATACGCATTCTACGCTAGTTTTTTATGTTTACCCAACGTTTGCTCGACACATATCAACATCGCGACAGTTTCTACCACGTAAAGGCAACCTTGATTGAACTAGAGTAAAAACAAAATCATTTTATTCAGCCACAATATTTTTGGAAGGTTAAGTTTCAAATCGCTTACTGCAGTATCAATCCACTGACGTTTGTCTTTTCGAACTCAATTTTTAATTGGTGAAAACGATCGAAAATCAGCGCCGCGGTTGATTGGCTGTCAACCTTCAACCAATCGTCTCAATAGAATATTTCCCATTCGCGCTCTGATCTCTGACATTGCTACCCAATTGGAATAGAAGCGAATCAAATTACATCCAGTGCCATCGGTATGGCGGTAAATTCCCATTCACAACTACCGTGCGTTTATACGTAATAGATGACGATCGGGCTGAACGGAACGTGTTCTAATTTTGCACCGTACAATGGAGTGCACTCGAACGTACTCTGGACATGTGGTAGGCCAGGAAACTACCTGTTTCCTAGAGCGGTTTCATCGAATCGTCCAATCGTCATAATTGGTAAACGGGCTCGAAGAAAGTCGTGAAACGCCAGTGAAAAAGAAGATCGATGTCAAGAGACAAAGCAAGCGTAGGAAGATCGCGCACGCTACACTGATGGGGATTGTTTTCCTTTCCTCTCGACGTAGGGGTGTTCCAATTGATAACAAGTACAAAAATAAAAATCTATAAATAATCTTCAAATCAGTTTTTAAGTAAACAATCAGCCCAAACAATACCACCATTACCCCCCTTTCAAAGGGAAATATTTGAACAACCCGATTTGGCTAATTGTACGAAGGCGGTGGCAATCATCGCCATGCTCCAGTGCGCTGGAGAGATTGAAAGTAAACCGTCCATCAGTATCACCTAGAACGTTGAAAACGACGCGCGTTCACCGGTCATGATAAATCGTAACGCGTCGACGGACTTCTGCTAGCCACTTTGTGAACTGGTTACGCCTAATTTACGCTTTCCGCGCGGCTGCTAATCTGACACACTGAACCATTTAGGGGCCCGAGCATAGTTTACAAGTTTTAGGGGTGTGAGTGTGCAGTGGTGGACGATTTTCCGGTAAATAAGGTGTTAATTTGGGTGTAACGTATAATTATCAATAACATCGAACTTGTAATGTTTTTGTTTTTGTTCAGAAAAGTGTGAGAAGTGATCGTTAATGAGTGGCTGCGGTTTGAACCATTATCGTGTCTTACGGTATAACGTAACTTTATTAAGTTTATTTGTTTAATAAATCGTTCGCAATGAATTTTATCAACTTTTTGTGTTATTAGCTATTAAAACAAAAAAAAATCAATTGAAGTACGAATCGACAACATGCCTAATTGCCAACATTCGCACTGAGAAGTTTTTTTTATGCGGATGTTTTCATTATTATTTGGCTTTCTCAGTGTTTTCAAAAAGGAAATACACGACAATCTAGGTTTCGACCGACGTTTCGACCGTTTTGGTGGCCTTTTCCAAGGAAAATTGTATTGATATGGGATGTTGGTAACAATAGTACAGAATTAGAGATAGTCACTCACTTAGTTGTGTCGTATTTGTTTTCAAACTTTGGGAAGTCTTGTAATGCTATAGTCTGGTTGTTGGTTCGGCTGCGACCAAAACTTTCTCGTAATATTCATAAAAAAGTGGAAGAGGTTGTTTATAAGAAACGACCGCAAGGTTAACGTAAAATTACGACAGCTGTCTTATGTCAATAAAATTTTGCAATAGCTTTGGGAATACACTCGATTAGGGTTAACCATTTTAATGGTGTGAAGCGATATATTTTTCCGTATATGTTTCGTATATTATTTTTGCTTTAATGGAATGGAATGGGATAACTGGAATAACCTCCCAGCTGGTCTTGAGGTACGATGCTGGCCTAACAAGCCAGTCGTCGTATGTTCGAGTCCCGGCTCGGGAGAAACTGTTAGTGTCAGTAGGATAATAGCGCTAGCCCCGCAATTGTCCTGTACACTTAACAGTCGGCTGCGAAGTCTGTGTATAGTAAAACAGAAGGTCGAATTCCGATACGGAATGTAGCACCAAGGCTTTGCTTTTTTTGGGATAACTGGAAAAATAGGTGTGACTAAATTATTTCCAGTTATACCATTCTACAACGTTCGAAAAAAAATACATCTCATTCATTCTGGCTCAGATCGATCATTTGATAAGCTCCACCTTTATTTTTAGTTTTAAAGTTTTTCCTCAGTTTCGTAGCACGGATGTACAAAAATGATTTCTTGTGAACATTCTGTCGAGCCGGATCGATACCACTCTCATGAAGGCAACAAAATAACATGTATTGTATCGTGTTGCGCGGCTTGGAAGGAAAAAATGTTTCCTTCCCCGTGTCGCATGGACATTAGTACGGTAGACATTAGTATGAAGGTGGAAATTCTGCTGTGATGTCAAGCAATAACCGTCTTCTTCAAGACGTTTTACATCCTAGTTAATAAAGTGTTATGAATTTTCTAAAACGGACTCAGCACCGTGAGCAGAACTTGCTGAACTTTTCTGTTTGGAATCGGATTTGTTTCGCATATACCGCTTGTGATGCACAGTATCAATGAATTGTAATATACAGCACACTGCTGCACAATTGCAGCAGCATCGAACTGCAATCAAAGTTGCAGTTTAGTAATAACCATTCATTATGCTCTTCCAAATTCATTTAGTAGCCTTGAAAAAGGCTGGTTGCGGCAGTTGCAAATTTCATTCAATTATCGCATAAATGCTTCATGGTCCAGATAGCGCGCGATATCCGCTCTGACATAGATTTTTCGCACGTTGTGGGTAACTGGAAAAATAGGTGTGACTAAAGTCGCAATCAACGTCCGTGTGGTATCGGCACAATCATGGAATGAATTATACATAAAACACAAAGCGCGCATTCTTAGTCAACTAGGTATATTTTGTCGGCCTTGTTAGGGAAAGAAGCATCGTGCGACCAATCAGAGGTCGACATTTGCGTTTCGACAAGGGTTGACAATTTTCAATAGTACAATCGTTCGAACAATCAGATTACAACTTTCTGCATTTGGACGGGTGCTTGGTTGATTTTCCAATCGATTACTGCAAAAATGACAAAAATCGGTTGGAAACTGACTGAGCTTAAAACGGTTGAAAATGGACAATTTTTGTGACGCTCTCGATGTTTTTTGGTTTTTTAAATTGGATTGATATTGATTTTTGCGGGACGCTACTGCGGGTGGTTTGATTTTGTTGAGTGTTGGTCCTACGGCGGATATTGTTTTTTGACTGTCCAAAGACTGAGAAAGCCAAAAAATAAAAAAAAATAAAACATCAAAAAAATAAAATAGAAGAAATAACAACACGTTTTCTGTTATATCAGAGGCTGTAGATCATATAACTGAAACGTGTGATAACATCCTAAAATCAATCACAATCATTAAACTGAAATTACAACTAGACCATCTCATTCGTTACATGATTTGAAAAATTTTAGAATGGCTCAAAACCTTTTGATAACAACATGCAAGGTAGACATTATCTACATAAAACAAGGTAAATTATACCCAAATAAATCACGTTTATCGAAACGGTCTATCTGTTTACCTTTAATCTAGTTTATAGAAATAATAACTCATAGCGATTCTGACGGGAATTAATTTGGATAGGTATACCTAGTTGTTTTTCTTCTGACCATAGAATTTGTATCAAGATCGGACCGGCGTGAATCATGATCAGAACAAAAAATGTATCATAATAGACCAGTTTAGACTGGAAGCGCTTTATCGTTTTGCGTGCTGAGCTTTACTTGCATGCTGCTTCTATGACTAACAGTTTGGTGCAGAATTATGACTGGCTCAGAAATTATGAAACTTAATTTTTTTCTTCACTCTACCAATGAATAGCACCAGAAAGAATAATTTACATTCAAGAGAAGTTACATTACCAGTTTGAATGTCAAATATAGCCATTCAAGATGAGAGCTTTTAATTAAATCTACTATTCCAGTTGGTAATGGTTTTTGTGCTGGATTCCAGATATTGCATTATGCGTATGATTTTCACGTGGGCTTTCTGTGAACTATTTTTTGTGGTTGATTTACATTGTTTGTTATCGTAAATTCATTACTTTTGAAGTTTTATATTCGCTCTTGTTGATTGGTTTTCGTTTCGCAAAGCAGTTTAAGCCAAAAAATGCAATGATGAAAAGAAAAAGATAAAATTATTAATAATCAAAACTGATGATAACTGTGCGGCACCACTGGGCTATAGTACTGGGCAAGATGCGCCAACGCGTGATGGGATGGCAGCCAATCAACGCAAGAATGAGCAAGTTGAGGATAAAGCGTTGGTTTTTCAAGAACGACATCATCAACGTGCCTTCCCACATTTTCCCATTGAAAAAAAAACGTGATTTATGGACGACCCCTCGAACTAAACAAATTTTGCCTAAATATATATATATATATATATATATATATATATATATATATATATATATATATATATATATATATAAATATATATATATATATATATATATATATATATATATATATATATATATATATATATATATATATATATATATATATATATATATATATATATATATATATATATATATATATATATATTTATAATAAACTAAAACAACATAGTAATACAAACTAATTACAAATTGAAAAAATCATCAACAGCATCATAATCTTTCGCTGTGATCGCTTAAATCTCGTATTGAATTGTTTCCAGAAAATTTGAAGTTCATTATACTTATCAGCAGGAAAAATGTCTTTTGCTGCAATTTTCATTTCTTCTAGTAATTTTCGATGTTCCATTGTTTCGTATATATGTTATCTTCCTAATCCGGTTTCTATGGTTGAAAGAGGACATTTAAATACATGTATAACACCATGAATTGACAACTTACTAGACATTGAATTAGGTGGTGCCGCTGAAGTTGAAGGCTCCATAATAAAATTCAACGAATTTATGAATTTGAAAACTAAGACACTGGAATGACAAAACGTTCTAAATGAATACGAAAAGATGCGGAGGGCGACGACTGTTCTTTGTTTTTTTTCTCATAAAGCAAAATGTGTACTTCATTTTTGTATGCAAACGAGTGCGAAGCAAAAGCAATCTTCAAACGGGCTATTGTTGGCCGGAGTTTGATGGTATGAATTTGCTGCTAATATTTGACACTTCAATCAGTTTAACGAATTTCATGATCATAAATTGAAAAGGGCTGAATGTTTTTAGTATTGTTTTAAATTTGCAGAAAGTGATAAAGTTTGAAAAAATTAAAATTTCAGATTTGTTTACTGTTTTCTTGTTTAACACTTATTTTATAACTTTTCATTGATAAATTTTGTGATTTCTGCCCAAATTTATATTTTATCCTTACGGATTGAGTACGATATCATAAATTTTCATTGATGGGGTATCATGGTTATGATTAAAGTTAATCCTGGATGAAATTTCAACTTCAAAAATAAAAACTAAAAAAATCTGCTATTGTTTTTTTCACTAAAGTGACAATTTGCGCAGTTTTGCGCAGCAGCGGACAGTATGCATTTGAAAGCTTACGTTTTTACCTAAATTTTGAATGTAGTCACAACCGTGGCAAACTGCGGCAACTAAACTTTTAAGCTACTTTTCTACAAAAAATCACGTTTTTTTAAATTTTTTCTAGTGTCAGGCCTACTATGACCAAATTTTACAATATCTAATGAAAAGGGTTTGTTTTGCACAATATTTACAACAACTTTTCCTTTGACGTCAAAAAAATCCAAGCTATCATTGAAGCTACAGAGCGTTTCAAAGTAATGTACTTTTTTTCAAGAAAAAGACAAAAACCGTCAGTTTGCTAAGCTTTGAAAAGTCATAAAAAATTCAGATTTTATGATATTGCGCCCAAATTTCGGATTTAGACACTTGAATGTTATAGCAATAAAGGAAAAATATTATGAAACAGCTAACGAAAAAAAATTTTTTTGGCTGATGGCCAGCGATTCCCCACTGTGCAGTGTGAGGTGATCAAAATGTGAAGGCAGCACTTCGATGAGCATCGGCAATGCAACGGCAATGCAGTAGACGGAATGGCAATTGATCTTGGTGCACGAGCAGAAAACAACAGGATTACAGCCCCCGATCTGACCCCCCCTCCCACCTCCTTCACCCCGATGGAAGTGGAGGAGGAAATTAGCCAGCTGAAAAACAATAAAGCTACTGGAGTAGACCAACTTACCAGCGAGTTGTTGAAATGCGGTAGAGGAACATTGGCTAGAGCCGTGTAGGTACTGGGTCATTAACAAGATTTTTGCACGATGTCGTTGGTAGAAGAAACTTATTCGAAAAAAAAGTATCGCTATAATACTCACCATTCGAAAGCTTAAGGTTTATGCCACCAAATTTGAAATGTTCTATCGACGGGTCCAGAACAATTTCTGACGTAGAACTACGGTTTTCTTTAGCCTACCGCATAGGGATGTAAATAAGAAAACTATTAACGAAAAGGGGACGAAAAATTCCCTTTTTGAATGCTTATAAATCGGTTTGTTTTCAACCGATTTCCTTCATTTTTGCAGCAATTGTTTGGAAAATTATACACGCATCCACCCGAGTGTAGAAAATTGTTGATTGATAATGCAAACTATTGTACTGTTGAAAATTGTCAAGCCTTAATGAAACAAAAATAACGTCCTCTGATTGGTCGCTTGCTACCTTTCCTTAAAAAGGTCGACAAAATTATGCTATTATACTAGTTGGCCGCATCGTAGCGAATTGCGGAAGTAGCAGTAGCGGGTTGCGCCAGTAAACAAATCCCAAAACGTATCCAAGCAGCAGCGAAGTAGCACCAAACGTCTCGCCAGTTAAGGGCTTCGGTCTTCTTCCCGCAATAAAATTTTGCTTTATCTTGGCAACAACACATTCTGTGCTGAATCCAAGAAAACACAATCTCTCGCGGCCGTCTAATTTACTGAATGCGAAAACAGCTTTTACAGATTTTGAACAGCAAAATATCTTTCTCAAGGCAAATAAACAAGTAATTGAAGGTTAATAATTTTTTGGCAATAACACAAGCATTCAGTGCTGAATCCTAGCAATCAAATTCTGTCGCGATCAAAAAATTTACTTTATTTATTTACCTTATGCCCCCCACTATTGGGGCAGCACAAAAGCTGCGATCAACATAACCGATTTTGAACAACAAACTCTGCTGTTCTGTTAGAACGCCTTAACAAAGGTGATACAAGTTAAAATCGTTGCAACACGATACGGGTTAAAATCGTTGCGTGTGTGAGAGCACCATCAGTGTTTATTCGCTGTATACAAAAATCAAATGCGAATTGTGGAATAATTCGTGTAAAGAACATTAGAGAATGGTAAGTCTGATCAAAAAAGCGTGGCCTATTTCGTAGCAACCTTCGGCTATAAAAGAGTGTTTCTGGTAAAACCAGCTACATTTATTAGTCGGAAGGTGAGCTGGCTAGACCGTCCACAACGTTGACAGCAGTAGCAGCAGATATCAGCACTCAGCAGTAACAGCGGATTGCAGTGGTTTGCAGCGAATTGCGCCTGTGGCTGCCTTTAAATCAAACAAATCACTTGCGTTGTGGTTGGTCACCATTTTTTAGGAACAGCGCGGTTCTTCTCACTTCTCAGCGTGTGTCGTCAGACTGCCGGTTTTGCCCCACTACTGAGGCAGCATAAAGGTTGGCAGCATCGGGCAAGGCAGCTTCAGCAAATCCAATTTTGAGCAGCAACATGCCTCTCTCAAGGCAAATAAACAAATATTTGAAAGTTGTGAAACAGCTTTTACAGCTCGTGTTTTCAGTGTCTTTATTCCCCCACTGTTGAGGCAGCACAAAGCAAGCGTTTGGAGACTTCATGACTCGTTAATGACTCACTTACAACAATGCATTTGTTAATAGTGTGCGTAGTTCTACGTCAGTTATGCGGTCGTGTCTTGGATGCAAACTCCTACTTTTTTTTCAAACATTTTTGTCTTTCTCCTAGAAAGGTATAGCAATCACTTGCAAAACCGAAGATATAAAAGTGCTCCAAAGGGCCGAATGGCATATATCACTCGACGAGCTGAGCATTTTCTGTATGTGTGTGTGTATGTGCAGATTTTTATTCGCTCTCACTTTTCTCAGAGATGGCTGGACCGATTTTCATGAAATTAATTGCAAATGAAAGGTCTTGTTGTCCCATAAGACCCTATTAAATTTTATTGTAATCGGATTTATAGTTTAGAGGTTATGTATCAAAATGTAAAAATCATGAAACATCATTATCTCTGAAACCACACAACCGATTTGAACAAAATTGGATTCAAATGAACGGGCTCCCTGAAAAACCCTTAACTTTTGAATTTTATAAAGATTGAACTTGTGGTTCAAAAGTTACGAAAAGAAACGTGTTCTGAAGACTGTTTAATCCCACTCATGTTTCTCCGAGATGGCTGGACCGATTTTCATAAAATCAGTGTCCAATGGAAGGTCTTGTTGCCCCATAAGACCCTATTGATTTGTTTTGCAATCGGACAATTACTTTGACTGTTATGTTTAAAAATGTGAAATCCAGCTATGAAAAGGAACATATTCCGACGACTACTTGGACTCACTCACTTTTCTCAGAGATGGCTAAACCGATTTCCACAAAATTAGTGTCAATTGATAAGTCTAGCTGCCTCATAACACCCTATTGAATTTTACTGTAATCGAACTGTAACTTCGTCTGTAATGTACCGAAATGTGAAAATCACGAAACTTCATTATCTCAGAAACTACACAACCCAATTGATCAACATTATTATCAGACGAGCGGACTAGTTAAGCGTTAACTGATGAATTATGATTGAACACGTGGTTTCAAAGTTTGGCTGCCCTATACGTTCCCATTTCATTTGATTATAATCGAACTTAAGTAATCGTTTTTATTAAATTGTTAATAAAACAACGAAAGTCTATTATCTCAAATATTACATGACTTATTCGAACATAACTAGTGTCATACGAACGAGTCATCTCTCAAACTTACAAATAACAAATTTCATAACAATTTGATATGTGGCTCAAAAGTTATGGAAAGAAAAGAAATTCAAAGACTATTTATAACGATACCTGCTTTGATCGATATTTGTGACCTCAATATAATTTAAAGTGGTCCCCGTAGTTCTGTGGTTAGCGATGTCGGTCGGCTAGCTCTCCCACACGGTTGTGATATCGGGTTCGATTCCCGATCATGTCGAGGATCTTTTCGAGCTGAAAATTTTCACGACTCAGCACTGGGGCACGGTGTATCGTTGTACTTATCCTACACATGCATAATGTGCCGAAAACAATAACGATAACGAATTCTCTCAACTAATCTAGTTGATCGAGACCGCATTAGCCCCCCAGGCTAGCGTGCGATATTGTTTTTATATAATTTAAATGTGGTATCGTACTATTTGAACGTTCCAAATTCGTTGATTCCTTGCGATGTGTTTAAAGTCTGCAAATGCACGGAGAATCGGCCATAGGATATGATCAAAGTCAAATAACAAATCGTTTGAAATGATTGGTTTTATCGAAATGACAACATTCTCGACTTTTGGCTTCTGTACATCGCCTTAATTCTGAATATATTCATATTGGGTGGTATTCGGTAATTTTCAGCAGATTTTCTGGCATCAATCTGACACCGGAAATATCCATATTGGGAGGTATTTAGTTATTTTGGTTGTTTTCCAGAAACTAAAAGTGGTCGTCTTTAAATTCAAAATGGTGTCCAGGGTCATTGTTTGGTTTCTATGCATCATCTCGATATCCATATTGAGTATTATTCGGTCATTTTCGACTGTCTCCTAGAAGTTGCCATTAAGCAATTCAAAATGGTGCCTGATTGGTTATTTTAGGATGTTTTTCACGAACCGGAAGTCGCCGTCTTGGATTTCACAATGGTATTTAAGATAATTTCTGGCATCTGAGCGTCATTCTGATTGAAGAAACACCCATATTGGGTGTTATTCGATCATTTTCGGCTGTTTCCCAGGAACCGGAAGTCGCCAACCTAGAATCCAAAAAGGGGTCTGTGGTCGATTTCAGCTGCTGTGTATCATTCTAGTCCCGGAGATACTCATGTTTGGCGGTAATCGGCCATTTTTGGCTGTTTTCCAGAAACCAGAAGTTACCATCCTACAATTCATAGTGGTGCCTGAAGTCAATTTTTAGCTTCTTGCAACATTCTGGCTCCGGAGATACTCATATTGGGTGGTATTTGGTCATTTTCAGCTGTTTTTTAGAAACCGGAAGTCGCCATCTTAGAATTCAAAATGGTATCTGTGGTCGATTTGAGCTCCTGTGTATCATTCTAGATCCGGATATTATTACATTGGGTGGAAATCCGCCATTTTTGGCTGTTTCCCAGAAACCGTATGTTGCCATCTTACAATCCAAAATGTTGCCTGAGGTCAATTATGGAACATATTGGTTACCACTGAAAACTTTCAATCACCAAATATGGTTCCATTTATTAGTTCGCGTTTGATTAGTTCGCGAGATGTACAGAAATTTGTGCAGAAACATGTGCTTCCAGAAGAGGGACATATTTGTTACCTCTCAAAACATTCTCATACCAAATTTGGTTGTATTTTCTTGATTGGTTCTTGAGCTGTGCGAAAATTGTGTTTTATTTGTATGGTACCTCTCCCTCATAGAAAAAGGAGGGGTGTCAAACCATCATGCACATATTTGTTACCTCTAAAAATATTCACCTGCCAAATTTGGTTCCATTCAGTTGGTTAGTTCTCAGGATGTGCAGAAATCTGTGTTTCATTTGTATGGCAGTCCTCCCTTCCAAAAGAAGGAGGGGTGTCAAAACATTATGAACATATTTTTTACCACTAAAAACATTTACCTACCAAATTTGGTTCCATTTAGTTGATTAGTTTTCGAGATGGGCAGAAACTGGTGTTTCATTTGTATGGGACCCCTTCCTTCCAGAAGAGGGAGGGGTCTCAAACTATCATAGGAACCTTTATCGGCACCAAAAACCCATACATACAAATTTTCACGCCGATCGGTTCGGTAATTTTCGAGCCTATATGGATCAGACAGACAGACAGACCGGACTGCATTTTTATATGTATAGATTACAACATCAATTTTTTGGAATCTTAAGAGTGAATATACATTTATTGGATTGAAGCGTTCTTGTAAATCTATTTTCATAAATAATAAGTTTGAATGAGAAAGGCTGGGTCTGACCGCTAGGTGGATTAATTTAGGTTTTTTTTCATGTTTGCACTGTCACTAATAACTTGATACGTGTTTGTGTTAGTGGGTTTATTTGTACCTAATTGTCTAACTCAAGAACTACTTTTCTTTAATTTTTTCACCGACCTTATTTTGAACCATCTCGTAATTATATGAGCAAAATATGGAACGTTCAGATTAAAGCTTTTCGTTCTAGAGCGAAATTTTGTGCAGTAGTCTGAAGTCGATGACATAGTCAGCAAAATGTCAGAAACATGAATAAAAAAAAAAAAACTTTTTTTGGGGGAAAAGCATGTTAGAAAAATGTTAGGTTTTTAGAGCGGCCATTTTTTTTTAATACGTCAAAAGAAAGCTCATAAATTGCTTTTTTCAACCTATTGTTTAGATTTAGAACAGCTTCTTTTGACAAAAAAAAACTTTTCAAAATCACCATGATTTTAAAGAAAAATGCGAATTTCCTACAATGTCGAGGTTAGAAATCGACTAAATTCACTCAACGTTACACATTCGTTTTCTTTTCAGTAGATTTTAGACTCGGAATTTTCGAAGTTCTTTTCTATCCCGATTAACCCATTTCTTAAAATCTGAGATTATTCAAAACATTGTTCTATTATACAAATAAACAAACCCTGAATGTTTCAGTACGATCGGAGCACCTTGACAGCTCTTCATAGTCCTGAAACATACAACTGATTTCCATTTCACTAGCTTTTCAGTTACAAAAAAATGTCTGAAAAAAAAAATTATTCTAGACACGCCGACAGAACATTTCAATATAATAATGAGAGCACCTCAAGCTTCCGAATGATGACTATTAGAGCCACATTATTTTTTTTCGAATAAATTCTTCCACCAGACACCGTGTGAGAGAAAAAACGAGTACCGGAGGAGTGGATGGAGTGAAGGGTATTGTGTGCCTTTTCGACAAAAAGGCAATCACTCAGTTGAATGCAGCCTACAAGGTGCTCTCCCAAATACTCTGCCGTCGACTATCAACATGTGCGAAGCAATTCGAGGGGCACTACCAAGTGGAATTCATTGGTATAAAACGGATCGAGACTAGCTATGACAAATTATGCACGACTACGGATTTTTACGGTTGGTCAATACGACGAAGGAACTACATCCACGTGTGTAGTTCGAGTATCGGGGGCACTCTAGAACGCCTTCGAAACTTTCTTCGAAAGAGGTTTAAGGCAAGATGATGGTCTCTCGTGCCTCTAGTATTGTCTTAGAATGTGCCATAAAAGTAGCGGTAATTAACACGAGTGGCACGATATTCCAAAAGTCGGTTCAACTATTTGGCTTCGCCGACGATAACGCCATCATGAACCGGACCTTTGTGAAGTTGGCGGATGCGTATATCGGACTAAAAGCCAAACCCAAACGAATTGGACTGGTCATCAATGCATCGAAGACGAAGTGCATGAAAGGAAGAGGTTTATGAGAATACAGCGCTAACCTCCTACCTTGAGTTCAAGACACTGATCAGACCGATCTTCGGACGAAATGTTTTGAGAACCATCTCCTATGGACTGCAGATGGAGAACGGAATTTGGTGAAGGCGAATAAACCACGAATTGCAAGAGCTGGTTTGGGAGCCATCTATTGTCCACGTCGCTTAGATTGGCAGGTTGTAGTAGGCTGGGCACGTCGTAAGGTGTCGGACGATAACTCTCCGGGAAAGATAATTCTTGAGGCCAATCTGTCAAGGAAGAAACAAAGAGGTGCAGTACAGCGGGTAAGGTTGATCGATCAGATGGAAGATAACCTACGGATCCTACGCAGACTGCAGAGCTGGCTAACTGCCCTACCGAGTGGAATAGAAACGACTCTTACGACACAAAGGGCACGTCTCAACTTGGTTGAGGTTTAATTTAATTTGACTACATATATCTATAAATGCGAATGTCAGTCTGTCTATCTGTCTGTTCCCTATAGACTCAAAACAACTGAACCGATTACCGTTAAAATTTCTCCATAGGGGTTTTCGAGTGCGGGAAGTAAATTTTATTATTTGTTAGATAGCGTAAGCCGGGGTGAGATTGTGCCAGTGGGGGTGAAATTATACCATACAAACCCATTGTTTATTAGACATCTCATGGCGATCACAAGACCAAACTTTCTTTAATTAGTTCCTTCGAATACCTAACCAAGAAAGACTAGTCTTCAGACCCGGAAGAGATGGCTGACTAGTCACGGGTTGGATGGCACAATATCACCCCGGCTGACGATATTGAAAACTTTATCATGAAAATTTGCGTACAGGCGTTTTCAAGTATAGACCATCTCACCGAATCTCTTTAACCTCATTTCTCTGACAGTTAGTGGTAACATTATTTACGTTTTGGACTTTATGCTTTTTTCTGGTAAAGCAATTGTGTGTGTAGTGGCAACGCTGCTCAGTTTATAATTGTTCTTATTCTACTGGCACCTCACGCACAACACTTAAAGGGCATTTTAGTTACAACTGAATTGATCTGCTATAATTAAGTACAAAACTGGATCACTCGAAGGTAACCAAAGTTACCAGTATCTGTCAAACTCTGATGCGTGACTTCACCATGAGATGGTCTATGATGAGGGATGGCTTTGGATAACTCTGTCATTTGAGGTTTCGCTATATCTCAGTGGCATTGTTAGAAGTTCGGAAATGGAGTATATGAATGTCGTCAAACTTTATTGAATAATTTAAAACCGTTTAACCGATTACCATTGAATTTGGTACATTAATTTATTACAATAGCGTTTATGTGTCAATTTCATTAACGTTGGCGAGAAGAGAGGGGGGGGGGGGTTGACTATGTTCTTTGTGAACCCCTAAACACAAAACACGGTCACCGTGTTATTTTGTAGACGAGGGTTCTTAAATTCGAAGCATATTTCTGTGACATTGTATCTCAGTGGCGTAGTTAAAGGTAGAGGGAATTACATTAACCTTTAAAATTTTTAAACCGTCGAATAGTAAATCTTGAAAATTTCTTGAAAAATATCTAGTACTTTCACCGGACAAATTTCTAATATGTTGGTGTTGTTTTATTTTATTAGCGTGAGCAAGAAGTGGATTTTTCCTATTGCAAAACGCAAATTTTTAATTACGATCATCATATAAATTTAATTACCAGGTATTAATTCGTTTTTACAACAGTCGATTAAAAAATTTATTACGTGTCCATCAACATGTGACATATTTGTCATGAACTATTGCACAATTGAAATTGTTTAGAACGCGAATTTCGACCAACCAGAGCTAAAAACAAGGTCTAACACCATCCAATATAGTTATTTTCGAAACCGAAACGATATCTGGAGGCCAGAAATTGACCCCAGATACCATTTCGAATTCCAAGCTGGCGTGTTACGATATCTGTAAAACAGTATAAAATAGCCAAACACCGTCCAATATATTTCTCGAATAGAGTTCGGAAAATCAAATCCAGACTCCATTTTGAAGCTCAAGAAGGCGGTTTACGATTTTCGACAATGATCAAATATATCCATTATGGGTATTTTTGGAACCGAAATGATACCCAGAGGCAAAAACTCGACTTTAGATACCATTTTGAAATCCAAACTGCTTCTGGTTTCCACCAGATACCACCCAATATGGGTATTTCCGTAATCGGAATGATGCCCCGGGCCCAAAAATCGAATTCATGCGTTATCTGGAGTGACAACTTCCTGGAGCTGTTGTACAGACAAAAGTGGTCTCAGAAACCGGAAATCAAATTCAGATGCTATATTTAAATCCAAGATGACGACTTCCGGTTTCCGGAAACGACCAAATATTACCCATAAAAATTATTTTTAAATCAAAATGATCTCAAAAAAAGCAACATAGTTTGAAGTTATATTTCGAAAATCCACGTGAGAGTATTCACTTGTACATAGTTTTTCATAATGTCTGTAGAATCCTTTATTAAATCCACTTGCGAGTCAAGACAAAAATCAAGAAAAAAAATTAAAAGTTCATGTACAATCCGATAATATTTGGGAATTTATCATGTGAAGTTGATGTAAAATCCGATAAATTTTGAAAATTTGATCGAAACTTTGAACTTGAATTCAGTTACGATTCGAGTACATTCTTAGAAAACATACCATATTTTGAGCTACTAGCCCGCGTTCTGACTTTCATTAGTTCATAGTTAAAAAAAGGAAGATTGGGTTGTTGCAAACTGTTCGTTCATAATTTTTAAATAAATTTTGTTTAAGAACTAAATTCGCTTGCATTTCAGATTCATCCTGCCGAATGTGCATATAAAACTGTAAATTGTTTCAGGAAAGGCTGACTAATGGTTCTTAGAACAAGTCACCTTCCGGTAGACTTTTTCTTTCATTGGAAGCTCCTTTGAAAATTATTTTAGAACTGAATGTCGCACAGTGGGGCGACTCCATACAAAGGCTGGCCAAGCAAAAAAAGTGTCGATAAATGCGACAAAAACTTGGTATTTACATAATTTTGGGGCGCTGAACACGATTTTGGCATCCATTTTTTGTTTGGGGCCGTCCATAAAGCACGAAAGCCAATTTTAATATTTTTTTGGCCCTTTTTTCCTTTTTTATAGAATTATATGATCTTTGACCACAAATAGTGCCACCGGGCGTCCTTCCCATTGAAAAAAAAACGTAATTTATGGACGACCCGTCGAACTCAACAAATTTTGCCTAAATATATATGTATTTATAATAAACTAAAACAACATAAGTAATACAAACTAATTACAAATTGAAAAAATCATCAACAGCATCATAATCTTTCGCTGTGATCGCTTAAATCTCGTATTGAATTGTTTCCAGAAAATTTGAAGTTCATTATACTTATCAGCAGGAAAAATGTCTTTTGCTGCAATTTTCATTTCTTCTAGTAATTTTCGATGTTCCATTGTTTCATATATATGTTATCTTCCTAATCCGGTTTCTATGGTTGAAAGAGGACATTTAAATACATGTATAACACCATGAATTGACAACTTACTAGACATTGAATTAGGTGGTGCCGCTGAAGTTGAAGGCTCCATAATAAAATTCAACGAATTTATGAATTTGAAAACTAAGACACTGGAATGACAAAACGTTCTAAATGAATACGAAAAGATGCGGAGGGCGACGACTGTTCTTTGTTTTTTTTTCTCATAAAGCAAAATGTGTACTTCATTTTTGTATGCAAACGAATGCGAAGCAAAAGCAATCTTCAAACGGGCTATTGTTGGCCGGAGTTTGATGGTATGAATTTGCTGCTAATATTTGACACTTCAATCAGTTTAACGAATTTCATGATCATAAATTGAAAAGGGCTGAATGTTTTTAGTATTGTTTTAAATTTGCAGAAAGTGATAAAGTTTGAAAAAATTAAAATTTCAGATTTGTTTACTGTTTTCTTGTTTAACACTTATTTTATAACTTTTCATTGATAAATTTTGTGATTTCTGCCCAAATTTATATTTTATCCTTACGGATTGAGTACGATATCATAAATTTTCATCAATGGGGTATCATGGTTATGATTAAAGTTAATCCTGGATGAAATTTCAACTTCAAAAATAAAAACTAAAAAAATCTGCTATTACTTTTTTCACTAAAGTCACAATTTGCGCAGTTTTGCGCAGCAGCGGACAGTATGCATTTGAAAGCTTACGTTTTTACCTAAATTTTGAATGTAGTCACAACCGTGGCAAACTGCGGCAACTAAACTTTTAAGCTACTTTTCCACAAAAAATCCCGTTTTTTTTTTATTTTTTCTAGTGTCAGGCCTACTATGACCAAATTTTACAATATCTAATGAAAAGGGTTTGTTTTGCACAATATTTACAACAATTTTTCCTTTGACGTCTAAAAATCCAAGCTTTCATTGAAGCTACAGAGCGTTTCAAAGTAATGTACTTTTTTTCAAGAAAAAGACAAAAACCGTCAGTTTGCCAAGCTTTGAAAAGTCATAAAAAATTCAGATTTTATGATATTGCGCCCAAATTTTGGATTTAGACATTTGAATGTTATAGCAATAAAGAAAAAATATTATGAAACAGCTAACGAAAAAAAATTTTTTTGGCTGATGGCCAGCGATTCCCCACTGTGTGTCAGTGTGGTTGCACTACCACGGAATCCAGTTACGTTGCCATTCCACAAGGCACAAATTTGCTAGCAAATTTCGTCAGAGCCAAGTTTGGGCTGCATTTACATGTGTACCGATCGTTATCGCAGCAGGTGCGATTAGATATCGAAATCACATCAGAATCCACCGATGGGTATTATCGGGATTTTAACTTTAAGAATCCCGTTCGCATAATTTTCTACCTTCAGTCGTGCGATATTCGTCGGTTAAGAGCGAGGTTAAGCGATGTCCGAAACTACACCGGTGCCCATAATGGCAATGGAACCAACCTCCATGGTTTCCTCGGAAATTCTGCCCCCGGAGTGGGACGCACCGGATGCGACAAGTGGGTCGTTCGATCTGAATCACGATAGAGGTGTTCCCTCGGCTACCGGGTCTTTTGTGCTGACCGAAGAGGTTCCAATAGTATGTACGAACCAAGGAGATGGATCGTTCGTACTCAAGGAAGACGTTCCGATTGTGGATACAAATCCTTTGGCCATTCCAAGATTCGTTTATGAATGCGTCGCCAGTATTTCCCCAGAGCAGGGATTTACTCCTGGCGTGTTTTCAATTGTGATTGACAGGAATTCTGACTGCGAAGGGCTAATTGGTGAGATTCACAAAGCCATCATCATGGAGGGCGAGCGAGAGTTAGTTCTACTCTGTAAGATTCCCCCGTTGGATCAGGTGCGGAGATTACAGTTCAATTCGGTTAACCTGTTCGCTCGAGAGATAGACGTTTACGCCAATCTGTTGCCAACAATGTTCGAATTTCAGCGACAGAAGGGAGTAACGGATGAGTTGGACACCGGTTTCTTCAATGTTCCCCGCTGTTTGTTAACGCGCTTCGATAGTGCAAGCGAAGAAGCGCTGATTCTAATGGAGGATTTGCGCACTCGGGATTTCGTTCGATGGAATAAGCTGGAACCGGTCAACTACGAACACGCACGAATGCTGATGATACAGTTGGGTCGCTTCCACGCGCTTTCGTTGGCGATGAAAGATCAACGGCCGGATTTGTTCGAAGCGTGCAAGGTTCCCGATCAAATGGTTCCGGCTATGCAGGAAAACGAACAACTGATGGAGATGTTTGGAGCTGCGCTTGATTCTGCTATTTCTATCTTGGATCCGGAGGATGCCAAAGCCAGTTTTAAAATGAACGGATTGCGAAACGATTTCCTAGCGGTATTGGAAAGTTGTGTGGATGCTGAACGGGCTGAACCCTATGCCGTGTTGAATCATGGTGATTGTTGGATAAACAACCTTCTTTTCAAGTATCGGGTAAAATTAAAATACGGGTTGACCTCGTTTTGTTGGATAACTTGTTGATTTTTGTTTCTTAGGATGGTGTACCACGAGAGGTTGTATTGTTGGATTGGCAGCTTGCTCGATACGGATCTCCAGCATTGGACTTGTTGTACTTTTTGTTTTGTTGCACCGATAAACCATTCCGCGATAACCATTACGATGAAATGGTACGGATCTACTACACAGCACTGAAGAAGCTACTGGAGGAACTGGGTAGCGAAGCGACGGATGTCTTTCCGCTAACGGCACTGTTGAGACAGTTGAAAACGTTCGGCAAGTTTGCGGTTATTATGACGGCACTTGATGTGCCCATTTTGTGTACCGATCCGGAAGACGTACACAACCATGGCGATGCGGCGGCTGCTTTCTCCTCCTCTACGGAGGCCCAGCAGCGATACGCAGATCGAATGAACGGTGTGATAAAGGATGCAATGAAATACGGATATCTGTGAAGTTCTAGGAGCAGGAAGAGTCGGTGTTAACCTTTGAGCAATTTTTGGCTACTATCTGTCGGCGATATCTAATCAGTATTTTGGATTTACGGTTACGACATAGCTTTCCTCTGCTTTAGCGACAGAATTAAAATGAAAATGATAAGTAAAGCCTTCACGGATGACTAATACGTGGTATTTGATTTACTGATTTTACTGAATTCAAATCCATATCATTTTTCTCTAATGACATTCCGAAGAGCTTTCTGTTCCATTCTCATATCAATTACTGTCTTGTCTGATATTTAAAATTTACATCATCAGTCACATACCAAAAGAAGAATATGAATTATATATTTGTGAATTTAAGTTAATTTTTGGGTGATTTTCTTTTTTTTTTTAAACGTTAGCCCAAACATTCTCAGAATATTTAAGCAAAATGGGGGATTAGTTTCTGAACAATCAACGGCAATTTTTTGCGTAGATTTTCATTGTGGTTTTGAAGCTCAAGCTTCAGAATCGATTTCTGACTATTCCGAGTTTGCTTTGGATCATTTTGCTCTTATACTACTCTACAATTCTATGTTTAGTATTCCATCATCACGATCAAGGCAGCAGCCTGTGGTGATAGTGAGATGCAGACAGTCATAGCGAAGATCTTCTGATGGTGCTGTTTTGAAACCTACAGATAAACCATTTTTTTTTCAAGATGACCAAGTTTTAGATTTTGGTTCAAATTGAATGTTTTTTTATACATTTTCAGGATACAGCGTAGTCGAAATAGAACTTAAACTTCCATAGAACATCACCATTTTTGTCGACATAAGCATTTTAAGGTTGTTTTCTATACAAAATCTGCATTCCCAACAGAATACATCAGAATCCTATCACGACCGAAGTCGAATTTAAATTTCAAATAAAAAGTCAAAAGTCATTTTTTCGCAAACGTTAAATTTTAAAGAAATGCGCGCTTATAAGAATTCCAGAAGCTTCATAAACTCTACAAGGAAATTTGAAACAACCGATGAAGAAGACAGCAAAGATGACAATTAACTATGTCTAAAAATGCATATTTTACTTTATAACTATTTCCCATGATTTTCTATATTTTTATGACCTTCTAGAAAATTACGCGATTTTATTAGATTCATATTTTTGCTAAAGATCGTAAAACGCTATATTTAGAAATAACAAAGTTATTTGATAAAGTCAGAATTTTCATGCAAAAGATTTTTTTCATTGAAACAATCGAAAAGACTCTATTAGACAAATGATTTTATATTCTTTTGGAAGTAGAATAGACGTGCTTTCAGAACATCAAAAAGTTATCTGCGTATTTTTGCGTACGGCTGAGTAATTTGAAATTAAACTAACCCTTGAAAAACCGTAAATGGTTGGATAACTTTTTTATTTTGAACCATAGTTAGATCAAATGTTCAGCAAAAATGTGTATTTCTGTTTGGCTAATAATTTTGTAGAAGACATACAAAATGTAGAAAATCCAGGAAAAAAGTTATATTTAAAAATTATGATTGCATATAAAACTTTTTATATCTTTTTCAACATAAGAGAAAGAAATCCGACACCTTCGACAAAGTTGCTAGTAAAACCATTTGCCACAATTTTTTTTAGACACTAGCTGTCTATCTCACTGTTCTGAAAAAATAAATTTTCCATATCACTTTTAGGTGAATTAATCACTAAATCGTACATTCTAAAAGAAGCACAATAAAATACATAGAAACTTTTCCGAATAAAATATATCACTAAAAGCAAATTTGAAGACGCTATCAATTTAGCGCACGAAATCCGCAAAATAAAACACTGTGCAATGTAGTCTTCGGGAAAGTTTTAGAGTGAAAAAAGATCCTCCTTTTTACATCAACAAATCCGTGATCAATTCAACTATGAGTGAGATAGAAAAATATTTTCTGGAATAATCAATATTCTTGACCACCGTCATTGGCAAATTTTCCAAAACAACATAATCAAAATCTTTGCTGAAGACACTATGTAGCTATTTTTTATCCATACTGAACTATCTGATTATGTTCAATTATTTTTAACGAAAAAAGTTTTTGCCATAAAAACTTTTATTTCATACCACTACACCTTTGATATTCTGACCAAACTTTTGAAACAAGATCGCCACTCTGAAAAGTAACCTTAAGCTACTGAATATTATCTAACATGGCATTGAATTGTGCTCAAAAGCCAGAAATACCAGAAATTTTGAAATCTGTTCCGGTGTCTGTAAATTGACTATAAATGGTCAAATAAATCCAATGTGAGTATTTCCAAAACTGCGATGATGCTCGGAGCCGCAATGCCATTTTAAAATCCAAGATTGCGATTTCTGGAAAACAGCAATATTAGTATTTCCAGAATCAGGATGATGCTAAGAAGCCAACAATAAAAACGGTACTTTTCAGAGCCACCGCTAACATCATTGAAGTGTTTGATAATATTTCACAGTTTTACATCGATAATATAGTCGTATCTCAGTCACGTTTGTCACTTTTGCATATTTTTATATTTACAAAATAACTTTTTTTTTAATCAATGCTCCATCCTAAACTCGAAGACGCAATGTTCTACCATTCCATCTGAAGTGTTTTTTAAGACGATTCTATGTCTGAATATATAGAATATTAGTAGGGGTTACCCTACACACTGCAGAAGGCAGTTGGCTACTCTTCGGGTTGCTTAATTTTGCCCGGCAGACCCTATTTTGCAGGGCGGCGTGTACCTCTATCAGATTTCGGACTTTTGCTAGAACACTAAAGAAAAACAATCAAAATAAACAAAACAAAACTTAGCGCGTTTATTACGTATTTCCTCTTTGCTGTCGGTGGTGGGGATGGTTGCCGATGGTGGTCGTTGTACGGCCGGTTGAGGTGTCCGGCTGCGGATTCCGCTGCGATGACGGTCTTCGGAGGAAGGTGTCTTCTTTGCTCCTTGGCACTTAGCCGGGGGTAGCCAATAGCGTAGCTTACCCTACTCGGCGAGCAAACACCCAACACAAACACTCGAATCACGGGCCAGCGGAACAACCTTCGCTGGTCTTCACGTAGCAGCGGAACAACCTTCGCTGTAAAATACGCGGGACACAAATCGGAAACACAAACTGTAAATATGAAACCGTAAAACGCGCACTGATTAAACAATCACAACACGCGACGTGTGTGTCTTACCGTGATAGAGGCTAAACTAAACTCCCGCGATGGCCGTCGACCACAACGAGACTGGATTCAGCACCACTTTTCCGCAGCTAGAGAAAAATACCGGCCTATCTATCCCTAACAATTATTTCACAAACATGACAAAAAAATTATCGAGCCTAACTAACGCGACAATATCCGGTGGCCCGGCTATCGCTCTACGTGTTGTCGATTCAACACCAACACTCAATGGCAGTTGCAATACACGCCGTGTCGTGTTTCGAAGCAAAAGTGGCAACAGGGCAGCATAGTTCGGTGTTTCGACCATGGCTGCTGAGAGCAGTAAAGGACTCCCAAACAGCTCTTCGGTAAACACCAATGATATCAATGTCGTCCGCGAAGCTCAAAAGCATGTGAGACATCGTGATGATGGTGCCGCACCTCCGCACACCTCCCCTTCGTATTCTACCTTCTAAAGCTATGTCGAACAGCAAGTTCGAGAGCCCGTCACCTTACTTCAGAGTATCTAACGTCACAAACGCGTCCAAAAATTTGCCCGCTGTACTGACGCTTAATGCAAAACCGTCAAGCGTCGCACGTAACAGTTTAACTAGTTTTGTTGGAAAACCATGTTCAAGCATAATTTGCCACAGCTCGTTGCGTTTCACTGTATCATACGCCGCTTTAAAGTCTATAAACAGATGATGTGTCTGCAAGTTGTGTTCTCGAAACTTGTCGACGATCTGTTCAAGGTGAACATCTGAGCCGCTGTCATTCACCAACGGAGGTTTTCTGCAACGGCCTCAGTCACTGGAACAGAATGCGGGAGAGAATTTTGTAAGCGGAATTGAGGAAGGTTATGCCTCGATAAAAGCTACAGTCGAGACTATGTTCCTTAGGGTGCCAGCCAAAATGGTCATCTCGAATTTCAAAAAAAAAAAACCCTATACAAAATGTTCACCTGCTCGAAAAAACACCTTGTGCAAAATTTCAGCTCAATCGGACTTAAAATGGGGTGGCGCAAAGCGATTGAAGTTTGGCTTTTTTGAAAACCGAAAAATCACCCAAGGGCCCCCCGTGAAATTTCGGTTTTCGAAATTTTTTTTTGATGTCAAATGACTTAAAAACGCATGAAACGTCGAGAATTGGTGTCATCTGAAAATTTATTTTTGCAAAAGTCGACTCTCTGGGACTTAGTCATTTTTTCAATTGTGGAAGGCGAAGTTCGAAATGTTTAGAATTTATTTTTTGAAATTGATCACTAGTCTCTCGAAAGAGCTTGTATAATGATATACACTGTAACTAGCATCGAATATATTATGTTTCATTAGGGTGGTTCATTTATTCGGCATAGGGTGGTTCACAATATTGTGTAAAAATTAGTATAAAATGAAATAAATCACTTTTCACTGAATACCAATAGAAAAATTCCTGAAAATATAATATTTGTTCTATCATGCATTGTCGTTAGGGTGGCAATGTTGAATTGGGAAAATTAAAAGCAAAGTGTCCGTTACGCGTCGCGTTTTCATGTGGTTGTGATTAATTCACTTAAAAGTCTTAAATGACTTAAAAGTCATTTTTGCTCATATAAAAATCCACTTTGTTCGGCAAAGTTATGTTACATTTCATAAGAAACAACTTTTTTGAAAACCCAAGGTTCTGCCTATCTATTCAAATGGACGTTTGTGGAGTATTCTATACAAAACTCCTGAAGATCAGGTTTTCAATATAAATTTTTATAGTGATTTTATACAACTTTTCAATGTTCTACAATGTTGTTGGCCATGACAATACACCGAATGTTACCGAAGAAAGTTTGTCTTTATCTCCTATAGTTCTTTAGTTATTGAAGATTTCCGTTAAAACAAGGCACTTAGGCACAAGGCATTAACAGATACCAACAAAGGGACACAAATGCCTATATCTAGATTAAATGATGTTTAACCCAGGGGCGACTCGTCCATAGGTGCAACCTGTGCATTGCACACGGGGACGCCAGGCAAAAAATATATTTCAGACGCAAATTTATATCGACATTTTATTGGTTTTCAGTTTCACTTTCAAATAGTAACGACCATGATGAGTAGAACATGGTGTAACGGTTTGATCAAAAACTAGGCGCGGGGTGAGGAAGCGTTTTTTCACTTTGGAGGGTTGGAGACAAACCTACTCGCTGGCATTTTTTTTTCAATATGGCCGGTTCTGCTTTTGACATATCGTTACACCATGCCTTTATACATCATGGTAACGACTAGGATGACTTGCGTGATTACGCGTACATGATTGTGATTACTTCCTCAAATTGCGATTTTCAGAATGTGTAGTTGAACAGGCAGATTCAAAAGCCGCGAGTCGCCCCTGGTTTAATCTATACTTTAACATAGGAATGGTTTTGTCTGTAAATATTTGCGTTTTTTGTAGTAACCTGTTAGTTAATTAGAGCGTTATTTCAATTGAAGTATTCGAAAACTCAAGAAATACAAGAGATAAAAATTGTGTGTTTTATTATAGCAAGCAGCATCATAGAACGTTTAGAAACTTTAGAGAATCACTATAAAAAGTTATATAAAAAAGGGTTTTACAGAACACCACATAACACCATTGAAAGTCCATTTAATCAGGCAGATTGAAGTATGGTGTCTTCTGCAATGTTATTTCTTATAAAATGTGCCACAACTTACCCGAATGAAGTGGATTTTTATATGCAAAAATGAGAAAAGCTAAATTCTTTTTTCACTTCCAGGTGAATTGATCACAAAATTGGAGCTTCTATACAATGGAAAATATATTATGCGACAACTTTACTGAAGACAATATGGCTCGAAAATAAATTTTTGGGTCATAATAATTTCGATCGCGTTTGCGCAACTTTGGAAACAGTTTGGGACAGTTTGAAAAACTAATATTTGTTAGTCATTAACATTATTAAATTCAACGAAAATTGAAGGCTTCTATTAAATGTTTCAAGATGTATGCTACCAGTATACGCATGAGTGTTCTATATATTTCAATGTTTCGATATCTGACTTTATAATCCGATACGTATTAATTATATAATATTAATTCTAGATAAAAGTTGACAAAATAGAAGCGGTGCATTTTGCCACACTGATTAAAAATTCATAACTTAGAAACAAAACTACTAATGAGTCGCTGAAGCTTGCGATAGATGTCACTTTGTGGCTTTAGTAAAAGCTCTTGGTGATGGGTTGGATACCCATTCAATATTATGCCCCCATTCGTAGCTAACTGATTAGATAAGCAGTATAACTGCATTTGTGTTATTGTTTTTTTTTTCCAGCAGCAGCCCACGTCTTACGCTGCTTGGTTAGTATCGTCTGAATACCAGCGGATAGAGCACAAAGCATGAACCAGAAACCACCAGCTGAACCAACAAACCCCCGGCTTCCGGAGTATGTCGAACAGGCGGTTGCCAAGGCAGCACAGGAGCTTGGATTCACTGCCGAGCAGTTTGCGGTATCCTTCGAGGCCGGATCCAACTGCGATGGGTTAATCGGTGAAATCTATCAAGCAATCGTGACGGAAGGTGACCGCGAAGTGGCTCTATTCTGCAAGATTCCTCCTCTCGATCCGGCACGACGCGAGCAGTTCAACTCGATGGGACTTTTCGAGCGGGAAATGAAACTGTACTCCACTGTACTGCCGGCGATGCTGGAGTTTCAGCGGGAAAAGGGCGTTGCAGAGGAGGACGGTTTCTTCAGTGTTGCTAAGTGTTATTCCACCTATCTGGATATGCCAACGGAGAATGCGTTAGTACTAATGGAGAACCTTCGAACCCGGAATCTTCGCACGTGGAATAAATTGATGCCGATCGATTATGATCACGCCCGTTTGCTGATGATTTCTCTGGGACGCTTCCACGGAGTATCGTTAGCTTTGAAGGATCAGCGGCCTGAGCTGTTTGAACAGTTTAAACTTCCTGATGTTATGCTTTCGGCAGTTAAGGAAAACCCACAGATGGTTGCAATGTTCGAAGCTGCACTGGATAATGCTACTTCTTTGCTAGATACTCAAGAGATAGAGGCGAGAACAAAAATGGACAAACTGAAAAAGAACTACATGTCCGTAGTGGAATCCTGTCTCGATGGGACACAGGCGGAACCGTATACCGTACTGAACCACGGAGATTGTTGGGTTAATAACATCCTGTATGGATATAAGGTAACAGTATTTGAAACATGGATTAGTTATTTTTTGATAAAAAATGTCGATTTCAGGGTGACTCTCCTAATGAATTGGTTCTGATTGACTGGCAATTGTCCCGCTACGTGTCACCAGCCCTAGATGTGTTATACTTTCTATTTTGCTGCAGCGATCAACCCTTCCGTGAGAAGCATTTCAGTGAAATGTTACGCATCTATCACACATCGTTGACGATATTACTCGAGCGGCTCGGCTGCGATGCCACCCAGTTGTTTCCCTTCACTGCGCTCGAGGAGCAGCTGGCGCGGTTCGGAAAGTTTATCGTGATCATGGGTGCATTTGATATACCGATCTTGTGCACCGATCCGGCCGATATGCCCGACCTGGGCGGGGACATATCGGAAGCATTCGCGACCTCCCCGGCAGCGCAACGAAGATACGCCAGCCGAATGTTGGGATTGATTCACGACGCGATACAGTACGGTTATCTCTAGATAATGGGCAATCGGAATAAAGTTTGTTGAGTAAAAAGCTTCGGGGGTTTTATTTTTTTTGTCCGATGCTGATAAAGCAGCGGTGGTTTCTCGACCTGTTTAGTAATCAAGGCTTTGATAATTGATCTGTGCAATTGAGCTCTTGGTTTCAATATCATTCAAAATAATGTGGCGTGAGCATTTCTCAAGGTGTGTTTCGATGTGAATCTAGTCGTAATACAAACGCATATTGCATATGATAATGTTCTAAAAATGCTTTGTGAAATTTACTGTAATAAATTTAATATCTTAATATCTTATAATTGAGAATTCATTAATTTCATCGGACATAGCCTAAACTTAATACAAATCTGGCATCACCAAATTTTAATAGAGAGATTGTAGTAAACATTAAAAAGGAACCTTTTGAAATATTTAATATTTTGTAACAAAAAAAAAAAAAAAAATTGGTACTGAAAAAAAAGATTTCACAGTGTATATATTTTTTTCTAAAACCGCATTTTTATTGCCTATAACTTTTCTTTCAACTTAAGTTTTCCCCGAAACCCGTTGATGACTAAAATGACCTTCCACGGTACACCTAGATATTGATGTAACAAAATTTAATAATTTAGATGGACGCACCACATTATTTCACATAAGAGTATTGTCATCACACAAGAACGCATTCGTAGCCGGCGAAATCCGTTTAATGATAAGGGCCTATTTTTGATTAGATAACCACGGCCATATGATCCCATCATTACAGCATAGCACGAAAAATCAATGGGCTTGTGGTGCCGTTCGTGCGTTAGTTGCGTTCAAAATTATTAACCGTGAAGTAGTAAAAAAAAAATGGATGAGGAATCGCACATACCGGAAGAAGCAAATACTACTCAGGTACAGGACACACCCGCTGTGAAACTAGCTGATCCATCGTTGACGAATGGGACGCCGGGTATAAACGACCTTCCGCAATATCTGCACGATGCAGTCGCTAAAATTGCACCGCAAGAGGGATTCACTCCGGGCCAGTTCCAAATATCATTCGAAATGGGCTCCGGTAAGGGAGATGGTTTTGTGGGCGAGATGTTCCGCGCCAAAATTGTCGAAGGGAGTAGAGAGCTGATAGTACTTTGTAAAATTCCTCCTACCAACGAGGCTCGACGTCAACAGTTTAATGCAATGAAGGTTTTTGAAAGAGAAGTAATAGCTTATTCTAAATTATTACCGATGATATACGAGTTTCAACGCGAGAAAGGTGTTACTGATGAACTGGGGATCGGGTTTTTCAATGCTCCGAAATGCTACCTGGCTTCCGTCGACATGGTAAAGGAAGAGTCCGTCATTGTGATGGATGATTTACGCCTGCAAAATTATCGCATGTGGAATAAAGCAATTCCAGTCAACTACGAGCACAGCAAACTATTGATGATTCAACTTGGAAGATTACACGCAGTGTCCTTCGCGCTGAAAGACCAGCGACCGGAAGTATTCGAAATGTTTAAAGTTTCTGATCCAATGGCAAAATCGTTCGAGGATAACGCCCAATATGTAGGAATGATGAACCTGTATATGAATCGAGCAATCGGGGTACTTGAACCCGAGGAAGAACAATATCGACAAAAATTACTAAAACTAAAAACCACCGAGATTGATGATCCGTTCACTATGACTCAATCAGCAAAAGCGGAACCGTACGCCATACTAGGTCATGGTGATTGCTGGGTCAATAACTTCATCTATGCCTACAAGGTAAGTTCAATGCAACTCGTAATGTTTCCAATTGAGTCCCAATTTTTTTTATTGTAGAATGGCGTCCCTTCGGAGATAGTCCTACTAGACTGGCAGATTTGTCGCTATGCATCACCAGCACTGGACTTGCTGTACTTCTTGTTTTGCTGCACCGATGGCGAATTTTGAGCTGCACACTATGATGAAATGATTCGCATCTATTATAATTCACTTAAAACATTGTGGAAAAGCTGGGCGGTGACGCTAGCAGACAGTTTCCATATACGGCACTGTTAAAGCAGCTTAAAACGTTCGGCAGATTCGGTTTATTGATGGCTATCTTTTTGGTACCGGTGATGTGCATCGAAAATCAAGACCTACCCGATTTGAATGCCGAGGCGGAAAAGTTCAAGAAAAATAAAAAAATCGATATGGCGTTTTTCATGAATCAGCGGTCCGAAGCGAAGATCCGAAAGCGATTGAGTGCCGTAATACGGGATGTGATAAGATACGGTTATCTTTAGTCGGCGGGAGGCGAGCGGGAGAATTTAACACACTGCCCAAAGGAAAATACTGACCCGTGAAATTCTGTTAAGAAAAATGAACTAAAATATCAAATTTTAGTTGTGGATTTCAAAAGTACACATTGGCCTTTCCGAAATTACGAGCAAAACAAGCTGGCAACATTATATCATAACATCAACTGATCACAGATGTAAACACAAAAGATTCAGGAGCGTCTTGAGCTGTCCGACCGGGCGCTTTGTACCCGCAAGATTACAGAGTTCGCTGTGACAATCGGGTGGTCGTGGATTCGAATCTTAGTAGAATCAAAACCAGGCATCAGGGGCGACTTGTGGCTTTTGAACAGTTTTTCTTACAGTTTGACGAAGTAATCACGCAAGTCATTTTTTCATTTAAAAGTTAAACTAAAAACCAATAAAATAGTAATATAAATTTGCGTTCAAAATATGTTTTTTTGCCTGGCATCCCCGTGTGCATAGCACAAGTTGCACCTATGGACGAGTCGTCCCTTGTAGGCATTAGGATCGATTCAGGGTCTTTATGTACTGTGTGGTCCCTGTGGCTCTGTGGTTTGCGGAAATTGTTTCGACTCAGCATTGGGGCACGATGTATCGTTGTACTTATCCTACAACATGCGAAATTTGCCAAAAACAATATTGATAACGAATTTTCTTAACTAATACCTAATCTAGTTTATCGAGACCGCTATTGCCCCCAGGCTAGCGTATCTTACCTTATCAATCAGACGAGAGCCGTGGTGACTTGTGCTGTACCAAGAAGTTGTCGCTATGTTGCTCGGTTTTGGGCTGTGTTTCGATCTGGTCGAGCCATCATGCACGCTCTGTCCCTCTATTTCTGATGTCGGCAGGGTTGATGAAGAGAAGTGATTTCGCATGGTTGTCGTCCGGCATCCTTACGACGTGACCAGCCCACCGCAACCTACTGACTTTCGCCAGGTGTGCAATAGAAGCCCAGAAGCTGAACAGAATTTGGAGAAATCGTGACCCTCGTGTCGATACCCGCCCTTCGGATAACACCCTCAAGAATGATGTTAAAGAGCAAACAGGAAAGTCCATTACCTTGTCCTAACCCTCTGCGCGATTCAAAGGGGCTCGAGAGTATCGTAGCACATCACTTGCGCCATGGTGGCCTTGATCAGTCGAGTCAGTTTATCCGCAAATCCGTTGTCGTGCATGATCTGCCATAGCTTTTTTCGATCGACTGTAGACCGCCGGCGCAGTGAAGTCGATGAAGTGTGATGTGTGGGTACGTCGTACTCGCGACATTGCTGTAAGATTTGTTGGATCGAGAAGATCTGGTCCATGGTGGCACGGGCTCACATAAAGTCCGTTTGGTACTGGCTCACGAACCTCCTGGTGATAGACGACGGAACAGGATCTGTGAGAGTATTTTGTAGGCAGTATTGATGAGCGAGATTCCGCGGTAGTTGCGGCACTCCAGCTTGTCGCCTTTCTTGTAGATGGGGCAGACGACTCCCTCCATCCACTCGTCTGGTAGTTTTTCCTGCTCCCATATCCTGGAAATGACCCATTACCGCGCTCTAGCCAGCGCCTCTCTCCCGAGAGCTCGATCGGCAGTCGGTCTTTACCTGCGGCTTTGTTGTTTTTCAGCTTCCCGATCTCAAAAGGACTTCACGAACGTAACGTACGTACGTAACATTCTTGCTGCTTGCATCAGCTTGAATTGATTCGATTTTTTCGTACGTTTTTGATGGGCTGATAATGTGCAAAACATGTTTCAGGCATAATTTTGCATCAAAATATGATTGCATTTCTCAAAAATACTTGTTTACGTGTGAAAATATTCGCTATGGCGTTGTTTCTATTCGCCGCGTAAATTTACGAACCAGGAGTTTTCCATGAAACATAAATCGAACGATGATAAAGACCTTACGGCAATCCTCAAACTCACTGTAAGCAGCAGTGCAGTTTTTCCTTTATCGCACGCGAATAAAAGTCGTTTACCGCTGCAATGATAGACGATGAGAGATCAGTGCGCTCTGCTCCACATATACTGTACGACACTGTTGCTTCTACCAACATGTTTTCTTTCAAGACATCAGTTTTTATTACGCTCTAACAGCAGGTATAGAAATTGTTCAAGAGAAAGGGTTATTTCAAACTTTTCAAAAACCCTTACCTTCGAGGAAACGGGGAGATTCTGTCATTTTGCGATATTGGCATTTACAAACATGATTTCAGAAATATGCTTGCTCGACAATCTCGAACGTTTTTTACAGACCAACTGTCCTGCTTTTAAAGGTAACTTTACAGGGAACTGATGTGGCGAGAATGCAAAACCTTAAGAGAATTTTTCGGAACAATTTTGGATATATATATTTTCTCGTATCAAACCAGGCTAGTGGATAAATGGTTCCGAAAAGTGTTCATCAAGTTCAACAATACTTGCTGCCGTGAAATCCGATTTGCCTTGTAGTTCAAATACTGACTCATTGAAATACTGCCAAAAATATGAGGGACTCACTACTTCCTGAGCGTCTCAATCAGCTTGGGACTCTTCGTCGGACGATGTTGGAAGCTGTTGTATTTTTTGCAATAATGATTGATGCGCAGCTCGAAATTTTTGGTCGTCTCCGATTCCCTGCGCACAGAATTTTGAATCCAAGAGCAAAGTCTGAGCGATTAACTCATTGGACCCGCGCCCACGAAACCGAAAACTCAACCCTTCAACCAACTCAAAACTAGCTTCCTGATGTTCGTAATTGGAGACTCTTTCAACTCTAGCGGGCGTCTACTTAATAATCGTGATATGACAGTAGTTTTTGAAGGAGAAACGGATTTGTTCGTAAAATTCGAACACTCTCTTTGGTAATTTTTCAGTCAATAGAATTGAGTGTGCATCGAGTAGCATCTCGCAGGGCTAGCGTAGATACAACTGCTTCTTTACTCACTAATAATCCCTTTATCATACCGAAGGTAGAATTCCACCGCGTAACAACGTCTTACTTGAGTTTCAATTCTTTCAGCCCTTATTTTATTTGCTTTTCACGCAACTTGGAAGAAGCATGGCTGCTTTTTTCTGAAGAACTAAACAATTATCTTGCATTTATCTACTATCTCCGCAATTGAGTTCGTTACTGCACTTTTTACAATTAATGATTAAAGAGTAAAACATTCCAAGTGTCTCAATTTTAGAGTTGCAGCTGCTGCCGTTACTATAGTCGTAATTTTGTATTCAATGCTAAAGTTATGAAGAGTTCTACTAATTTTATTAGCAATGGTTTGGTTTCTCCAGTGTCTCCTGATGTGAATTCAGAACATTCTAGCAAATTTCATGGCACTATTTTCAATAAAATATGCACCTACTTTTTTGGACTTGGGACTATGTCTTTGTTTTTTTAAACTGGGATGCGTTCTGTAAAATTTAGAAATAAAACTGGCAATTGTTTCAGACCAGATTTCAATCAGATTTCAAACGATAATAACAACATAACCACATGATGGATAACAATAACCAATATTTTGTTGGATAGATAAAATGTTGGACAACTTTGTAAAACGTCACATTGCTCAGTGGTAAAAATTGATAAAAAGTTTCAAGAAAAAATTTACGCGAGCAATGAACCAATCACATGCGAGCATCTCTAGCACAGACGACATAAATAGAAACCAACCATTCCCAGTGATATTATCTGTATCAATGTGAAAAAAAAATTAACAGAGTCTCCCCGTCCTAATAGGTCAATTTATGTTTCCTTCATGAACTTAAACTAATTTGATGTCTCGAACGTAGAGGTATTTCAAAAAGTTTGAAACAACACTTTTTCTTGAACAATTTCTAAACCTGCTGTTAGAGCGCCATAAAAACTGATGTCTTGAAAGAAAACATGCTAGTAGAAAGAACAGTACCATATAGTATTTGAGGTCGCGTGCAATCAAGGAAAAACTGCAATGCAGCTGCTGATGGTGATTAAAAGTATCTTATGAATATGGTTACCATAAAACCCATAAATTACTCAACAAAAATTGAACATTTTTGCAACGGTTATATGTTAAAAGTTATTTTTCTCTCATTTAATCTAAATATAATTCATCGCAATATATTCACTAAATAATCATGACCGGCATAATATCGAAAGTGTAAAGCGCCAGCGAATGCTTGTAAATTTTTCATCCATTCACTAAGATTTACCAGCATTTTTTGTTTTTTTTTACATTTAAACATTGTTAGGAATTTTTTCTTTTTCAATTTTAACTTAATAAATAATAATATACGTATGTGACCTGCCTTTGTAGTTCAGTGAATGTAATTGTTAGTTAATGAAAAAAAAAACTAGTCGAGGTAAAAAAATGTAGCTTTTTAACTTGAATTCCTTTGTAATTAATTGCTACGATTTTTTGCTGGAATTTGCTGATAATTTTGTTTAACATATCATCTTATTTATTTTATTTTCAGAGAAATATTCATACAAAACCATTCATTTTGAGGAAAAAGAGTCAATTCTGTTTTAAAAAAAAATCTTGGTGTTTCTTCAACAGCAACGATATGCTTGTGTCTTGTCAAATAGATGTTGTTGCACAAAAAAAAAAAAAACACTGCAGCAAAATCTCGCCCAGTGTAAACAAAGTTCTTTCGAGTGTTGGTTAATATATTTGTAAAAATAAATTTGAGGGGAGGCTGAGAAGAGAAATTCGTCAGTCACTGACCAAACGAATTGATTCTATCTACGGACATTTTAACCTTTGTAACTAAAAATCTCTCTAATTACAGTGCTAAGTCCCACGACGCCATTTCATACAACCCTAGGGCATATACCTTGTAGTATTTTTTAATTATGTGTAGCGAATGCAAAAACAGGATTTGAAAATCTGCCAATGATGTTTGCAAATATCATATTTGGCAATTTTCTAGTGTTGGAAGAAAGAGGTGTTTTGCTTTCGTTCTACAAACATTCTGACGGTTGAATACGGAACTTCATGTTAGTGTGAGTAGGCTTTGATTTTTCTTTACTGTAGTACATATACATCGCGTAAGGGCGGCCAGTGAATGGAATGAACTAGTAGCGAGGAAGAGAAATGATAGTGCATTGTGGGATGAAAAAGTCTATAAATGAAGTGTTCAATGTGTTGATAATTCGCAGAAACTCACTGTGTTAGGTGTTGATGATTTGCAGAAACTCTCATGAAATTATTTTTTTGATCGACGATTTTAATGCCAAACACCGATCGTGGGATAATTCTCAAAATAATTCTTATTCTCACAATAGATCAACGATTCTGGTCGCAGTGAGGAAGTCCATTCAGGAAAAAAGTGATTCCAATGATAAAATTTTGCATAATGATTGTTTTTTAGGATCTTATTCTATTTCATTTCCGAATAATTCTTCATATTTTAAGCGTATAAGGAATCCATCTACGATCGATTTAATGTGAACAGATCAAAGTAATGTATTTATGTAGTGGAATGATCACAAATTCTAATTTTATTTCTCAGCTTCACGTGAATCAGTTTTAAACCCTATGAGCTTTGTGTTTAATTACCACAGGGCTAATTAAAAAAAAACAATTTTCAATGCCAGTTAGAGTTGTTTACCTACCAACTGAAACAATAACATGTGACCACTCACAACTCACTCTCCTCGTGAGAATAATATTCCATATTTTGCTATCTACGTGAGTCACACAGATTTTAAAGTTTTCCCCGAAACCTGTTGATGACCAGAATAACTTGCCAAGCTACACTATTGGCTGTTGATGAGACAGAACCCCATAATTCCGATGGACGCGCCATCAATATTTTATTAAAGAGCATCGTCATCACACGAGAACCCATCCACAGCCTTTTACGACGAAATCGGTTCAATGATAAGAGCCTATATTTCGATTAGATAACCAGGGCTGAATGATCCTATCATTACAGCATAACACGGGAAAACAATGGTCTTGTGCCGTTCGTGCGTCAGTCGCGTTCGGAATCTTTAATCGGAAAGTAGAGAAAAATGGGTGAAGAATCGCAAATATTGCAGGAAGCGAGTACTACTCAGGTACCAGATACACCTGCAGTTAAACTCGCTGACCCATCATTGACGAACGGGACGCACGGAGCGGTTGAGACGACATCTAGCGACGTTCCGCAATATCTACACGATGCAGTCGCCAAAATTGCACCGCAGGAGGGGTTCACTCCGGGCCAGTTTCAAATATCTTTCGAAGTGGGCTCCGGCAAAGGAGATGGTTTTGTGGGGGAAATGTTTCGTGCCAAAATCATCGAAGGGAGTAGAGAACTGATAGTGCTTTGTAAGATTCCTCCTACCAACGAGGCCCGACGCCAACAATTCAATTCAATGTTGCTTTTTGAAAGGGAAGTAATGGCTTATTCAGAATTTTTACCAATAATATACGAGTTTCAACGCGAGAAAGGCGTTACTGAAGAATTGGGAATTGGGTTTTTCAATGCTCCGAAATGCTACCTAGCAAACGTTGATATGGTCAAGGAGGAGTCCGCTATCGTGATGGATGATTTACGCCTGAAGAATTATCGCATGTGGAATAAATTGATTCCCGTCAACTACGAACACAGTAAACTATTGATGATACAACTCGGAAGACTGCACGCAGTGTCCTTCGCGCTGAAAGACCAGCGGCCGGAAGTATTCGAAATGTTCAAAGTTGCTGATCCAATGGGCGAATCATTCAAAAACAATGCTCCTTTTGTGGAAATGATGAATATGACTATGGATCGGGCAATAGATACACTTGAACCCGGGGAAGAAAAATATCGACAAAAATTACTGAAGCTAAAACCTACCTTGATTTATGAAATGTCTACTATAGCACAATCGGCAAAAGCGGAGCCGTACGCTATCCTAGGTCATGGCGATTGTTGGGTCAATAACTTTATCTATGCTTACAAGGTGAGTTCTAATGTCATTCGTAATGTTTCCAATTGAGTCTCAATTTCCTTGTTACAGAAAGGAGTACCATCAGAGATAGTCCTACTGGACTGGCAGATTTGTCGTTACGCATCGCCAGCACTGGACTTGCTGTACTTTTTGTTCTGCTGTACCGACGGCGAATTCCGAGCTGCACACTACGACGAAATGATCCGTATTTATTACGATTCGCTCAAAATATTGTTGGAAAAGCTGGGTGGTGACGCTAGCAGACAGTTTCCATATACAGCGCTGTTGAAGCAGCTTAAAACGTTCGGCAGATTCGGTTTAATGATGGCTACCTTCTTAGTACCGATGTTGTGCATCGAAAATCAAGACCTGCCCGATTTGAACGCCGAGGCGGAAAAGTTCAAGGAAACTCAAAAGGTCGATATGATATTTGCCGTGAACCAGCGGTCCGAAGCGAAGATGCGAAAGCGAATGAGTGCCGTCATACGGGACGTGATAAGATACGGTTATCTCTAGTCGATGGGAGGCGAATAGAAAAGTTTACGCACTGCCCAAAGATAAATACTGATCCGTTAAGTTCCTGGACGAAAAAATAAAGCAAAATATCAAATTTTTGGTTTGGGATTCCAAACATATTTGTCATTGTAGTTGTTGATTGCTGCTAGATGTTAGGCTCATTTTTCACAAGCTTTATTCTTTACAACTTTGTGATCTTTGAAACTCGATTGGTTTGAAATTGTTTACCGTGATATTTTTACCAACATTTTTGTGCAGTTCATTTGAAACTGTATGCGCGTGTACAAGGTTCCTTGTTTCGACGCCATTTTTAACAGAACATGTTTGAACAAAAAAAATACTGGCATAAAGAGGCCACTCCTTCATTTTTCTCTGAGCGTAAGTAAGAGAGCTTCAGAAAAATCCCAAAATTTTAATTATCTCAACGACTGGCCATAGGACACATAGTTGAAACTTTCCAGGTAATTATAATTGGCGATACTTGACGAGACAAACGAAGCTTGGTATAGTGGAGCAGTGAGCGTAATAGGAAGGGTAGAAACTGCACACCACCACGGATAAAAAAGAAATGTATCACTTACTATCAATAGCATTTCTAGTCGCAATGAATAGTCGATGCAAGGAAAAAAAATATCTGAGTTAGGGAAATAAGGAAGTGGAAAATATATTTTTTCTAATTTTTGCTTAAAGCTCTTTAAAAATCAGTTCTTGTTTAGTATATATTACAGCCTTGACAAATGCAGACAAACATATACATTTAACAAACTAACATTTAACATTTGCATTACTACGGCAAATTCTTATTTATCAACATTTTTCGACACTACTATTCAAGCTGACAACGTCAAAAATTTCAGAAGTGTCAAAATGTCAAAAATGCCAACAAGTCAAAGATGTCGAAAATTAACAGTGCCAACAGATTGTTCGACATATGTCATAATCAAATGTGAAAAATATTGAAAATGTCCATGATGCAAAAAAAATTAAAAAAAAACATTAAAATAGCGGAAATGTTAAAAATATCGAGGATGGCAAAGATATGACAAACTGCTGAGCATCCCTAAACTGACAACAATATAAAACAGTCAAGATTACAAAAACATGTGATTTCTTGATAATGTCGGATATGAGAAAAATATAAGTACCGCGCGTAAGGAGACAGTCAGGGGTATGTCAATGCATTGTGTGTAAAAGGTTTGGGAATACACTCGATAGAGGTTAATCAATTTAATGGTGTGAAGCGGTAAATTTCAGTAATAATTCTTTTTCAACTCTCTTTTTTTATTGATTGGTTAAAAGCAAAGCAAAGCCTTGGTGCTACATTCCGATTCGGAACTCGACCTTCTGTTCTAGTTATACACAGACTTCGCAGCCGACTGTTTAGTGTACAGGACAATTGTGGGGCTAGCACTACGATCCTACTGACACTAACAGTCTCTCCCGAGCCGAGACTCGAACCTACGACGATTGGCTTGTTAGGCCAGCATCGTACCTCGAGACCATCTGGGAGATATTATTGATTGATTGATAACCACAAAAAAGGCGTTGTTTTATTGATCATTCGAAAATATTGTTGAAGGTTGCTGGAACACAGTTGTAGGTGAAGTTCCACTTCAGCGTCAAAACAAAAAAGCGTGTATGGAACTGAATTCTGCTCGATGATAATGTTATGTCAAGAGACGCTTTATTTAAAGTTAAAGTAAGTAATGTACTGTAGGGCAGAACTCAGAAGAGTTGCGACAAAACCCGAAAAAATATCAGTTTACATGCCTAATTTTATTTTTTTTTTTTTGCAGTAGACGTGTCGTCGGCTGGAAATAATAGTAATCTACTTTACAAAATGATTTAGACATTGCGCTTGAATATTGTGAAAATAAGTAAGGGGCATGCAAATACTGAAGAATTACTGAGTTTACTCCAGGCCTTAGACGCGCCTATGCTTTTGCACTGGGTTGTATGTGACTTTTTTGTGGCTCCATTTCCATTTCGAACCCACCGAGGTTCCAATATTTTGCTTGTTATGTAACAAAATTGAACAAAAGTAGGTCTATAACAGGGGGTAGAAAAATTAATTGAGACAGGCAACCAGGGCTGGAATTCACCTCAGTGCAGACAGAACCACACAAATTTGTACACAACACATTTGCCATCAAACCGTGCGTGCCACTCCCGTTACTTCGTTTGTGTTCTCCCCATTCGCTCTTTTGTATTTCTTTCGCACCGAAAAAAATCGACTGAGTACACTTTGTGCATTTGCCAAAATGTGCGACACCACACATTGTGTCTTACTTTGTGTGTTGCTTGGGGCAATGATTATCGGATTTGACGAACGAACGATTATAGTATTAATTTTTTTTTTTGGTTTTGCACTTCATTTGACTCCTTCTGAAATAATTTAGAAGCTATTTTCAGTGCTGCTCAATGGGTTTTGTTTAAAAACTAAAAATGGTTTCTTCCCGGAGATAGCCGCAATATGTCTAGTACATGAACAGTAGGGTGGCAATAGAAATCGACTTTTCGAATTTCGTTTAGAAGTAGGGCTCAATAGTTTCGTCTTTGGAAAAAGTTCCCATACTAAACTTCAGCCTAATCTTACTTCGGGAAAAGGAGAGCATTATTTTGTGACCAATGAAAAATATGCACAGGTATTTCATAAATTTCTTAATATTAAAAAATTCTGATTCCAAATGTCTTAAAAATGTATGAAACATCGAGATCTGGTGTTATCCAAAAACAAAAAATGAAAAAATCGATCGGTTAAAGTTTCACTTTTCGACTGAACGAACTTCTAAATACGTCATTATCACCCTAATGAACGGTATCAGTAGTGAATGCATGTAGCGATAATATATGAATACCGGGACAGTAACATGTCTGGACGTGCATAATATATCCTAAGAAACACGTCCACGCCATTGATAATCGTGTTGAAATGAATTCTCAAAAATGTATATGGTCCTTTCTTGGTTTCTTTTCTCTGCTATTTTTTCTACTCGCAACGCAACGCAAACTGCTCAAACTGAAGCTCTTTGTTCTCACGCAATGTGTCACAAAAAGCAGCACAAAGTGTTGTTCCGTTCTCCCTCTCTTGAAATATTTCTCACTTGGTGATATCTTTCATTGTCATTTCATTTTCGCTCATTCTCTTTGTGCATGTTGGTTGTCAAAATGTGTGGGTACCATTCTCGTTGTGCCTTGCCGTAAAATTAACACAATGAGTGTGCGAATGACAGCCCTGCAGGCAACATTTTGTCAATTTTCAATTAGCCAGAACTTCACGAAAAATGAATCAATTTTGATGAAACCGGTTTCATTTTACTGGAAAACTATCCTGATTGCCTAGTATTACTTGAGAATTTGACGTGACCTATGGACACCGGAAATGTTCCTGATTTTGGGAGTGTGTATCAAAATGTGCATTTTTGCAACTCGTATAATTTTTTCTGACATCTTGTTCCTTTCAGGTTTGTATGTTAGACTTCATTCCGAGTTCATTGGTACACAAAGGTTTAAAATCTGTCGAAGAATCATCGAGATATGAATAAATTAAGTATGGGTGTTGTTTTTGGCAGTTTTTTCTTTTGTTGGGTACAATTTTCCTTGGGCACCCTAGCAGAACACAATGAAACTTTGTGGATGTATAGGCCCTATTAAACCAAGCAACTCTGCAAACTTTTTTTTGGAAATTCATCTGGACTCACATTTGCAAAGGTTTGAAATATTTAAACCTCTTTCTTATAAACCAACTAACCAAAATACCTAAATAATGACGAGAGAGGTTCCACTTGCCCCTATCCACCCATATTAGAGTACGGCGAGCATATGTTACAGTAGGTTTTCATATATCAATAATACAAACTTTTTTGTGTTAAGAGATAGAGGAATGGTTTATTCGGCAAAGTTTTAGAACGTGCAAAAATATGAAACTTTGCTGAACAAATAAAGCTTCTATCTACATTGGAAACAGAATTATAGCGTATATTCTATGAAAGTTACTTAAAAGTTAGTGTTTTGTTCTTGACTTTTGTTGGTCACTTTACAAGAAAACGTTGTACTAAAGAAACATTTGGGCACACAAAACACACGTTTTTGTTGAAGACCACACATCTCCAGGACTTTTCCTTACAAAGTTATAGCACATTGCATCATATTTTTTCGATAACTTTAACAACGTATAGAATAAAGATTAGGTGGATTGGGACAGATGGAACTTAAAAAATTCTGAGCACTCGAGCTAAACTTCGAGAAAAAGTATTAATATCATGATTCTACTTGCCTTAATACGCTCTTAAAGTTATCGAAAATATATGATGAAATGTGCTATAACTTTGTAAGGAAAAGTCCTGGAGATGTGTGCCTTCAACAAAAAACGTGTGTTTTGTATGCCCAAATGCTTCTTTAGAACAACGTTTTCTCGTAAAATGTGGCTAACAAAAGTTAAGTGCAAAAAAATTAACTTTTAAGCAACTTTTACAGAAAATACTCTGTAACTTTGTACCCAATAAAGATAGAAATTTTGTTTGTTCAGCAAAGATTCATATTTTTGCACGTTCTAAAACTTTGCCGAATAAACCATTCCTCTATCTCTTAACACATAAAAGTTAGTATTTTGGATATATGAAAACCTACTGTAACATATGCTTGCCGTGCTCTAATATGGGTGGATTGGGACAAATGGAACCTACAGGAGTTTATAGTACTGCAGCTTAACTTCAAGAAAAAGTATTGACATCATGATTCCACTTGCCCCTTTTTAACCTATACGTTCTTGAAATTATCGAAAAAATAAGCTGAAATATGATACAACTTTGTAAGGAAAAATCCTGGAGATATATGGCATTTGGCAAAAATGTGTAATTTGTGTGCCCTAACAATTCCTCTCAACAATACTTTCGTGTAAAATGCAACTAACAAAAGTTAAGTACAAAAAACTAACTTTTAAGTAAGTTCCATGTTATAACTTTGTACCAAAGAGAGCTAGGGTTTTTATTTGTTCAACAAAGTTTCATAGTTTTGAATCTTCTACAACTTTGCTGAATAAACTGTTCTTCTATCGCTTAACACAAAGAAATTAACTTTTTTATTTTTAGTATAGTAAACTTTTCATACTTTTTGACAATTTGCGATTATGCGGGTCATTAATACAAACAATTGTTTCGAAGACTTTATTAAGCTAGGATGAATGCGAAAGGCGCTATGGAATTAAGTTCCACTTTTTGCCTCATTGGACCACTGCGCAGTGGAAACTCGTAAAGAAAAATAATTTTCTAACAAAAACTTTTTGGTGTACCACTATATGCCCAACAGCAAAAACACCACAAAAAACATACTACATTAATTCATATCTCGATGGTTCCCCGGAGGATATTCAACCTTTGGGTACCAATGAACTCGGAATGAATTCTAGTTTATTGGAAACATATCTATTTAATAGAAACAAGATATCAGAAAAAGTTCTACGCATTGCAAGAATGCACATTTTTACACACACTCCTGAAATCCGAAAAATTTCCTGTGTCCGTTGGTCCCGTCAAATTTCTTAATGATTTTTGGAAACTAGAGTAGTTTTCCAGTAAAATGAAACCGGTTACATCAAGATTAAGTAATTTTTCGTGAAGTTCTGACTATTTAAAAATTGACAAAATTTTGCCTGTCTCAATCATTTTGTCTGCCCCCTGTAAAAGGATCGTGACCAACGAATCTTCAGTTGAAGAATGTTCATGCTTGAAATATTTTGTAACAAATAATAATAATTCATTTTTTGATAATTCGTTTCATGACAACTCGAAAGTTTAATTATATCTGAGGTGAAAAATACTCAATTCCAAGTTATAGTTAATAACTGAAATTTTGGATTTAGGAATGAAAATAATAATAATACCTCGTTAGCGATGAATCTTGCAAGTGTAATGTTTCCGACAACTTCATGCCAGTTGATGATATAATCAACTTTCCCGAAAAAACAAAATGGATAGCACCATTTATTCATCTCCCAGATGGTCTCGAGGTACGATGCTGGCCTAACAAGCCAGTTGTCGTAGGTTCGAGTCTCGTCTCGGGAGAGACTGTTAGTGTCAGTAGGATCGTAGCGCTAGCCCCGCAATTGTCCTGTACACTAAATAGTCGGCTGCGAAGTCTGTGTATAAATAAACAGAAGGTCAAGTTCCAAATCGGAATGTAGCACCAAGGCTTTGCTTTTTTTTAGCACCACTTATTCAGAAGATAGATGTAAGCACCATCGAAGAAAATTTAGAAGTTATGAGGCTTGTCACACCAGCGGACCAATTTGCCCCAACAGTACTCACGAGTGCTGTAGTTTTGAGATGCGTAAAACTCATATTCACTGTACCAATTGAAAAAGTGGTCATTCTTAAAAGGACGGTTGGTTGTGTTTTCTACGAAACTGTTATTTATTCGAATTATGCCTTTTTTTCTGTTGTTTGGGAGTCGAAAAGTTAAAAGCTGATTCTCGTTTCATAATTATCTCTACCAGCATTCCCCTCAATTCCAACACTTCTGCAGGAAGGTGTTTCATTGCGGCCGCAGGATTGATAGTTACTCCAGCACTAACGCGCCTACTTTTCATTACGCAGCAGACGATGAATTCAACCCATCGCAAATGATTCGACGCCTAGCACGAGATGAACGGGAAACTGTAAAATTGAAATAAACAGAACTGCTACCTGAATGATGAAAAAAGCCCTGTGATTTTCAATTAAGTGCATACGGAGAGCACTAACGCAACAACTAGGTGGCTTCGCGAACGTATTAAAATAAAGAAGGGTAAAAAAGGGGACAGACTTCGCTGTAGGTGTAGGTATACATACGAACGCTGTGCACGAAGTATATTAGACTAAGTTAATATTATTAGTTTTTCGTCAACTCTATAACCGTCAACAAGCGAAGAAGCATATCGTTTGGACGACACCAGAGACAAGCGGCGTAGCAGCCAAGTTTAGTTCAGATTCCCGCAAGTTTGTTGTTACCAGGATAGCTAGCCAAGCACTTGGGATCGGAAGCTAAAGCTGTTACGAAATACACCAGCTCGGAGTAAAATGTTTTATTCCTCCTACGAATTCGAATTCCAGTACAAATTACAGTCGAGCCTTCTTAGAGCCACAAATACGTTCTTTAAGCAAAGTTTAATTTTCCTACCTTCAAAATTATGAAATATGCAGTTCTATATTCATTCCAAGCGATTTCAAAATGGCGCTCAAAACCTTTAAACTAACTGAACTACAATCATTGAAATTCGACAATTTTCGTGACGCTCTCGATTTTTTTGTTTTGCTTTGAATGATTTGTCGAAGAGGTGAGAACTTTTCTTAACACTTATCATAAATCTGTGTCCGATTGATGTGCTAAGAGTAAAGAGCCCTAAATGAGCAGGAGGTGTGAGGTGATGTGCGATTTTCATAACAATTATTTGTAAAATATTTTCAAAATAAAGTATCACATAAAAACTGAAAAATGTTTATTAACCCTCTAGTGCCCAAATTAGTTTTTAGACGGACTTTGAAATAATCACTATGAAGCTTTGTAAACATTTTTTAATTTCTAATTTAAACTTTTTTCAAGGTTCAACTGAAGACCGTCTAAAGGCGGCACTGGGCTAAAAGGAGGGTTAAAATATTTTATAATTATATTTTAAATATATGATAGAGAATAAATGCGAAAATCAATATAGCTGATGTTTATCAATAATCTCGATTTCCTATCTTTATCATTCTAACCGATAAGCACTACTCTTTACTTTCGCGTTGTAAACACGCTGTACTGGAGTACACGCTTTCTACGGAAGTCAACATTTTGCGAAGCAAGTGTTTCAATTCCAACTTTCCAACAGCAAGCTTGGTATTTTCAGTCAAATACCTAACGAAGTTTAGGAGCTTTAAATTCATTCTTTTTACAGCCCAATCGATTAAACACGCTTCGGTACTACTACCTATCCTTTCGAATCAAAATTCCGCAGTAAACGGCCATTGAACTCGCAATCAATGTGACAACGCATTTTCAACGCCAGCCGCGTGTCCTGAAATCGTCCATAGTAAAATCACATATCTAATCTCGCCGGACGGTAATTTTGCCCCGGGGTGAGATTGATAAAAACAACAAACTGAGGTGCTAAGCGTGCCACATCGTTCGACAGTTCAATGTATTCCACAGGTGCGGATTTGCGCGAGGCACGAGTAACGATGGACACACAACCCGAGTACGTGCAGGTTGGCCTGAGAAAAGTCGCTACCGAGCAGGGTTTCACCGAAGGCAAATACCGGATCGAGTTTGAATCGGGTTCCAACAAGGGCGATGGATTTATGGGAACTATGTCCAAAGTGTTCATCCGCCAGGAGGATCGTAAGGAGCTGGTGCTTCTGGTGAAGGATATGCCGGAAAATTTGGCACGTCGTCAGCAGTCGATTGTTATGTTTGACCGAGAGGCGGTAGCGTATAATTCAGTTATTCCGGCGTTGGAAAAGTTTCAATCGGATAAAGGTATAAGCGTAGATAAAGGGGGTTAGGGGTTTATGCGGGTTCCGAGATGTTATTACACCCATAGTAATATGGAAAAGTTGGAAGCTGTGGTCATAATGGAAGATTTGCGTGAGAAACACTTCCGCATGTGGAATAAATATGTCCCAGTGGATTACGAGCACACTCGAATGCTTCTAGAACAGCTGGGGAAATTGCACGCGATCTCCTTCGCTATGCGAGAGCAGCAACCGGAGCGGTTTTTCGCATTCAAAAGGTTAATTGACCCAATGAAAATAATGATTGAAATGGATCCTGACAAAGGCATCGATAAGTTATTTGGGGACGTGTATCAGCGAGCGATTGTGACTCTGGATGACGCGAAGGATGCTAAAGTGAAAGAACTAATGAAAAAATTGGAGGATAAAGTAACTAAACACTATGTAGATTGTGTAACCGTAGATGATTCTGACCCATATGCAGTTATCGGTCACGGAGATTGCTGGATCAACAATATGATGTATATGTACGAAGAGGAAGTGAGTATAATTTTCCTAGAATTTGACCACCAATTCTACAGATTTTTTTCTCCTAGAGCCCAGTACCAGTCGACATCCGGCTTATCGATTGGCAGCTGTGTCGCTACGTGTCTCCAATTTTAGACCTCTCGTACTTTATTTTTATCTGCACTGATGCTAAGCTACGCGCCCAGCACTACAATCAATTGCTGGACATTTATTACAGCTCATTGTGCGATTATCTCGAACGATTAGGTGGAGATGCGAAGCGTCAATTTCCCAGAGAGGCTTACGAAGCACAATGGAAAAAGTACGGTCGTTTCGGGTTGATAATGGGAATGCTTGTAGTGCCCATGATCTGTACGGCCGCTGAAGATTTACCCGATATGGACAAGTGGATTGAGAAGATGAAACAAGGTGACGAAGACGTGGAGTTTGAGTACGCAACCGAAGAGAAAGCAGCGAAGCTCTATCGGGCACGGATGAGCGGCGTGATTCGTGATGTTGCCAGATTCGGGTATTTGACTGATTAGAGTTCATCGATGTAATGTAACAGTGGTTTCAATTATGTCAGCAGTAATAAATGCTTCTGTACACAATATTTAGAGTTTGATATTTTTACCGGTAGTACGAGATAAGTGGTCGGAGGCCGGAAAAAACCTCGATTTTTCATGTCAATATTTTTGATGTTTTGCATTTCTCCGAATATTCTCAAACTGTAAATGACCTTTTCCCAAAGTTTTATGACAATCAGTTGAGATATCGATTTTTAATCGCACTTTGAATGTTGATATAACAGACAATTTCGATAAAATTCCTGTTTGAAATCACAATTTTTAGCTTAACTTTAAACACCTGTGACTGCCTTAGTTTTGATCCGATTTTAATTCAACAAATTTCATTTTGAAGGAAAATTTATGTGTATTTAGTTGATTTTGTAGACTTGTCAAAAATACAATCAATTTCTCAATCGAGGTAAAACTATCATAAAATTTCAATAAAACTAAATCGCATTAGGATTGTTACTTGGGCTATCATGGTGCAGACAGGAAGCCAACCTATCCGAACCCAGTTTGATAAGCTCCGCTGCGATGCTATCTTTTCCAGCTAATTTGTTGTTCTTGAGCTGCTTGATGGCATCCTTAACTTCACCTATCGTAGGGGTCGGAATGTCTCCCTCATCCGCTGTGCTGACAAGGTCGTTCCTCCTGCCGTCTTGGTCCTCTGCCTCTGCACCAATCAGGTGTTTTTTGTAGTGCTGCTTCCACCTGTCGATAACCTCACGTTCATCCGTCAAGATTCCTCCATCCTTATCCCGACACATTTCGGTTCGCGGCACAAAGCCGGCGGAGGATGGGTTCAGTTTCTTTTAGAGCTACAGTACGATACAGCTGCTCCATTTCCTCGCACTCCATCTCTTCCAGGCGGCGCTTTTCGTCCCGGAACAGATGGGTCTGCTGTCTTCGCTTCAATTCATATCGCATTACGTTTTGACGGGTCCCTTGCTGCAGCATCAATGCCCGCGCTGTATTCTTCGCGCCTAGAATCGTCTGACACTCCTCGTCGAACCAGCCGTTACGTCGATTCCTCTCGACGAACCCTATGGTACCTTCCGCTGCGCTGTCAATGGCGGCTTCTACATTACTCCAGCAGTCTTCTAGAGAGGCTTTGATGAGTTCACCCGCTTCCGGCAGTGCTGCTGCCTCAAGGCTTTGCACGTATTCAGTTACGACTTCGAAAAATTTGAGTCGTTCCAGGTCATACTATGGCGGGCGACGGTAGCGGATGTTGTTGACAATCGAAAGTCTTCCGCGCATTTTGACCATCAGAAGATAGTGGCCAGAATCGACGTTTGCGCCACGGTAGGTTCGGACGTCGATAGTATCCCAGTAGTGCCTTCCATCAATCAAAACGTGATCGATTTGTGATTCGGTCTGTTTTGGTGATCTCCAGGTGTACCGATATGAGAGGTTATGCTGGAAGTAGGTACTACGTATGGCCATGTTCTTGGAGGCAGTGAAGTCAATTAGTCGGAGTCCGTTTTCGTTCGTTAGCCGGTGAGCGCAGACTTAAGACCATTATGTGGGCATTCACCTCTGACCAGCAACTCCTTCTCTAACCTCTACGAGGTGCCGACCGGGGTACGGGTAACCTTAGCGGAGCTCGGATAACCGTATGCTCACTGGGGTCGTAAGCGGCTGTGTCCTCATGTTACGATGCGGTCTTGTGGTTTCAGAGCCATAGTTTCTTGTAACAAGTTGTTCCTTATAGGTAGTCCTTAATTTAATGCAAATGAAAATTAGAGGAGCTCGTAGCCGCAAGGTTACAGAGTCTGCTTTGACAAGCGAAGATTCGGAAAACGAATAACTAACTCACTCACTAAGATCACGCTATGACTACCGACAATATTAGTCTAGTCCGTAACATCCCTTTGGAAATTAGATGTCACAGAAATTTCAGCTACGCTCCTTAACAGAGGGTTACCAGTTCTCATGGGTTTTTGAATTTCTACCTGAAATTCCCCGACAAGGCATTGACCACCAGGCCGCACGCCCCTCGACTTTATATTTCTCTGACTTTAAATTTGACCCCTTCGTTTACCTACTTAGATATAAAAGTTTAGAGGTTTCACAATTTTCTCCACAGTCCATCTAAGCACTGATAAAAGCGCAAAGTAAAGTGTGATCATAAACAAACAGATGTACCACTTTATACAAAATTCTAAGAAAATTGTGATTTCGACTCGCTTGTGCGACACCTTCTGAATATATTCTGCAGAAGATAAACTTTCAGCCGTTCTGCTGTTTTTGGCAGCACGGCGCGCGACCACTGTTGTATACACTATAAAAAATCGACACGTTACTGCCAAGTGGATTCCACTTACTTCTGTGCTAATAGATGAAACATTTCATATCTAAGTGGAATACACTTCACATCACAAAATCAAGTGTCTTACACTTCGGTTCGCCATGTCATGCATACCAAAATAATTTTTTTTTACACTCAGATTGTCGTAGGTTCGAGTCTCGTCTCGGGAGAGACTGTTAGTGTCAGTAGGATCGTAGCGCTAGCCCCGCAATTGTCCTGTACACTAAATAGTCGGCTGCGAAGTCTGTGTATAAATAAACAGAAGGTCAAGTTCCAAATCGGAATGTAGCACCAAGGCTTTGCTTTTTTTTAGCACCATTTATTCAGAAGATAGATGTAAGCACCATCGAAGAAAATTTAGAAGTTATGAGGATTGTCACACCAGCGGACCAATTTGCCCCAACAGTACTCACGAGTGCTGTAGTTTTGAGATGCGTAAAACTCATATTCACTGTACCAATTGAAAAAGTGGTCATTCTTAAAAGGACGGTTGGTTGTGTTTTCTACGAAACTGTTATTTATTCGAATTATGCCTTTTTTCCTGTTGTTTGGGAGTCGAAAAGTTAAAAGCTGATTCTCGTTTCATAATTATCTCTACCAGCATTCCGGGAAACTGTAAAATTGAAATAAACAGAACTGCTACCTGAATGATGAAAAAAGCCCTGTGATTTTCAATTAAGTGCATACGGAGAGCACTAACGCAACAACTAGGTGGCTTCGCGAACGTATTAAAATAAAGAAGGGTAAAAAAGGGGACAGACTTCGCTGTAGGTGTAGGTATACATACGAACGCTGTGCACGAAGTATATTAGACTAAGTTAATATTATTAGTTTTTCGTCAACTCTATAACCGTCAACAAGCGAAGAAGCATATCGTTTGGACGACACCAGAGACAAGCGGCGTAGCAGCCAAGTTTAGTTCAGATTCCCGCAAGTTTGTTGTTACCAGGATAGCTAGCCAAGCACTTGGGATCGGAAGCTAAAGCTGTTACGAAATACACCAGCTCGGAGTAAAATGTTTTATTCCTCCTACGAATTCGAATTCCAGTACAAATTACAGTCGAGCCTTCTTAGAGCCACAAATACGTTCTTTAAGCAAAGTTGAATTTTCCTACCTTCAAAATTATGAAATATGCAGTTCTATATTCATTCCAAGCGATTTCAAAATGGCGCTCAAAACCTTTAAACTAACTGAACTACAATCATTGAAATTCGACAATTTTCGTGACGCTCTCGATTTTTTTGTTTTGCTTTGAATGATTTGTCGAAGAGGTGAGAACTTTTCTTAACACTTATCATAAATCTGTGTCCGATTGATGTGCTAAGAGTAAAGAGCCCTAAATGAGCAGGAGGTGTGAGGTGATGTGCGATTTTCATAACAATTATTTGTAAAATATTTTCAAAATAAAGTATCACATAAAAACTGAAAAATGTTTATTAACCCTCTAGTGCCCAAATTAGTTTTTAGACGGACTTTGAAATAATCACTATGAAGCTTTGTAAACATTTTTTAATTTCTAATTTAAACTTTTTTCAAGGTTCAACTGAAGACCGTCTAAAGGCGGCACTGGGCTAAAAGGAGGGTTAAAATATTTTATAATTATATTTTAAATATTATATGATAGAGAATAAATGCGAAAATCAATATAGCTGATGTTTATCAATAATCTCGATTTCCTATCTTTATCATTCTAACCGATAAGCACTACTCTTTACTTTCGCGTTGTAAACACGCTGTACTGGAGTACACGCTTTCTACGGAAGTCAACATTTTGCGAAGCAAGTGTTTCAATTCCAACTTTCCAACAGCAAGCTTGGTATTTTCAGTCAAATACCTAACGAAGTTTAGGAGCTTAAAATTCATTCTTTTTACAGCCCAATCGATTAAACACGCTTCGGTACTACTACCTATCCTTTCGAATCAAAATTCCGCAGTAAACGGCCATTGAACTCGCAATCAATGTGACAACGCATTTTCAACGCCAGCCGCGTGTCCTGAAATCGTCCATAGTAAAATCACATATCTAATCTCGCCGGACGGTAATTTTGCCCCGGGGTGAGATTGATAAAAACAACAAACTGAGGTGCTAAGCGTGCCACATCGTTCGACAGTTCAATGTATTCCACAGGTGCGGATTTGCGCGAGGCACGAGTAACGATGGACACACAACCCGAGTACGTGCAGGTTGGCCTGAGAAAAGTCGCTACCGAGCAGGGTTTCACCGAAGGCAAATACCGGATCGAGTTTGAATCGGGTTCCAACAAGGGCGATGGATTTATGGGAACTATGTCCAAAGTGTTCATCCGCCAGGAGGATCGTAAGGAGCTGGTGCTTCTGGTGAAGGATATGCCGGAAAATTTGGCACGTCGTCAGCAGTCGATTGTTATGTTTGACCGAGAGGCGGTAGCGTATAGTTCAGTTATTCCGGCGTTGGAAAAGTTTCAATCGGATAAAGGTATAAGCGTAGATGAAGGGGGTGAGGGGTTTATGCGGGTTCCGAGATGTTATTACACCCATAGTAATATGGAAAAGTTGGAAGCTGTGGTCATAATGGAAGATTTGCGTGAGAAACACTTCCGCATGTGGAATAAATATGTCCCAGTGGATTACGAGCACACTCGAATGCTTCTAGAACAGCTGGGGAAATTGCACGCGATCTCCTTCGCTATGCGAGAGCAGCAACCGGAGCGGTTTTTCGCATTCAAAAGGTTAATTGACCCAATGAAAATAATGATTGAAATGGATCCTGACAAAGGCATCGATAAGTTATTTGGGGACGTGTATCAGCGAGCGATTGTGACTCTGGATGACGCGAAGGATGCTAAAGTGAAAGAACTAATGAAAAAATTGGAGGATAAAGTAACTAAACACTATGTAGATTGTGTAACCGTAGATGATTCTGACCCATATGCAGTTATCGGTCACGGAGATTGCTGGATCAACAATATGATGTATATGTACGAAGAGGAAGTGAGTATAATTTTCCTAGAATTTGACCACCAATTCTACAGATTTTTTTCTCCTAGAGCCCAGTACCAGTCGACATCCGGCTTATCGATTGGCAGCTGTGTCGCTACGTGTCTCCAATTTTAGACCTCTCGTACTTTATTTTTATCTGCACTGATGCTAAGCTACGCGCCCAGCACTACAATCAATTGCTGGACATTTATTACAGCTCATTGTGCGATTATCTCGAACGATTAGGTGGAGATGCGAAGCGTCAATTTCCCAGAGAGGCTTACGAAGCACAATGGAAAAAGTACGGTCGTTTCGGGTTGATAATGGGAATGCTTGTAGTGCCCATGATCTGTACGGCCGCTGAAGATTTACCCGATATGGACAAGTGGATTGAGAAGATGAAACAAGGTGACGAAGACGTGGAGTTTGAGTACGCAACCGAAGAGAAAGCAGCGAAGCTCTATCGGGCACGGATGAGCGGCGTGATTCGTGATGTTGCCAGATTCGTGTATTTGACTGATTAGAGTTCATCGATGTAATGTAACAGTGATTTCAATTATGTCAGCAGTAATAAATGCTTTTGTACACAATATTTAGAGTTTGATATTTTTACCGGTAGTACGAGATGAGTGGTCGGAGGCCGGAAAAAACCTCGATTTTTCATGTCAATATTTTTGATGTTTTGCATTTCTCCGAATATTCTCAAACTGTAAATGACCTTTTCTCAAAGTTTTATGACAATCAGTTGAGATATCGATTTTTAATCGCACTTTGAATGTTGAGATAACAGACAATTTCGATAAATTTCCTGTTTAAAATCACAATTTTTAGCTTAACTTCAAACACCTGCGACTGCCTTAGTTTTGATCCGGTTTTAATTCAACAAATTTCATTTTGAAGGAAAATTTATGTACATTTTAGTTGATTTTGTAGACTTGTCAAAAATACAATCAATTTCTCAATCGAGGTAAAACTACCATAAAATTTAAATAAAACTAAATCGCATTAGGATTGTTACTTGGGCTATCATGGTGCAGACAGGAAGCCAACCTATCCGAACCCAGTTTGATAAGCTCCGCTGCGATGCTATCTTTTCCAGCTAATTTGTTGTTCTTGAGCTGCTTGATGGCATCCTTAACTTCACCTATCGTAGGGGTCGGAATGTCTCCCTCATCCGCTGTGCTGACAAGGTCGTTCCTCCTGCCGTCTTGGTCCTCTGCCTCTGCACCAATCAGGTGTTTTTTGTAGTGCTGCTTCCACCTGTCGATAACCTCACGTTCATCCGTCAAGATTCCTCCATCCTTATCCCGACACATTTCGGTTCGCGGCACAAAGCCGGCGGAGGATGGGTTCAGTTTCTTTTAGAGCTACAGTACGATACAGCTGCTCCATTTCCTCGCACTCCATCTCTTCCAGGCGGCGCTTTTTGTCCCGGAACAGATGGGTCTGCTGTCTTCGCTTCAATTCATATCGCATTACGTTTTGACGGGTCCCTTGCTGCAGCATCAATGCCCGCGCTGTATTCTTCGCGCCTAGAATCGTCTGACACTCCTCGTCGAACCAGCCGTTACGTCGATTCCTCTCGACGAACCCTATCTAGCGGAGACGAACCCTATCTAGCGGAGCTCGGATAACCGTATGCTCACTGGGGTCGTAAGCGGCTGTGTCCTCATGTTACGATGCGGTCTTGTGGTTTCAGAGCCATAGTTTCTTGTAACAAGTTGTTCCTTATAGGTAGTCCTTAATTTAATGCAAATGAAAATTAGAGGAGCTCGTAGCCGCAAGGATACAGAGCTTGCTTTGACAAGCGAAGATTCGGAAAACGAATAACTCACTCACTCACTAAGATCACGCTATGACTACCGACAATATTAGTCTAGTCCGTAACATCCCTTTGGAAATTAGATGTCACAGAAATTTCAGCTACTCTCCTTAACAGAGATCAGGGTTACCAGTTCTCATGGGTTTTTGAATTTCTACCTGAAATTCCCCGACAAGGCATTGACCACCAGGCCGCACGCCCCTCGACTTTATATTTCTCTGACTTTAAATTTGACCCCTTCGTTTACCTACTTAGATATAAAAGTTTAGAGGTTTCGCAATTTTCTCCACAGTCCATCTAAGCACTGATAAAAGCGCAAAGTAAAGTGTGATCATAAGCAAACAGATGTACCACTTTATACAAAATTCTAAGAAAATTGTGATTTCGACTCGCTTGTGCGACACCTTCTGAATATATTCTGCAGAAGATAAACTTTCAGCCGTTCTGCTGTTTTTGGCAGCACGGCGCGCGACCACTGTTGTATACACTATAAAAAATCGACACGTTACTGCCAAGTGGATTCCACTTACTTCTGTGCTAATAGATGAAACATCTCATATCTAAGTGGAATACACTTCACAGAACAAAATCAAGTGTCTTACACTTCGGTTCGCCATGTCATGCATACCAAAATAATTTTTTTTTACACTCAGATTTCAATGTTAAAACTCGTCAAATGTCAAAACACGTCATAATACCGTGGGTTCCAATTAAAATCGATGTGGGTCGGCCTGTTAAAATGATTGGGTAGGTTTATTGGTATTCATGTGTAAAAGGCATTTGGTATGAGCGTGGTGATTTTTTTAGTGTATGACCACTGTAAATGTTGAATGATGAAGACGCAAAAGTGAAGCAGATTAAAAGTGTAAGGTGAAGTATATAGTAATTCTATCCAAATCACAAACAAAAAATTATAAAGTTTTTGATATACAGGTCGGACTCGATTATCCGGGGGCCCGATTATCCGGGGCTCGATTATCCGGAGAAAATAGCTCGATTATCCGGAGTATTTTTTTTATTCTGTATTTCTATAACGTATTTTTGTCTTCCGGGTCATTGGGAGTTTCGGGGTTGTTCAAAATTGTAACAACAATGCCCCGTTCTGTTTAGGTAGTTCGTTTTTAGCAGTTTTCTCGTCGTTCCTTCAACCACTTCTTACTCAACACCCTCCAAAGGCAAGGTATTATAGTTTTTAGTTGCCGATGAGGACAACCACTATTAGTCAACCGGTTTCGAATTTATGGCCGTAACATATTTCTGTAATATAATGGCCATGATCAATGCAGTACTTAGAACCACAAGCCTGTTTCGGTGGCGTTCCGGATACTCCTGGATTATTAAACCAAAACTCATCGAGAGAAATCAATAACGATTTGAAATCCGCAAAGTAGCCCATTAGTGGCAATATCGAGCGTCTAGGTCATTATGGGTCACTTAGAAAATAGAAAAAAAATCATGAGTGTTGTCAAAATCGAACAGGGTCTGTATATGTAACACCTCAATTCTTCTTAATATTTAAGATAATGAAACAGGTAAATACCTAAATCAAATCAAATTCTATTATATTTTCTGGAAAATATTTTCTTTAATCTCTAGGAGCAAAAGCTGTCTTTCTAATGGTAGTTCTGATTTATTTTATTTGGTTATTACATCTTCGAGATGATCAATATTACATAATTTATTATTACGTATACTGCCTGTGATCGCATAATTGTAACATTCGACATTTATTGGATTTGCGCTTTTTGTTGGGAAATGCTTAAAATAGTATGTACATTTTACATCTGAAAAAATATGATTATGTTTGTTTGAAAAAAGTTGTAAAAAATACCAAGTTGTTTTGTCACAAAGCGTAAATAACCGCATAGTTGTCACACTACTTAACCTTTTCAACTCGTTTGTTATAATAGCTTCCATTCAAATCCACATCTGCATCCTTTGGAACTCGGCAGTTATTCTGGTCCGGTAACCAACCACCAGTGATCCGTTTCTGATGTTCACCTATTGCTTGTTGAATACAAGAAAAACTTCATTTCCACTGTGATATATTCCAAAAGTAGCTTGAAAGTAACGGCATAAAAGTATCATTGCAAAAATTGCAAACAATTTGACTTCAAAAGTAGTGTTCAATGTTTACATAGTGTAAAGTAGTGCTTTCTTCGGGATACTAAGTTTAGTGGAACTGTCTATTCGCAAAAATATATTGGGAACAATGCGATTAAGGTTAAAATATAAAAGTGTAATTTGCTTGAACAACTAATTTTGCAAATGTTACAATTATGTGGTTATGGGCAGTATATATGTATAACAAACGCCGACGAACAGTCTAAAGACAAATTTCAATTTATTTCGTCCGTACATGTTAGCGAACCTATACATTAGAGAAATGACAAGACACTCACCGTTAGGGCAACTGTCAACATCAAAACGGATAACGGCAATGCAAAATGATACAACTCGCCCGTTTTGATGTTGACAGTTGCCTTAACGGTGAGTGTCTTGTCATTTCTCTAATGTATAGGTTCGCTAGTACATGTATTGTGTACAACATACTATAATAGAAAACTCACTGTCCTAAATGAAAGATATTGAAAATTAAAAAATAATCAATGGCTCGATTATCCGGAGGATTCGATTATCCGAAGCGAAATGTTTTTCAAAACTCCGGATAATCGAGTCCGACCTGTAATATATTAGGGGCCATCCACATACCCCGTGGACAGCCTAGGGGGAGGGGGGGGTGTTGTGTAATGTCCACGGTCCTTACAAAAAAAAAAAGAATTTATATGGGCAAAAATCTGTCCACGTGGTATGTGGATGGCCCCTTAGTTCAACACTAGTTCATTAGGGCTTCGCGGCGAATTTTATACACAAATAAACAAATATTTTTTTTAAAAAAAGCATGCAAAGGTTCTTATGATAGTGAGGCATGCACAAAGTTTCATTGAGTTGCTGCCCATTAATCGAGTCGGCGCGAAATGCGTCGGTATCATTATAATGGTTTTATGTTTTCTTCAGAAATGTTCTAGAAAGACAAATTGCAGTTCTAGAAAAAACATACATTTTAAAAATATTTTTCTCCACAATAATGAACCTAAAATTTGTAGGGTTAAAAGCGACTCAGAGTCAACTAATACAGTACAGTCTCTGCAAGCTTCACATTCGTTGTCAGGTACAGAGACTATAGACTACAGAGAGCTCTGACACGACACATGACACTCGTTGTGAGTGTAAACGTCACATTACACAAAAAGTGTTTTATAATTTTGTGTGAGAACTTTCGTTTTGACTAGAGAACCTATACGCATTAAAGAAATGACAAGACACTCACCGTTAAGGCAACTGTCAACATCAAAACGGCCGAGTGGTATCATTTTGCATTGCCGTTATCCGTTTTGATGTTGACAGTTGCCTTAACGGTGAGTGTCTTGTCATTTCTCTAATATATAGGTTCCCTAGTTTTGACGTGCCATTTACCTAAAAGAGCCATTTACCATAACGGTAAGTTTCGAAAGTCGAGATTCGAGAAGTCAATGAAAAAACCTATAACCAACCGAACTTTGACAGTCACACTGTTAATTAAAAGCTTTTTTTTTTTCAATGTATATGTCAGTGATTATTTTGCTATTAAGCCTGTAGTACACTCTTTGTCTAATGGTCAAATATTTGACCTTCTGACATAATGTTCAAATTTATTTGGCACATGGTTGTTGTTTGCCCGTGTTTGCCCCATGTTAAAATTGGAGAGTGACAAATAATTATCTTTGACCAAATTTTTATCTGTCAAAAAGTGACAAATATTTGACGCTCGGTCAAAGAGTGTACTACAGGCTTTAGACTTTACTGACTTTTTGGTGTGAATAGTGACTTTTTAATGACTAGCTCGCTACATGCGCTGCGCTTGAGATACGAATTATGAACTAACTTTTTCCTCCAATAGAAGCTTCTCAAAAAGGCTAGTTTTCTTTCTCTTCACGCTGTTATATTCCATTGCATTGTTTTACTTACTGTTATCACCGAAACAGTAAATAATTTATATATGCATATCATAAATATTTCAAAGAAAAAAATCAGACTAAAGCGGGTTTGTTTTTTTCCGTACGATATTAAATAAAGAAATATAGTCAGTGCATCCCTCATGTAAAGAAGTTCCCATAGAAAGATGGAATGTATTACGATTCACTGCAAAGCACTCATTCATGATCGTAAAACAGTGCGCTCATTTCGCTCACCTTCTGAGAGCGACGCTCGATAATGTTAGTGAAAACCACACAGCGACCAAAAAATTGTACAAACAGTAACTGAACGCGACCACGACTGCTTTCATTCATTTGCCTAGTTACAGTCGCTAGTAGAGCCTTCACAGCAGTGTGTAAAGTAACCAACTTAAGTCAGATTGCGAAATGGCATTGCTATCAAATCAACTGCCCAAATTTGCCCTCGAAAGGATTGCTCAGATTGCCAGCGAGCGCGGATTTTTACCCGATGCGTACCAGATCGATTGCTCGAGTGGTTCCAAAGTTGGCGATGGATACATAGCGCAAATTGTTCGCGTTACGATTGAAGGCGATCGGCTAGAGGACGGAGTGGTGAGACATCATGAACGGTTTTCGTTGATTTGCAAGTTTCCCTTCGAGGATCGCCAGCAGCGGGAACAGTTTAACTCGATGCTGCTGTTCGAACGGGAAGTGTACGTTTATCGGGAAGTATTTCCAGAGTTAGAGAGACTTCAGCTGGAGCATGGATTGAAGCGGGGTGATGATCTGGGGTTCTGGAACTATCCGCACTGCTATTGGGGTATGTTTGATAAAGAACAACAGGAGTCGATACTAATTTTTGAGGATTTGATTGTACGTGGTTTTGAGATGAAGGATAAAAATGAGCCAACGGATTTCGAGCATGTTGAAGCGCTGATGGTTGCACTTGGGAAACTAAACGCATGTTCTTTCGCGTTGAAAGAGCAACGTCCAGACATATTTGATAAAATTAAAAAACTGGACGATCTTTTGTGTACGGTGATGACCACCGAGCAGACAAGCAAATTGGCGACCCGAAACTGCGATTTGGCCGCTTCCATTTGTACTGGTAATAACACTGACACGCAATGGAGGAATAAATTTCTGTCGCTAAAAAATTCACTATGGGATAAAACTCGCTCTCATATCGCAGGCCAGAGGGCAGAACCTTTCGCTGCTTTGAGTCACGGCGATTGTTGGGTAAACAACGTCATGTACGGATACGACGAGATGACCGGAAAAGTGAATGAAATTGTAATGCTAGATTGGCAGATGGCACGTTATAGTTCTCCAGCGCTGGATTTTCTTAACTTCATATATCTGTGCGGACAAGTCAGTTTAAGAAGAGAAAAGTTCAATGATCTAATAAATACATTTTACGAAGCATTTTCGAAAACCTCGAAAAAATTAGGCGGCCAACCAGAACGATCGTTGCCTTTAGAAAGACTTCTTCATCAAATTCAACAGTTTGGCATGCAGGTTCTAGCATTAGGAACTTTTGCAATGCCAATCGTTGCCAAACTACCGGATGAATTCTTCGTCGATGAAAATCGCCATAAACCGGAGTACACTCCACAACTAAAAGTTTATACAAACATGATGAAAGATTTAATTTTAGACTGCAGCAAATTTGACGATTTTGAATAAACCATTCCATTATTAGGCTGATACAAATTTCTAATTCTTTTTAAGTCCAAGGTTAGCAAAGTTAGCAAAGGGGGTGGCAAAAATTAAATAACACTGAGATGAAAAAAAGAAATATCTTTGATCAAAGTTTGTGTGCAAGTTATGACGTTTGTAACATGCACTCAAATAAATGTTGAAAAATAACACTTTATTAGAATTATTATTTATTTCGCTTGCCTTTCGACGACACTAATCGGAAAACACGGAAAACTAATAAAATGAACAAAACGGTTTGAGCTTTTTTTTATTCCCCTTCCAATATTCAAGATTTTTGAAGAGGGGGGGGGGGGGACATAAAATGAAAATAAAATTTGTAACGGCCTTATTAGGTACTCGAAAGTTTTTCTGGCACTTACCGTTCCGTACGAATCCTTATGCTTTCCCGCCAACACTTTCACAAAGGCACCCTTCGCCATCACTAACACTTCATCTTTGCCGGGAGGAATCAACTGTCTGTTTCCATCCTTCGGCACACGTTCTGCCCCCAAGCCCATACCCTTTGGTCGCACCTCCGGCAGTTTATCCACTAGCTTCGGAGCATTTGGGTCTTCTTTAAAGCCCATTCCCCGCAGTAATGCCATGCCGAATTTTTCCGGTGGCATTGCTTCATAATCTGCCAGCGATGGAGCTTGTCCACCTTCGAGTGGTAAATCCTCTGGTTTAAGCGGAATTACCACATCACTTTTCACCGTTACGTGGTTTTTATGCTCCTTGGCGGCTTCCAGCAACTCACGAGCAGCTTTCTGCTCGAGGGTTTCCTCACCAATCGGACCCCTTTGGTCAGTTTCGCGATCGTTTTTAATTTTTTGCAATTTTGCCAAACGCACAGGAATTGTTGTTTTATCCTGCTCCCTCAAGGGGATGACGAGAGGAGCCGGTTCTTCCTCTCCGTTTTCTTCCCTACATTATTATAAAAACAAAATTAGAAATCATTTGCAAAACTAGTTTTCAAAACAACTTACCCTACAATTCTAATAGCCTGCCCTTCAAGACAAGCGATCATTTCAATCTTCTCATCTTCTTTTCCTTTGGCAGTGCCACCGCCATTGCCGGAACTGATCGCAGCCGGTCCAGCTTGCAGGTTTACCTTTTTCGCGATTTTACTGAAACCGAAGCTGATCTTTTTCTCTGCCATTTTGCCAACTGCATGTAGCACAACCGACGTTCAATGCAACGAAACTCTACTGCGGTTGCCGATAATCGTGATGGGAAACCACGGCGTTACGGGAAGCTCGCGACACGGACACGAAGAAAGAAACCAAACGAAAACAAACGTTCAAACGCCGGACTGTAAAGCACGGGCGTAAACAAACTTCGTGCACTCTTTGACAGCAGTGGTACACGGTGGGTCGGTTACATGTTTGAGTTTGAATAAACGTTTGCCCGCCGAAAGATAAGGGTGTCAATAATTTTTAACTGCGTCACCGTAAAAACGAAAACGACATTGGTAAATCATTGAAATTCGAACGTTTTTACAGGTTAAATTAGTTCAAAGAAATTTTCATAAGAAAATCACAGGAGGGTTGTGTGCAAAGCCACGACCGCAAGGTTGAAGTAGAATACTTTTACAAGAGAGTTAACCCGGCTGCTTGCGTGTCAGTCATTTTTTCTAGTAAATAAATGTTGACCGCTCATTGGCAGTATTGAAAATTCTGTGCAAATGAAGTTGAAGTACTACTCAATTTCAGTTTGCACATATAAATACGACCTCACTGAACAGGAAAAGTACAAACCCTTTGCGGCGCAAACAAGTTTCAACAGTCAGAGTATATGTACATGTGAATTCAATTAAGATAATTAACTTTTGATTAAAGCTCAGAACGAGAAAATTTTAAATCTTCAATTCATTTGTTTGGTTGTCCTAAAAAGGACAGTTTGTTGTTGAAAAAAAAATCGGATATGACGCTGATTGCATCTTTGTGTTACGCCGATAGCGGGAGTGGTGAACTTGCGTATGACGAAGGCATCGTATTACCTGTTTTATTGAATGGGAGAAAGAGGAATATTGTAAAATTTTGTTAACATTTAATTCAAACAATATTACCAAATCGTAATCAGGCACTCTGATAACAAAGTTAAAGGCTGTTTTCACACCGAAAATCAGACAGCCAGCAGAAGTTTTGATTGTCAAAATCCAGAATGCTTGTGTAGTTGCCGAAATAAGGCAGAGCTTCACCGGAGGAAGGCCGAAACCCTCAACCGGCAAGGATGCTCCGATAGCAGGAAAATAGTGGTTTCGCATTCAGGAACGGCATCGTAGTTAGGAATTCTATTCTATTCACCCGGCCGTAGGTTAATGCACAGCTCTACTTACGGCTGTACATTAACGTACGGCCGGGTGAATCGGTTCGCGCCGCTTTTCGCGTTTAGCCTGGCAGAGGCCTAATGCGCACGGCCAACACAATAGAAAGGTGTTTTCACATTGAAAATTAGACACGGCTTTACTGGAGTAAGTGTTGGCGAATGCATCCACCGCTAATACCGCCGCTATCGTACGAAAGCGCGTCGTTTCATATGGGGAATAATATCAACAATGAAAAATGACGCGCGTCTAAGCACACCCGAACTGTTTCGCCGTGCCGCTTCCATTTACTTCCTTATAACGTCGGCCTAATGGAAGTACCGGCTGCACCTACCGCTGAGGCTGTTACCATACTGCTACTGGTACCCAAAGTTATCAACTCTTCAAATTAAGTGTTTTATTTGTCCTTAAAAGAACAATTGTTCAATTCCAAATCGGATATAATGCAATCGCATCTCTGTAATATTACCGACAGTAAAATTCTTCTGAACAAAATGATCCAACTTTTCCATTAGGCGACATCCATAAATTACGTAACGCAAAAAACCCCAATTTTTGGACCCCCACGACCCCATGTGTAACGAAACGTAAGGCCAACACCTTCCCCCCCATAAAAATTACGTAACGCTGCAGAAGGATTTCCTTGATAAAAATGCTCGTTTTTGAGAGTCTCTCCAGAGATTTTTCGTTACGTAACGCTGAACTCACCTCCCCCCCTCCCCTGTGTAACAAATCGTAACGCCCAAGTAGACTCCCCCTCTTCCCTACGAGCGTTACGTAATTTATGGATGCCGCTTTAGAGGAAGTTCCGGTTGATGTACGGCAAAAATTTCGCCCGATCGCTCGCGTTGGTGTTTAGCCTGGCAGAGGCCTGAGACGTGGTGACAAACCACAGGGCAAGTGATTTGTTTGATTTGAAGGCAGCCACAGGCGCAACCCACTGCTGATCGCAACCTCTGAGCTGCTCTAACAGTGGGGGAATTGAGATACACGGACAACATGCACTGTGGAAGCTATTTCACATTTAGCAAATTAGACGGGCTAGTGCTGCTGCTAAGGAAGGACGACTGCTGTTGTCGCTGTCTAGAACTATTATGAGCGGCTTAGGCTGAAACAGGCTCTTATATAAGCCAAATAGCATGTTTTCAATTGCAAGGTATATGATTCTGTCGACCGTGCTTGGGAAGCAATTATATAACGACCAATCAGAGGTCGATTTTTTCGTTTTGACAAGGCTTGACTGTTTCCAATAGTACAATAGTGTGAATTATAAAATTAGAATTATCTTCTTTTGGGAAGAATCTTAGAAGATTTTCCAATCTATTGCTGCAAGAACAAAGGAAATCCATCAAATACTAACCGATTTATTAGCATTTGAAATTGGACATATTTTTCACTTTTTTCGGTTTTAGATTTTCATTTCACATCCCTATGTAGTCGAACTTCCTGAGAGAAGTATTCTACTTCAAAAAAAATAACAAGATGTGGGTGCTCTAGTGTCAGAAATAAAATTAGTTTTAATGGCTCCATCATATTGCACAATTTTGTAGAAGAAAGTTTTTCGCTAGAATATTCCTATTGAGCTTAGAATATTACCACAGAGAACAGACGTTCATCTTATTTTGAAAAGATGTGTAAAAACTTACAACCGTCATTTACCAGTAAGTGGTTATGTTTCCGCTATGTGGCGCTCCTGTCACTAACGAACCAAGCTCTGATATCGATAAAATATCGATACGGCAATTTATGCAGTGCAACTGGGGCACCAAATGACAGATCATTAGTCCCTCACTAACACGCAGAAATTCCTGAGTAAGAATCCCCAGGATATCGATTAACACGGTGACGGAATCGTGAAAGGAGTCGGAAACACGATCCGGAGGATTCCCACTCACGATTCTTATTCCTGAGGATTCTTTTTTCAGGAGTCCTTTTCAAGGATGCTCACGAATCCAATGTGAGGAGTCCTAAAGAATCTATGCGAATCGTATGTGTTCGTCCGGGGTATTAACGTATTTTGATTCAAATTTTTACACACGATTTTCAAACTTCTTTAAATGAACATGAATGTCTGTTCTCTTTGATATTACTATTGAGCTTATAACATTACTAACGTGTCAATTTCCCCCTAAAGCATAGTTTACAGTTCCAAGCGAAGTGAAAAAATTGACAAGTGAAAAAGCGTAAATTTTCACCAGCGAAATCTGTCGTGAAAACCCGTTTGTGGAACAGCCTGCAGTTTACAGTTCAAGTGAAGCGAAATTCACGAGTTTACACTCCGAGCGAAGTGAAAATTGGCTGTAACTGAAAAAATAGCAACGCACGCAAGTTTTCTCTTGTCACTAGCGTTTGCATGCGTGAAAAAAATAAACCCAAGTGAAAAGATGAGATCCACAACCTTCGATTTCGCTGAATCGAATTTGTTTACAGTTCCAAGCGAAGTGAAATTTTTGCAGGTTTCATTTTTCACGAGCGTGAAAAAATGAACATTTTGTATGAGATTTTCACTTCGCTTGGAACTCTAAATAGGGCTTAAGTTGGTTCTCTACAGAGTCTATGTTTTAAATATAGAGTCGCTTTATTAATCATTAGTAGAGACAGTGGTAATTCGCGGTAAAAAAATTTAAATTCGTGGGTGGCAAAAAGAAAAATATTCAAAATTCGCGGTAATTTCACGGCAACCTTCTTTTCCAAAAAATACTAAATAAAGTGATTTTTTGGCGAAAACAAGTAACAATTCGCTTGTTAAAATTAATATACTGTCGTATTTGGTAAAATAATACTTGCTTGTACTTCAGTTTGCTACTCACTCTGAAATCCTATCATGCAGGTTACAATCGCCAAAATTCATTTTATTGGTTGCGTAGGGAAAGGCTTTCCGTTGCCATAGAGATGCCCAATAATCTTCAGCTTTGTCCGTGTTGCTGGTTTTCATGAATTTCGCAGGTTTTAAATCGAAATTTTGGATGATTGGCAAAGAACGTTGCTATTTTTCATTACACGCTCAGCCGTTTTTACTCTAAATTGGGTAAATTTTGACTCAATTTCGTTAAAAGTGGATCTACCCTAAACAGAGTAACCATTAGTTACTCATTTTTGAGTAGCATAGATAAATGTCAAAAACTGAGTACTACTTACTCATTTAAAAAAAAAAGCATGAATTAGCCAAACTGAGTAACTGTTACTCAGTTCGTTAATTTGACTTCCCTACGCAAAAGAAAACATTAGGAAATTCGGAAATTAAAATTTGAAAACAACATAAGAAAAATCGTTAAAATGTTGTAGATTTATTTCCCATCAAGTTTTCTAATTATTAATATTTTATATTATTACCATCTTTCGGATTGCTTCGCGTAAAAAAGTTACAACTCGGTACAAGTATCATGGAGACAAAGCCCAGCACTAGGGAGAGCCCAAATGTGGATAAATCAGCGCTGTGTTTATTGTCCGGTGTTAGAGAGGTGCCCACGTATTCAACTTCAAGATTGCTTCCGTCCGAGCTTCCATCGACAAGGAACGAATTCCTTCTGGTATTATGACTGTAAGGGCTGTTCCCACCAACAACCTAGCACCAAACATATACACATTTTTAGTTTTTCCTCTAACAGCATCACGAATAAAAGTATACTTCCAGCTATACAGGAACCAACTAGTATTACAAAAAGAATTAGCATTACCGTCTCATCCATGATTTAAGAATATGGATCTGACCACTTAAATAGCCTAATCAATATGTTACAAAATCAATGTAACAAAAACAGAAGTTATTCGAACAAGCGGACGTGTCCGATGTTTTTATGCACTCATTCTTCGCGTTTCGTTCCCTCACAACTGCAGCACACCCTTATTTGACTTGGGGCTCATATATCAAAGAGCGGATTATTATTTTATTGTAAACTATTCGTTGCAGTACTTTCAAAACTAAATCCATGTACGAATAAGCGAAACAAACAGGGAACTGGTAAATGCTTGGCTTTTGTTTACAGCAAACCGATATAAAATGACCGGTTACCCAAAAGTGAGCAAAACAAAAAAATACGAAAACTGGGTGAAAGTTACTCAGTTTCGTTAATCAATATTACTCATTTTTTGACATTTTGAATCAAAATACGAAAGTGAGTATTTTCTAACCAATTTAGAGTAAAATTGAACGAGCGTGTACTTTCGCATTTCGTGGGTTTGCGGAATTTTGCGGAATTCGCGGTTTCCGTGAAATCGTGATTTACCGCTGTCCCTAATCATTAGGTCAACTGATTTGATTGAACACTGCATTGGTCAAAACGGGAGAGTTGTTTTGCCTCCAGGAAATAAAGTATGTATCATCTATCACTTTGCAACGTCCATCCTGCGAAGCAAAAATTAGGTGAAGAAAAAATTAATGGTTTTCTTTGAATATTCTTCGCAAAAAATAAGATCTGAGAAAAAATAGTGTATACTCACCCAATGTTTTACTTATTCTGAATATTACAGATTTCTTTATAATGACAATCAGCCGAAAAAACTGCTCCTTTCACATCTACACTGCACTCAAAATATATTTCACGTTATAATTACCGAAAAAGTTATGTGAATATTTACCACTGTCATTTTCATGTAGATTTTACGTGATTTTCATTTGAGTTCATCATGAACTCGTAAGATGATTTATCCTGTGAATATTTTTCAGTAGACATATGCATTTCATGTGTTTCACGTTGAATTTAACTAGCGGTAAAGTGAAAAGCATTTGATTGTCTGATAGGTTCTACCTTTTTTACAACGTATAATTTTCAATTGTGGTTTCCCAAATTCATGAGACACTAGGAATAGTTTTCAGAAATTATCCAAATATGTTACTTGATAAGTCGCACGGGCATGCGAAATCGCCAAATCGTAAATGAATTAAACGACATACAAAATGACAAAATGATATTGCGAAATTTGCTGGCGGTATTCACTGTTAGCTGCAACTGTTTATGTTCAGGAAATTCCTCGTAATTTGAACTGAATCTGTGTGAAATCTCGATGGCGGATTCTTATGGTTTTTCCAAAGTTCACTTATTGGGAAGTCATCGAGGAATTCCTTTCATGTTCAAAGACTGAATCAGACAACAGCTTCGCCATTTTGATTTCTGTGTATTTTCGCACGGAGAGTTCACGCGATACTTCATTCTGTTTGACGTTGCCAAGTTGACGTAGATGCTACGTGATAAAACATAGTATGCATGTGATTTTCACGTAGATGTTATGTTTGTCACATAAATCATGCAAAATGACAGAATATGAATAAGTACAGGTAATTTCACGTAAAAATAACGTGAAAAATATTTTAAGTGCGGTATATGGACAAAGCTGATAGTGGAGCACTCGTTATTTTGACAGTTCTATTTTTCAGAATCTCTTTTTACGTTCGACGAAATCTTGGTTAAATGATGTCAGGTTTCCGAGATTCGGTATTTTAGTTTGCCGAGTTCGGAAGTTTGTTGTTTTACGGATTTCTTTCTGTAAACACGTTTAGTTCCCGATTTCTCATGTCGTTTTCGTTTTCGCGGTGTAGCTACACTTTTTCCGAACTATACTTTGCAGCTTCAAATAAAACATTTTCAGTGTCGTTGCATTGGTATGCGTAATAATGGGATAGCTGTCAATTCGTTTTGTTTTGGTCATTATCGCATTCGTCATTTTGTCTCGTTTCCATTTCATATGTCCATCTCGCAAATGTGCTAAAAAAAATTTACCTGACACTTTACCACGTGGAACGAGCACCAAAACAAACCAGTTTTGACACATACGTGTGAATGTGTTGGTAACTTCCTACAGTACACTCTGCTTTTTTCGGGTGTCGTCGGGGACAGAAAAAGGGTAGTCCGAAAAGTTAAATAAAACATTTACGGTGTCAAAAGTGTCGTTTGAGAGTAGCTACACCGCGAAAACGAAAACGACATCAGTAAATTTTTACGGAACAACGGCAAATGAAAATGTTTTCAAGTAGTTCGGCTTTTATTTTACCGAGAAAACGTTATGCAGTGAACTGTGTACAAGTTGTTTTTTTGACACCAAGCATCTAACTCTTTCAGTTTAGCTGCTATTTCACTTTAAAAGCAACAAACTGCGCTTTTATTTAGTGTAGTAAGATTCACAGTTTAGCGGCGTAACGGGTGACAACTTAAAATTTGGAATTTTTCTCTACAGTTGTCAAAAGAGGTGAATGAACTTGGAAAAAACTAATTTATTTCTCATGAAGATACATTCATTGAGAGCCTCCCGACGAGGTTTTCTTATGATGCCGAAACGAGAGCGTTGTACGGCCTTCCAGTCCGCTTTTTGAATGTCTCTCTTGATTCTACCGGTCAACTGAAATCTTCGATTGGACGAAACTAAGGTGGATTCGTTGAGTTGCGTATTGGGGGTACAAATGGAGTCGAGGGGTTGTTCAGGAACGTTTGTGTTTTTTGACGTACTGTGGTGATATTTTGACTAACCAAAACACATATTTTTCATCTGTATGGTGTATGGTGTGTTGTATGGTGGTGTTCTGTGTATGATGTGTTGTTCAAACATTCGTTCTGGCATACCACTTGGCTTGAACCATGATTTGGCAAAAACGAAAAAGTTCCTTTCTGTCCAATACTCTGGCCGGTCTTCCACTACCTTTCTGGCGGGTTCTAGCTGAGGTTTGCAGAACACCATACGCAATAGAAACCGGAAGATTTTCGCTTTCAAAATGGTTTACCTTGAACTTTTTGCCAAAATTGTTGTGCATTTCAAAAAGAAAAGTGCAATGCTCCATGTTTGGACGCCATTTTGAACCGAACAAAGCATAAACAAAATAAAGAATATTGACATAAAGAGAGAAGATAGAGCTTTCATATACATATTCTCACTTCTCTCTGAGCGTTTGTTGTGGAGTAAAAAAGCTCCAAAAAACTCCAGATTTTCAGTTGTCACCCGTTAGTTACCAACAAAACCCATGTTTATTCCTTTTCGACGTTTTTAGGACACTAGCCAGTTAGGAATAGTGTAGCAGTGAACTTGTGTTTGCTCCAAAAAAAGAACCAAACAACAGCTGCTGAAGATGTCCCTATGTCTGCAACGTATGTAAGTCTGGTCACCCTAACGTCATACTATTCCCGCCGAAGAAGCCCGCCTGCGTATGAAACTGTGAACAAAACAAAAAGATGTCAAAATACAACAAAAGGATTGGATAGCAGCAGTGAGAGGTAGCAAGTACCATAGCAGCGGCGAAGCAGAGGAAAATCTATCGCTCGAAGTTTTTGTGCGATCGGCTAGTCAGATTTTAAAAGTAAAATAAACAGCAGCTGCTAAGCTTCCGGAGGATTATTAGTGAAAATTTCGCTTGTTTGACGCAACGTTGCTGTAGTTTTGTTCACTGAGAGCGAAAGTTAAGGGAGCTATCTTTTCATAATTCAATAAGTTGTATAATCAAAATTATCAATATGGGATTGCGTCGATAGTACTGTTTAAAATTATTTATATTTAAAAACGATTTTCGTAATACTGCTCTCTCAATCATACTGTAAAATACTGCCGATTGAAAACAAAATGCTTTGTTACGAGGGCAAATTAAGTTTGTACTGTTTCTCCAGTGCAGTCTTCTGCCTAGTGCTCCTTCTGGTGTTCTTCGATTTGGGAGTGTTTTCGGAACCGATCGAGTTCTGGGGCCGTGCTTCACTGCTGGGCATTTACTATCTAGCATTAAATGTTGTCATCCGATTGAAGTTTGCTTCCAAAGATTATCAGGTGAGTTTACACATTCTGAATAAATTTTGAATTTGCTTATTGCTTGGTGGTGACTCAGTGTAAATACCGCACACTAAAGGGATTGTTTACTAGATAGTTGATGATCACATCGCTTGTGGCTATAGGATAGCATCGAGTATGCACGATAGGAAAAACTCTAAATGCGTCTTTGTTTATATTTTTTTATCCAATTCAATTCAACCAGCACAACCATTTGATCGCGTCATTGAGATGCTCTTAAAGCAGTCAAATGGATGAACGAATAGTAGAAGATGTGATTCTATAATTAGGTTGTTTACTAGCGCAACAAAGCTGCCTCCGCGGATTCCCTGAGCTCGTCCAACTTTCACTCTCATGTTGATGTGTTCTTGTTGCAGGTCGCCGTCCGTGCTACTTTCCTGGGTGCCGTCTTCACCCTCGGTGTCATCATCTTCCAAAGTTGCGATGAAAAATACAAATCGTTTGGTATATACACCGCCCTGATGGCCGGATTTCACTACTCCGAGTACCTGGGAATCGCATTCTGCAACCCAAAAACCCTTTCGCCGGATTCCTTTATTCTGAACCATTCGATACACTATGCGCTTGCTGCGGCCGCAAGCTGGGTGGAGTTCTTCGTGGAGGTGCATTATTTTCCAGGTTTACCATCGTGTTACTGTTGTTATAGAATGAAGTTCGTAACATAATTGATTTCGTTTTCATATTGCAGAAATGAAAACGCATCGAATACTTTGGCTGATAGGGCTGAGTCTATGCTTGACAGGCGAAGTTCTGCGGAAGTTAGCTATGATTACAGCGAGCAAAAATTTCAGTCATATCGTGAGTAGCTTGACTTAGATAGATTATAGGTAACGTGAGAAAATATGAATCGATTGTAGGTTCAATTTGAACGACATCAAGGGCATGAGTTGGTTACTACTGGAGTTTATAGCTTGATGAGGCATCCTTCGTATGTGGGATGGTTTTGGTGGTCCATTGGAACACAGGTAAGTTGAATCATTAGCTCTTGTTTGTTCCTACAGCAAGTGAATTAAGAATGGATTTATTATTTGAAAAATCATATGAAACATCAGTTTCAGTTTTCTAACTATTTTTTTGTTGGATAATCCTTGTCTTGTTGGGGGATTTTCGGTTAGAATTTAAATAGCCACATTTCTTTTTGAAAGTTTTTAAACGTTGTGCGACATTTTCATCTTTCAAGAGGAAAAAGCATTTCATCGCCTCTGCTTTAAAGTTCTTAGTAAAAAGACTTAATTTAATCCTTCTCTGTGCCTAGTCTTCATGGTAAATAATGGAATTATTGATCTTCCCTCCCTCGCAGGTCGTTCTCGACAATCCGGTGTGCTTCGTGATCTACACCATCGCCAGCTGGAAGTTCTTCCACGATCGTATCTTCATGGAGGAGATCACACTGTTGAACTTTTTCGGCGAAGACTACTACAAGTATCAGCAGCGCGTCCCAACGGGACTACCCTTCATCCGGGGTTTCAAGGTAGAGCTGTGATATTTCGACCGGGATCATCCTGAAGACCGTGATGCACACGACGGTACGAGAGACGAAGATGGGAATAACCACAGCCAGAGCGAGAGTGATGAGACTGATGAGTGGGGCAGCAGAAGGAATCGCAAGTTGTGCGCTAGAGACGGTACGAGTGTTACGTTGGTTGTTGGTGATGACGACGGCGACGATGATAATGATGACGAGGACGACGGTGAAATTTATGACGGTGACGATTATGGTCGGGACAGGGATGATCGCGGGAATATGACTGGAAGTTTCTACCACGGCCGCAATAGACCTTATTCAGGGAGTTACGATAATGTGTACGATGAGTCAACCATTGTCTAATGTAGCGAATAGAAACGCAGGGTGCATGTATGTACGTACTATAGAATGCGTCTATCATATGTGTTTGTTCATTTTTATACTCATACAGCTTTTGTTACATCGAGAATTTGTTACACTGTATCTGCTGTACAGCAAAGCACAGTTTATTCCTTACTAAAACAAAGTCATTACTAAGTAGTAAACAATAAACGATAGTCACGACTGTTGTTATTTATCTTTTTAATCTACTTTAAGCGCATTTTAACTTCCAGGTCGCTTGTTCTAAGGAAAGAAAGGGAATATAACTCTAAATTAGCAGAATTTATTCGTGCAATAGTGTTCAAGGCCTTTTTTTTGCGTATTTAGTACAATTGGTCGGCGTGCGACCAGACCGAACCAAGCGCTATTTTTTAAAAAATCGAGTTTTTCTCACCAGTGGATGTTTAAATTGATAATCTATCTTTCTTTAAAAAACGAAATCATTTGAACAGTTTATAATGGTATTATAAAAAAATTTCTCTGCAGCAGCCTGCAGGAAATATACGGGGTGGTTAAACTTTGATCGCCGATTACTCGAAATAATGTTTCTGGCGCTTGGTTCGGTCTAGTTGCACGCCGACCAATTACACCATAGAAAATAGGTTCGTGCAGTTGTTAGAAGAGAAGTCACTACCAAGTAGACGTTCAGGCATTTATAGCGAACCTATACATTAGAGAAATGACAAGACACTCACCGTTAAGGCAACTGTCAACATCAAAACGGATAACGGCAATGCAAAATTATACAGATCGCCCGTTTTGATGTTGACAGCTGCCTTAACGGTGAGTGTCTCGGCGTCTCTCTGGTGTATAGGCTGACTAGGCATTTACGAGCATATGAGACATTGCTTTTGCTCCAATATTTAAAAAACTGTTTAGGGTTTAGCCTTTTTTGAGGTACTTAAGGTGCTCTAAGGGGAACAAAGCTAAGCTGCTGAAACAGGGTCGAAAAAACTTCCATGAAACTCTGAAAATAAATGTTTGTATAGCTATAATTGCGGTTAATAATGATATTCAATAGTTTAATACCGACGACTGTTTCTTATCGTCTCCAGATGTTTCTTCAACTATTTATATAGAGCAAATAGAATTTCTTCAATGTCCTAAATCTCGATTAGTCTCTTCGATCCGAATTTTGGCCGAATCTTTGACGTTGAAGTTGGGCACCCGATCCTTCCGGCCCAGGATTTTGCTGGTCGGTTCCACATAGTTGACATTGCTGATCATATTGGCCACCCGGCGCTCGATGATGCCGAGGAAGAGTTTGGCATTGTTTAGCGTCACCTGGCGTTCGGTGTTCAGCAGGTTCAGGATCGGTGCTTCGTCACAGTGGAGTAATCTGTTTTAAGATTACAATAGTGAATTACCAAACAAATCTTTAAAGTATCGCTCAATTTACTTGTAGATCCTTTCGGCTGTTCGCAGCAATTCATCCAGCTTGACGGCCCATACTTGCTTGATTTCCAAAGCGGCGTCCGCCGCTTCTTTACTATCCTGCTCCTCCTGGCGCAGTGCATCGATGTTGTCGTCCTGCGAGTGCTCCTTGGACTCATTGATGGCAATTTGTTCAGCTAAGACGAAAAAATCAAGCGGTCACAACTATTTTTCCTAACTTCTTCAAATACTTACTAATTTTATCCTGCAACACCTGCACGCTCTCCGTTAGTGTCTCCACCTCGTGGCTAAGCTCGTTCACGTAGTTGAAAAGTGCAAAGTTCTCTTCTTCTTTTTTGATGAACTTCGCCACCAGCCGATCGATGTCGTCCTCTCCGGAGAAGGACATAATGCGCGTCATAATCTGCTCATACTCAGCATACTGCTTCTCCAGATTCTCCAGCATTTTCTGCCTTTTCTGTTCCTCGCGTTCTTCCAGCTCCGCGTTCGACCGACACTGTCCTTTAATCCCCAGAAACTCCTGCAGCTTAGCATCGTGATCGAGTTTACGCTGCAACTCGCGCATCTCTTGCACGTGCGCCATCTTTTCGCTCTGTCCTTTGTCCTTCAAAATCTGCAGCTTTGTGCAAAGTTCCTCTCTTGTGTCATAAGCCGATGAAGCCTGATCGATAAGTTCCATCATGTAGCGTTTGCCTTCGTTCAGTTTATTGACCAACTTGTCCCACATAATGTTAAAGGTGGCTCTCTCTGTCAACATGTGATCAATCGTCTGCCTCAGTTGAGAGTTCTCAGCCATCGCCACTCCTGCCTTTTTGTTAACCACATCCAGCCGATTTTCCAGTTTCTTAACCGAATGTTGAGCCTTCGCAATTGTCTCATTGTATCGCACATCGGTCACCTCGCTTTTCCGGATCTCCGCTATCTCTCGGTGAATTTTCTTAATATGCCCCTCTATCTCTCGAAGTGCTCCCTTTTTCGCCTTCAAAGCTTGATTCATTTGTTTCTGCTTCTCGTAGCTCGTTTCAAGCACCGACTCCAATTCGGTTTCTCGTTTCGAATGGACACCGTTCTCTTCGCAGTCCAGCTGCAGTTGCAGCTGTTGTTTCTCCTTCTCCAGCAGACGCACATTGGCACGATACTTGCGTAAGGACTTGTTTTTCGCGTCCAAGAACGATGCTCGCTCGATTTCTAGCGTGCGTAGAAGCTTCTGCAGCCGCTGAGTTTCCGCCTCGGCCAGTTGCTCCATTTCGTACTGCTCGGCAGCTCCCACCTCCGAGGCCATCTTCGGTTGGCTGGACATTGTTGATTAAATCTAGAAACACATTTCCATTAATTACCAGTATTAACCGACATTACCAACCAGCGCTTCTTACTAAACTACATGTTTGGTAAGACTCGCATGCGCTGGGTAGGCAGATCGGCAACAAATACACGGAAGGAATTTTCTGTTGCGACGAGAAGGAAGGTACAGCCTGTTTGGTCATCACCACCTGCTCAATGCAACCCTGCAATGGAAGCTAAGGTTCAGCAGACGGCTAGTAACAGCTTGATGCCTCAACCACTCCCCATTCGCAACCCCGCGAGTAAGAAGAAGGTTCTGCAAAAAACTCCAAGGAGCTCACTGCCTCAACCATCTTCAGCTCTCAAACCTAGGTCCCAGGAACCACCTTCCAGTGCTGGTCATGTGTCTGTTGCCCATCGCTTACAGCCGGTGTAGGGACAAAGGTAACCCAAACCAGCAGTTCTGCTGATGGCAACCGTCTAACAGGTACTGGATCCTCAAATCCAACCACAGGCGGATTCAACACGCAATGAGCAGCTTTCGCTGCATCCAGGTGAATCATCATCACGCTCAGCGTTCTTAGCAGAAGATTTACTAAAGATTAACCAACCGTTGCTCTGGTCCAGGAACCATGGGTCAACAACACATAGGTTCTTGGCCTCGCGTACACAGCTTTAACTAAGGACTGCAGTTCTGTTGGGCAGAGTAATCAAATACAACCCAATTACAGAATTCATTCAACGGGACGTCCTTACCATAATCCCGAGGTCTGCGCACTCGCGCGGTACTTCAAGGCAGTCAATAAGTCGTTCATTGCGCTCACCCTATGATTTGGACAGCTTGGATACCAACAACAGGGATAAGTACTTTCTTGAATAACTTATTTCCAACGAGGTCAATATATGCAATATAGGAAACAGCCCCACTTTCACTAACGTAATAAGAAACGAGATCCGCGATATCACTCTACAGCGCAAACACTGCCGAGAAAGTCAAAAAATGGCATGTCTCTAACGAACCAGGCCTGTCAGATCACCGAAATATCGTCTTTGACATCGAAGCTAATCCTTCAAAAAACGAAAAATTCAGGAACCCGAAGAAGATTAACTGGTCCTCGTTCAGGGAACACTTATAGCGGATTTCTTTATTCCACCAGCTCACCTCGTTTTGACCCGGAAGCGCACTAACTGCTGTCAAAACCCTTCTTTATTCGCTCGATTTTGACCCAGTTTTGACCTGCCGTGCTGCCCGAAACGCACTGTAAAATTGGTCAGCTTCAACCCACCACCGCACGTGCTAAGTTCGTAAACAATTATCTGGTATCTCTTTCTTACTTGCGTCTTGAATGGCGACGACGTTTTATTATTCCTCGGCAGTTTTGCCCGCACACATTAGAATAAAGAAATTCGCTATTAGTCAACTCCCGGTCTTCCTGCTCAATTGATATACGCAACCCCAACGATCTGGATATTGCTGCACGTTATCTTGAATGCAGGATCACTGATGCCTGCATGGCCAGCTGTCCTCTAAAGGAGAGTTTTGTGTGTCGCGACGTGCCCTGATGGAATGAAACACTCAATAACCTCCGCCATAAGGCCAGTCGCTTGTTCTACAGAGCTAAAAGCACATCCAAACTGGGATGAATAGAGAGTGTCACTCACCAAGTACATAGCTAAGCTTCGCAAGGCTAAAAGAATTCGTAGGATCAAGTTCTGCGAGGGCATCCGAACGATGTTCGAAGCCGCACGACTCCGGAAAGTGATGCCCATAGACCACACCAACAGTCTAGGGCAGTTAAAAAAAGGAGATGGCAGTCTCATCGTCACATCTAGGAAATCACTGCAGGTTCTTATGAACACGCACTTCCCTTGGCCCACATGTATATATGCAGAGCTGCAGGCAGGAGTAGGATCAGATGATTGTTCCTGACACGCGCCGGTCGGTGAAGTCATAGTTGTTCAAAAGGGCTCAACTGCTTACCCTAGCCATGATCTCACTGCTTCAGCATAGATCACCATGGGACCGCATAGGTGACTACTCCATCATAGACAAGGAATATCGGTAGACGGTCCCTTGCTAGTCAAGACCGTCGAAAAATGTATGCATACGCGACCGAGAGTGGCAGCGCTGTCCGAACAACTCAATGCTATAATCGAGTTAACGGCGAATGGGCGGAACATCGCTGGCGACTCCGCCTCCTCCGCCGATCTCCCACTGACGAGATGATACTTGAGCTCGGGAGGGACGCCTAGAACAAGGGGGGCGAGAAGGTTCTAGGGAAGGAGGTGCAAGTGCGGGCACTCACCTCAGAGGTGACTCTCCAGCTTAAAAACCTGGACGAAATCACCGAGGGGTGCGACATTGCACAAGCCCTCAAAGTGAAGTGCGGCGTGGAGGTGGCTACCCAAGTAACAATCCTAATGCGATTTAGTTTTATCTAAATTTTATGGTAGTTTTATTAAAACATTACTGAATATATCGAGTTTTATCACAATATTTTTCAAGAACTTGTGGTTCTTATTCATCAGCAGTTTCCAAGAGTAATTAAGAAACACTTGAAGAGTCCTCTGTAAAACTTCTTCATCAATAATTCTAATGAACCTGAGGAGCGGTTTTTAGACCCACTTAATATCCCGTTTAGAATACCTATGAGAAACTTCCATAAAACTTCATTAGAGTTTTACGATAGTTTTATGGTACTTATCTTTAAGATGAATCTATCTTGAAAATGTGCCCAAAATTTTTTCCTAAACCCATTTTGTCACATGAAAGAGAAAACATTCGTGAATGAAAAGAATCTAGAATAAACAACATTTTTCAGCTCATTGAAACAACTAACTCCTTAAGTCAAGTCAAGTCAACCTATACATCATATTAAATCAAATCGTTCAAGCGTGTATACTTTCGTTGTGCAAAGCAAAGCAAAGCAAAGCCTTGGTGCTACATTCCGATTCGGAACTCGACCTTCTGTTTATTATACACAGACTTCGCAGCCAACTGTTAAGTGTACAGGACATTTGCGGGGCCAGCGCTACGATCCTACTAACACTAACAGTCTCCCCCGAGCCGAGACTCGAACCTACGACAACTGGCTTGTTAGGCCAGCATCGTACCTCGAGACCAGCTGGGAGGGTCCATATTCCACTTCCGTTGTGCATAAGCATCAAAAAATGGTATTCATGCCCCTGCTTCATGCATTATGTTGCATTTCTTCATTTTGCTCATTCATGTTTTAAGGCCCTAGCCTATAACCGATTTTAGAAATTAAAAACATGTAAAAGGAACAAGAAGTTTAAGCAATTAACCATGGGCTTGGATACAGCTTTCATTCCTATGAGTAATTCTTCCGGTGTCACCACCATTTGCTTGTAAATGTTGTTGAAATCCTTCACTACATTATTATTGCTTGTGAGCTTTTGAAGCTTGCGTTTCTTTGGTGGTGGCACTGGATTGTCTTTCTCTTCAATATCAGGCCATATCTCCATCCGTTCGAGCTCATAATCAGCTCGATGCCTGACTGTAAACAAACAGCTGTCAAATGGGAGATCCCAGATAAAATTTGTTTGTCTTGAAAAGTTCAAACAAGTTTTATTCAAGCGCGAGTATTCTTTTCCGAGAATGCAATAAGTAAATGCCGACTTATCGAGATACTAAAAAAATCTTATTAGTCTGGCAAAAGAAGTTTTAATTAGAAGCCGTCTTATGAGGGATTAAAATAAAACCAACGACAAATATGACGAACAGACTGTAATTAACTATGGCATCATGATAGCCATTTGTAATTAAACGGTCATAAAAGACCGTGATTCTCAATGCTACTAATAATTCTGGCAGTTTAGTAGTGAATGTTGATCATGATGAACACAAAGTTTAGTAAAATTTTTCATAGTCCAGCAAACCTGAACTTAACGAATATTCAGATATTTTTCTTATTTTCGAAATAAATTATTTATTTGTCAGTAATATCATAGCGCGTTGAAAATTACAAACTTTTTTGCCACATAGCACGTATAAACTGAACGTGACAATTAAAAATTCTCATATATGAACTTGAAAATACGTGAAGATTTACCTTCCTATTTTATTTAACGACTACGATGTCATTTATTTTGGAGAAGGAGTAGATCGATGGGGTTTGTTTCATAAATTGCTGTATGTTAATTTTAAATAAATTCTGTTCCAAGCGAAATAAGCTAAAAAGAAGGATCGCGAACCTAATTTATAAAACTCTCGAAATTTGTTATAGTTTTTTCATGGTTGTGAGTACCTCCTAAATGCTATTATGAGTAAATATCGAGTGAAATATAGAGTTTTAAGCGAACTTTAGGAACCATTCTCGAGCACCTTCTCCAGCATGGGCCTCTTCGATCTTATGAGGACTTTACGGCTGATTTGTAGCAGTTTGTGAAAATAATAAGATTTATGACCTGTTTTAAAGGACAAGCAATCAAAACTTCTTCAAATGCAACCTAAAACTGATATTGTTACTTGGGTAAGGAGTCAATCCGCCTCCGCAAAGGTCCGGTGAGGACCCAGGTAGCTACCTTCCGATTAGCGTCGGCGGATGCTAACCTGGCCCTGAAAGAAAACAAGTTAAAGGTTGGCTGGTCTGTATACCACCTGACCGTACTACAGCAATGGACTTTTGCTTCCGGTGCTTCGAGGGAGGGAGCAAGGAGCCCGATAGGAGCCAGGTATGCAGACGATGTGGTGGTGCAGGTCATTAAGCGAAGCACTGCGGGAAGTTTCCCAAGTGTATGGTATGTTCCGGGAAAACGAGACACCAACAACTTTATTGAAGGCCCCAGATGTCCGGCCGGTAAGCCGGCTGCGAAACCTCGAGCGTAAGGGTGACGCAACTGAGCTGAACCATTGCTTTGCAGCCACTGAGTCGTTGCCGGACACCTACCGTATCCCTTCCGGAAACGTTAACTGGGTTGCGGTTCAGTCCAGCATGGCGGCCATAAGGACGACGAGCAAGTTCCCGGTCCAGGAGGTTGTTTCAAACTCAGAAGAAGGGTACGTGGTTGCCAAGGTGAACGGAGTGTTCTACTGCAGTTGCTATGGTCCGCCACGTTGGTCTACCGGAAAGTTCCATGGAGCTAACGGGCCTAAAGCCGTTGGTGGTGGCGGGCGACTACAACACTAGCGCTGTTGAGTGGGGAATTCGTTTGGCGAACCAGTGGGGTCAGATCTTGTTGGAGGCTTTGGAAAAGCTCTAGGTTGAGTCTGGCCAATGTTGGGAACAAATGTACCTACAGCGGAAAAGGTGCGGAGTCGATCATCGACGCGACGTTCTTCAGCTCAGGACTGATCCAGAACTGGAGGGTAGACGATGGCTACACTAATAGCGACCATCAGGCGGTTTGCTATAGTGTAGAAAACAACGAGAGGCGGCAAGCGACAGGTGTCACCTCAGCTCGCGATAGCATCATAACTAGTTGGTCAGTAGTTGGCTCGACTGCTGACCAACTAGTTATCATGCTATCGCGAGCGTGCGACGCCACCATGCCTAGGACTCGCCAACCTAGGAATAGGAAGCTACCGGTTTACTGGTGGACTGACGCGATAGCTGACCTTCGCAGTGCGTGCCTTCATGCAAGACGAAGGATGCAGCGTGCAGAGGATAGAGTGCCACGCAGCATTCGGTCCAGCAAGATTGATGCTAAATAGTGCGATAAAGGCGAGCAAGAGGGCCTGTTTCGATAGGCTATGCGCGAGTACCAATACGAACCCTTGGGGAAACGCCTACACGATTGTAATAGCCAAGATCAAAGGCGTGCTGACGCCTGTAGAGCGATCACCAGCGATGCTGGATGATCGTTTGCTCCAGCAAACGAGTCTGACGTCCGACGTACCAGTATATCAGACACAGACCAGAGATGGTCGGCCAACCTGCTGAACATCCAAACCGTGAGCGACGACAGCCGTATCGCGATCGAGGGTGAGGTAAGGGTTACGAATGAGAAAGTTATCGTGATCGCCTGCTCCCTCAAAGTGAGCAAGGTACCGGTACCGGATGGAATCCCTAACCTGGCAATCAGGCTGGCGATAAAAACGGCCTCCGGGCTGTTTCGGGCAGTCATGCAGAGGTACCTGGATGACTGCCTCTTCCCGGAGAGGTACTGCCAAAGTCTGGAGAACCGCATATCTGCCTGCTGGACACTGCGGGCAAGGTGCTTGAGAGGATTTTCCCCAACTGACCGATGGGGTACACGGAGGGTGTAAACAGTCTGGCAAGTAACCAGTTTGGTTTCAGGAAGGGCAGGTTCATGCTGGATGCTTATCCGTCACCATGCCAGACTTGATAGAGCCATGGATTGCACAAAGCAAAACCTAGCGGTTGTCTCGGGAAGTATTATGAGCGGGAGACTGGACTGGAACTCGTGACTTGTCAGCTATCTATCCCGGGTCGGAAAACTAGTCTTTCTTGGTTAAGTATCCGAGGAATTTTGTTTAAGAAAGTTAGGTCTTGTGATAGGCATGAGATGGATGACAAACAATAGGTTTGTATGGCACAAGCTCATCCCCACTATTGTGCCATCTGGCTTACGGTGTCAAAAGCGACGAAATTGTCGAAATTACTAACAAGTAAAAATTTAAAACATGTCATAAGTAATGAAAATGTCAAACATGTCAGAATCGTAAAAAAATGAAAAATTACAAAACTAGTCTAACTATTGTCAACAGATGCTAAAAATGTCAAAAATGACAGAAATGTTAACAATGTCAAACTCTCGAATAAACTTCTTTTTTAATTGCTTTATGTATCGACAAAAAATTATTTCTCAAAACAAACAGAGAAGGATATCTCAAATAGCATTAAGTAATTCTCTCTTCTTTTCTCAGAAAAAGAAAGGTAAAGATCAATGGAAAACCGACTTCACCAAAACCACAATAAGTCTGGGTCGCCATGAACATAATCAGTCGCAATCGAAAATAATTATATTAGTTTAAGATTCCTCTCCAGTTTGGATAGATTTCTAATACAAAAATGCAGCACTTTTCTTTTGTTTTGGTCTTCTGAATAATGCATCAGCAAGAGTTGTTATGACTAATACAAGGACATAAAGTCATAATTTAGTGTGTAGAAACTACTGAACCACTGAACAGTTTAAAATAAACAAACGATTTCTTATGGCCAAGTTACAACCGACCGATTTTCCTGCCTTTAATTAAGTCATTACAAATTATGTGCTTAGAAAGTGACGCACATAAAAGCGTACAACACAAACCGTTTGTATGCATAATCCCACACTCTTGGTGACGTTTTCACCTCTTCCTCCCAAACCCAACCAACTGACAAGAATCAAGCTCATATGTTGCTGCCGCGGTTACCATGATGGCAGACCGGAAACAAAAGATCACAGCATACGTCCGTGATTGCTTCGTCACAGCCGTCGCGTCGTCGTCGGTCTGTGGGTGGCAAGTAGAAAACTACAACAATGGATACACGCTTGAAACCAGCCAGCGGGCAAAGTTTTTCCGCGGTCCGGTTCACAGTGCAGCGGCGGCCATCCAGTACTACTACCAAGCGGGAACCCGCGTCCATGGGACATGGGTGTATGCTTCATTCATCTTTTTCACGGCTATTGGCCTCCCGCCTGATGGGTGTTTCTCTCATACCTGCGTCTCTTGTCGTACGACATCGCGTGAACAATTACGATGCCAAAGACAATCGAATTTAATTACCTTTTCAATACAGAAGCTCTTGATCTTCGCTTTTCACTGTGGCTTCGCAGCCACCGTTTTTGCCCGCAACTATTGTCGATTCGATGCGTGCTGCTGAGATGTTTTTCCCTCCGCACCGATTTCAGGGTAACGATTCTCTCAAGATTTCACTTGCACTTTTTTACTTTTTTATTCCGCAGCTTCTGTCCGTACGATGATGATGATGATCTTTCTCTCTTTCGGTATCTTTCTGTTCGTTCGGGGGGCACGCAGTTCAATGAAATGTAATGAGCCTACTTCGCGAGTCCGCGAGCACCTGCGTTTCGATGATTTGGTAATAGAAAGAGTAGTAGAGTAACGATTGTTTTGCCACTGCCGGCGATGACGAAACGCGGCACCAAGGCTCGGCGATATTTTGTTTGATCAATCAATTCCGCTAGCTATCCGTTGCCATTGGTGATGTGGTTTGATAGTGTTTAGATTCAATTCCTTGTTCCAAATGCTTACAGGTCAGGTATTTACCGGGATAACTTAACACTTCAATTACGTTTCCCGTCGCTTTTATGGAAAAAACTTCTACCAACATCCTGGCCCAACTAACACTTCTATGGGAGTTTATTTTATGTTTGTCTATCGGACCGTCACCTTTGAGGCATTGTTTTATAGCTCCTTTTGGCATGCATGCACAGATTTAGAAAAATTATTCTAGCATGCACAGATTTAGAAAAAAAAAACGAGTTTGAATTCACTAAAGTACGAGTTCTTATGAAAACTTGATTTTCTCCAAATCTGTGCATTCTAGAAAAAAACTTTCACCATCTTTGGATTCAGGAGACGTCACTCTAGAAATATAGAGCTTGAAAATTAAAGAGCTAAGTTGAAACCTACCGTGGGAGACTGGGAAAATGAGGTTTCCTTGAAAATACGTACTTTGGTGAATTTAAACTGGTTTTTCTCAAAATGTTTGTAAGCTAAAATAAATTTTTCATCGCGTATGGATTAAATTTAGAGCCTAAAATTTGAAGAACGGTTTTGTTGTTTGATTTTTTATAAAAATACGTAGCTTTGTGAATTTGTACTGCAATAATTTGGAAACTCCAAAATCCACTCTTACATACCATAGTTATTCCACCTGACATGATTTGATACATGGAGCAATTGATACGTATGAAAATTCCCAGTGTTTGCTCAATTTGTTTGCAAAATTAGAAAAAAACACAGACATGATTGCGTCTCACGAAAACGGGGAGGGGGCCAGAGGGGTGGCACCTTTACCAAAACTTATTCCCCTTAAATAAAATTCCAAGTTTTTCCAAATCGGCCATTCCAGTGCTGAGCACGAGCATTTTCAATAAAAAAAATTTCGTCCCGGGTCTTAACGGGTTAAACACATAAGGGGAATAGGGGCATAATGAGCACACGGGGCGAAATGGGCACCCCTCTTTTAAGCGAAACTACGCATTTTTCAATACAATATGGTATGTGGAACTCTTCCGTAGTTACTACAGGATCTCTTTATGTAGAACAAAAGTGGTTTGTCTGTTTAAAATATGGAAATATATTGAAAAAATCAACTTGGTTCCCGGATGTTGGGAAAATTATTATTATTGCGCACTACAAAATAAGCTTCTACTGTCGTTTAAATGGCTCAATCAAGTATGTCGACACATCAATATGACGTATGGGTCGTACCGCAAATTTCGCATTATTGAAGTTTTGATTTTAAGCTATAATTAGTGTTAAAATCTCATGTTAACTTTAACTAATTCGATAGGGGCGACATGGTCACCTTTAGGTGGGGTGAATTGAGCACACCTTGTCGCAAAAACTTACGTGAAATTCATCCCAGTAGACTTGTGAGTTTGTCTGTTTCTATAGTCAGTGTTTGTTTACAGTGATGGTGCGAACATATATGAGAAAATCTTTGAAACCGAACCAACCAGAAAAAGGGACTGCAGGCAGAATTGGCCACCATAAGGCGCGACGGGACATTCACGAAACAAGCCGCCAAGTATCACGGCATCCCGCGACAAACGTTGGCCCATTAGTTGTACTTCTACACAGTTTCAAGATATGTTCTATAAGAGTGCTCATTATACCCCGTGAGTATTATGCCCCAGTGGGGTGCTCATTGTGCCCCACACATCGACTGATTGCTAGTTTTTGATGCATGAATTTAGTTTGTGTTTTTTACCATTATACGATAAACTTTTCAATTTGTGAATAGTGTACCTTTAATTATAGATAGTTAATTCAAGTTTTGCACTGAAGACAGCTTGATATTTTTGTCGTTTTCCATGCTTAAATCAGCAACCAAGTTAGGGTGCTCATTATGTCCCTATTCCCCCTACCTAGTGGAATTTGAATTAATACCAAATCAATTGTGGATGGATTCCTAACAGAAGAAAAACATGTAGGACCATTTGACAATAAAACTGAATAAAATCCAGCCTAGCAATTGTTGAACAATATTTTTCCATTGGAATTGTTTTGTGCATTATTCCATGATCGATGTTTTGCATTAAAATCACAGATGATAAAAAATTTAGATTTATTTCTCGTAAGTTTTAGTGAATCTCCCTTGAAATGATTTTTCTGCTGACCATTGAAAAGGTAAATACACTGCGGCTATAAATAAAATGCCAATATCTCTTTCGATGTCAATTCCCAAACTTTCAATAACCTTCGTTTCAAGATGGGACATAACACGATGTTTTATTCGACGGTGGATAACTATTGCAACTCCACTTCCGGCAACATCAATTCTGTCAAGCCTGTGAGTCATATAATTGGGGTTTCCTTATAGTTTATTATTAGGCTCCAAAAGCGTTTCAGTCACAACTGCAATATGCACGTTATGGACTGTTAAAAAATTAATCTTCTTCCGCGAGCATTCCAATTTAAAAAATTGACAGCATTATTTAAAGTAATTGCTCGATTGCGATTGCATAACAATATCAGTTGTAAATTTTATACCTTCCCAAAAGAGCGGACATTTTCTGCAGCATGAATTGTTGTAGGTAGTCTATCTTCTCGGGAGTTGGACTACCTAAATCAACACTGGCTGACTTTTTAGCATCAAACACGAACGTTGCTGTTTGGATTTTGAAATTTTATCTGAAAGGACACTAGCACATGAAAAGCCTGGTGGTGCCTGAATAGGATTCAATGTTCATTGTTCAATTTGGAATATTACCTACAGACACACTAGCTACAGGAAATGCTGGTGATGCCTGAACAGTATTGAAAGTTTTTGATTACCCACATGAATATTATTGACAACAGGTTGTTTTGAATGCCTACGCTGTCTAAAGGGAAATAATTTTTGACCTAACAGGACAATAAAAAAAATTGATTTGTGTTTACTCAAACAATTTACACATTTGAAACTACCAGTGGTCTCTTTCACAGGACAGATGTCCATTATGTGAGAAGAGTCACCACAAATCATGCATTTTGTTGTCATATGGCAGTTACGAGTTTCATGATCACAGGCTTGACGATTCCGGCATTGCGTGAGATTATGTATGCCTCCTCGTCTCTCTTAGTTTTCTCACTTTATTCGCACATTGAATGAAACACGTGCTTTTCTGAAAATTTCGAATTACTTGCTTTGGTACAATCAAAATGTACCAAGTAATTCGGTCATTCCGGATCTTTCGGTGGGCGGAGAGTATTTTTTGGACTAAGTCTTTTACTAGATAAACACTTAAACGTTTCTGGTTGCAACCAACGTTAATTTTTCCGATTTTTTTCGAATTCGTGAAAATTTTTTTGAATTAGCGCGGTATCGCGTAAAAAAACCGCGTAATTCAAAAAACCGCGTAAAAAAACCGCGTTAATTAAAAAATCCGCGTAAAAAACCGCGTTAATTCAAAAATCCGCGTAAAAAATCTCGTAAAAAAAACCGCGTAAAAAAACCTGACTGTATTCTAGTACTGAAAATTTTCGCATTTGACTTCCGTTTCATCAAAATTACTGGGTTGAGGAAAAAACAAGTAATTTTGTCAAATAATCTTTAATTTCATCCACAGTCTGATCATTTGAAAGACCCTATAAAACAGCCCTAAACGGTCTGTCGGTTTTGGCATCATAGGTATGACATGACAGCCTAGTTTGTTACTTTTGAGGATGTCCTATTGGCTTGGCTTGCGCTGTTGACACTGTTGTCTGCTGATTGACTGTGGTTGTCAGTGACTCGCACTATTTTGTTTCTCTTTCTTCTTAGGCTGGTGCCAGGTTCAATACGAAGCAAACCGTTGCATATGTGTTTCCATTGTTGATATTATTCCCCACGTATGAAAAAACGTGGTTCGCACCATCTCGCTTTCATTATAGCATCGGCCTTACTTTCGTGAAACATAATCACCTGATATCCCGCTCGGATTCATGCCGAAGGATGTCGGGGATTATAGGCTGTCATTAGCGACAGCTTGGAAGAACCAGCAGACATAAGGAGATGAAAATTAACAGCCCGTTTGATATTGCATCTGTGTGCTGTCGCCAATGGCTGTCAGGTTTTATATCGAAAGTACGAGAATCAGGGAGAGCTGTGCAATACAATAAGAGCCGAATTAGTTGAAAACTTGCTGTCATGGATTTTCAGAAGCGTGGTTTAGGGCCAAACAAATTACTGATTTTGTTTTGAGCAACCGCTCTTCAGTCACATCGTACATTAGCAGATCGTGCATTTTCTTCCACCGTGAACATCCACCGACATCTTCCTAGTTCTCTGCTGAATATAGGTTGGCGGCTCTCTCGTCAGACATTCTGGCTAAATGCTAAATGTTTCTTTGCACTGAGTCGAATGCCTCTTTAAAATCCACAAACAGATGGTAATCCTGCGAGTTATACTCCCGGAACATATCGACCCAAACAGCACTTGCAACATGTTTTCAAATGAGACTGCTTAATATTTGTTGTTTTAAAACTTTTTTAACGGTGCGAGAAACTTTTCCGGTTACTCTAAAGAAATTTAAAAGTCTTGAGCAACATTTTGTTATTTACGTGTATCTTTCTCGTAACTGAACACTAGAAATTGCTCAACAGTTTTCTGCAATCCATTTTCAACTGCATATTTCACAATGCTTTTAAATGACGATAACGTCACATGATGTTGCATATTATTGTTTGACAAATGTTTTCTTCTTACGAAAGCAAACTAGTGATGAAAATGTATAGCATCATCTTGTTAAAGCATATATTTGTTAAAATTGCCACACAGTAAACAGCCAACTTCAATATAAATGAATGATAAATTATTGTTGGAAATATGGTTTTGTTATTTCATATTTCGCACCATTTACACTGCATATCCACTGATCAAGGTTTTCTGAACTACCGTTTCCCAAAACATTGTTCATAATTTGGCGAGTTTGAATCATAAAATTTCTTTTACAACACTTTATAAAAGGCGCGTGAATAATTACAGGTAGAATTACTAATTACAGGTAGAATTACTACCTATCAGAAGCATAAGTAGGAAAAAAATTCGATATATTTGAGGTTTTTTATAATGTATGTAGTTATATGAATTTTCGCGACACCATCACCGAAGAGTAATGAGAGTAAAGGTAAATAAACTAAATTTTGTTTCTCCTCTCTTTTCTTCCTATGTAGCCAGTTTGGTTCACACTTTCGTGGTCATCACGAAATGCGTGGTGTTTTATGGATGCTTAATTCTACATACCAAAATTTATAAGTCGGTTATCAAATGATGTTTTTGTAATATTCATATTTGACCAATAAATATTTTAATATATCGATTTGTCTCTCGACAAATATAGTTTCTGTGCTCCCTGGTATTTATTTTTTATCTATTTATTCGTACAACTAACTCATAGTATTATAGAATGTTTTTTTTCTGTTCTGTGTGTTTTCAATCTAGTTTTTGTCGCATAGAAATCAATAGCTGCGCAGTGTATAATTTTTTGTTTTCGTTTTTTCCATTTACTTGATTCCGCTACTGTTATGCCGTTGACTGACGAACCGGCATCACAGGTTTCTACTTCTTTTTGTGATGGGAGGCGTGACATCACAGATTCTTCACCCCGGCTAGGACTGAACCTAGTTGTGAATTGATTATACACTACCAACGCTCCATTGATGGGCTACACGCGCTATGGTGTCTGCCATTATAGAGGCGCCGTACCGGGAGATAGGAAAACAGCGTAACTGCTGGTTTGATGCTGGATGCCAGAGAGAGAGAGAGAGAGGGACGAGAAGAACCGTGCCAGGAGGAGTCGCATGCTCACTGCGGTTACGACGTGTCAGAACAGAGAGATACAGGGAGGCAAAAGCTGCCGAAAATAGAGTCCACTGTTCGAAAAAACGCGAGCACGAGAATCCCGTGCTCGCTAGCGTAGAGGCAAGCTTTGCTAGAAACGTCATACGGGGTTTCTATAGAACAGTCACTAGAGTCAGAAGCATGAATTTCCGTGTGCCGGTGAAATGCAATGACAAGGACGGCAACCTGCTTACGGATAAACCGACGCACACTGGGAAAAAATGAACCCGAATTCCCACTCACTAGAAGCCGCTGGGCTGGCAACCTGAAATATAGCATTTCTTATGCAAAATTGGCCAATGAATCGATCGGTGATAGTTTCATCCTGTGCATGGCACGGGAAATGGTCTATATTTCCAAAAATACGCAAAAATAGGATGAAAAGAGGCAAAATAGACCATCACCAATTGATTTATTGACCAATTTTACATAAGATGCTATATGTCAGGCTGTTAATCTAGCGGCGATTATTTAGTGGAAATGTGGGTTCCGGTTATTCTACTGAATAATCGCCGCTACCTACACTGGCAACCTGAAATGTAGCATTTCTCATGTAAAATTGGTCAATAAATCGATTGGTGATAGTTTCATTTTGTGCAGGGCACGAAAATCGTCTATTTTGCCCCTTTCCACCCTATTCTTGAGTATTTTTGGAAATATAGACCTTTACCCGTGCCCTGCACAGGATGCAACTATCACCAATTGATTTATTGACCAATTTTACATAAGTAATGCTATATTTCAGGTTGCCAGCTCAGCGGCATTAATTTAGTGAGAATTTGGGTCCGTTTTTGCCTAATGAGCGACGGTTGCAGCCAGGCGGAAGAATCATTTTCAGGCGCTATTAAACGGCAAGTCCCCTAGGAAGGATAGTACTTCAGCTGAAATTCTAAAAGCGGGAAGCGAGCGGCTGTGTTATGCACCAGATCACACTGAGGATCTCGTTCGATGAACAAATTTCGAACGGAAAAAACCCTTCTAAGTGTCTCATGAGACACTGGCCAAAAGTATTCCAGGCGGAAATATACGCGATAATAGAATGCACGAACAAATGTCTGAAAAAAAAATTATCGAAACGCAAATATTTGCATTTTCTGTGATAGCACTTAGCAGAAGCCCTGAATTCTCCTTTCGTCCACTCTTAACTAGTGTGGGAATGCATCCTGTCGCTCCGACAGTTAGCTATGGAAAACCAAGTTAACTTGTACTGGGTTCCTGGTCATTGTGGAATCGAAGAAAACGAGAAGGCTGACTTACTAGCCAAACAAGGGTCATCCACTAACCTTATTGGCCCAGAACCTTTCTGCGGAGTCTCCCCGATGAACTCGGTGAATTGGAGAAAGCGACCATCAAAGCAAGCTGGGATGTCATAAGCAGATTACGACAATCGAAAAGATTCATAGAGCCAAATCGCGAGAAAAGCCTAGTGCTGCTCAGGTTAAATAAGAAAGACTTGAGGATATTCACAGGTCTTATTACAGGGCACTGTCCAAGTAAGTATCATCTCAAGAAGATAGGCAAACTTGATGATGAAACTTTAGAACATCTACTCTGCGAATGCCGAGTGTTAATACAACGCAGATTGCGTATCTTCGGTAAGGGACACATAGAACCGACCGAAATTCGAAGGGAAAATCCCGGTGAGGTAATAAACTTCATACGAAGTGCGCTGTTCAACTGGGTTAATGTGCAATGTTGCAAGGACATCAACTCACCAAATAGTGATGTACCTGCCCGTACGCACTTAGAGTGAGTTGTAGCATACCACAATAGATCAAAAAATGGTCGCAGTGGTTCAGTCTTCTACAAGTGAAAAAAAAACCTTCTAAAAGAAGGGCTATCGACTGGATTGTTTCAACTATCGAGACATTACTTGGCTCAACTCCGCATACAAAGTGCTCTCCCGTATCCTCTTCTTCAGGTTGAAACCTTAACGGAATCTTTTGTCGGCGAATACCAGGCTGGTTTTCAACAGGGGCGTCCCACGACGGATCAAATCGTCACTCTGCGGCTGGTTCTCCCCAAGCAGCACACATTGTTGCAATTAAGCAAATGCAACTCTCAATGCAGCATTCAAAGATTGTAATAATTCGCATCCGTTACTTTTATTCAACTTATAAATAACCGAAAAAGCGCAAGAGGTGGAGCCTATATGCAACAAACAGTGTTATGTGAAATCATCATCTGCATCGATAGTCGCTGCAGTATGGCTATAATATGCAGCCACAGATCAATTAATAGCTTCGAGAACCGGGTTCGAACCGTATTAACTTGCTGGAGGTTTTCGTTCCGCCCGCCACGAAACAACAATTCAAGGTAAACTGTAGACATTTCGCTCCAACGCGAAATAGAAAATCACGTTCAAGCTCTCCGGTGGCCGCCTGGGCGATGTAAAGTTCTGAGCTGCGAAACTCATGAAGGAAACAGGTTCTAAAGAATATTATGCGGTCCGTTTGTCTTTGTATTTATTCGATTTTTTTAGTGTCGCGTGAATAAATTCACCAACCAGAACCAGAGAGAGAGGAAGATGAAAAACAACTGAACAAAACTGATTTGATGTGTCGGAGTGTGTGTTACCAAAAGCGTACGACAAGTTGTTGGGTCACGCAACAATAACTATGATTGATGGAGAATTTTAAAATTGCAATCCGGGGAAAAAACGTCGATTCAATGCTAGAACGCGTCATTGTGATTAAGATTGGTTTTAGCTGGTCATCGACCCATGTAACAATTTGTTTTGTTAACTACAACTTCAAACAAAAGTATATTACAGCCGAAAAGCGTTTAAACTGTAACGAATTCAATTAGGTACACCAATCAAACAATTGTATTTGAAATTACGTCTATCGGTTCGACCCTTGCCCGGAAGCTCGGAAAGAGATGGAAATCTTCGCTGCATGTGCGTTGTTGGTTCAATCGCACATGCATATTGTTTCTGTACTGATCACAGGCCTTACCGCGGTGGGTCTTTCCACAGAATCCACTTGGGTCCATTGGCACCGAATAAACGACGAACCGAAAGCCAACAAAGTTGTTTGTGGGATGCCGCAATTTGCCTTTTTACTGAATTCCATCATTCGAATTTCAGGTTGAATTATCATCGCAGTGCAATGAAACGTAAAATGTATGCCCCTCCCATTCGCGGGCGTGAGTTCGTGTTTTGAGAAACGGAAAATACGGACGAAATTTAGCGTGATTGGTAGCAGTTAGGAAACATTAGCCCAATCGTGTTTTTCCACCAGCGCTCGGTTCCTTCTTGCGTAGAATCCTCTGCCTCAGCATCAAAGCGTTAGAAAAAAGGTGAGATCATGTCTAAATTTATTGGTTGATTGTTTAGTTACACGAATTTGACGTGAAATGATGGTCTCTCGCATGCAGCAATTGGTGGTGAAGCACCATGCCGCTATTATTCATAGCATCAGGGCCGTGCGCATTCGGGGGGTTTCAACGAAATAAGCGAAATATTTACAAAATTTAAAACTATTGCTCAATTTTATTCGAGCTTAATTTTTGTCAAAAAAAAAAAAATTGTCAAAATCTCCCTCAAAATATAAACCCCTCACACAGCTACGCATGGCACCCATTAACAACAACTCAGAGAGTCAGAAAGAGTAGCCCAGCTTCAGCGGATGGCGTCGCAAATTGTTTCGATTTTCTCGAATTGCAGCTGTTTGTCGAAACCTCTCCGGTGTGGCGAGATTCAGTTGTCGGTAATGATGATGCATACACTGCCACTTGTCTGTTGATTTGTATGATCTTCTCGGTGCATTATACACGCATGGCTTTTCTAATCTTGCCGGCTTTCGACGGTTCTCGGGCGTTCGTTGCTTTAGCCAATGTTGATGTTTATTGCTCAGGGCCGTAGTAAATCTCAATGTTTTGATGTGAAAATAGGTAAGTCACACCGGTAGCAAACATTGTAGAAGATGTGCACGGTTTTTCCAAACGTACGTACAGCCGCGCCGGTTTCGGGGCGCTAGGCGCTTAGTATGCAATCGAAAGAAGGAACATGTTGTAAAATAATAATTTACGTTTGACTGTAAAGTAAACGGTATATCGTCACGACAGCAGGTTCGGTTAATGCTATGCTTTTACCGGATTGGCAAAGCCATGGGAAGGCATGCGAAAAAAACTGGAAATGCAATTGTTGCATATTCATGGACGGTGGAAACCATGTTTCGGGAACATTTCGATAGTTTTACAGTGATGAATCAGTAAAAACTTGCTAACATAAAAGTAAACATCTGATAGATAACGTAGATAAAACAATGATATTATTTAAAAAAAGTAAGCGAGCATTTAAGTTATTACGACTTTTCCACGGGTAAAGCAGAGTCCATCCTGAAATTGAATTTAATTTATTATCCTTTGAAAATCGTTTATTAAACTATCTTCTTCCTGACGTGAGTTTTTGTTATATTTTCTGGATTATAGTTTTTAAATAAAAGTAAACTATGAGCCAGTTGGAATGAAGAAAGCATTCTGAATTTACAATTTCCGCTTAAAGTAATTAAGAGTAATAGGCTGAGAGTAGAGTAATAGGAATAAAGTCTTCCTCTGTGAAATCCTCCACGTTGCCACTTTATCAGATTATTAGCTGTCCCGGTAAACTTCGTTCCGCATACTTTTTTCTTTATTCAAATGATTTCAAACACTAGTGTTCACCTGCTTCTAAAAGATTTACCTTCCGATTTATTAATAGTCTGTAAATGAAAAGAGTCGTACATTGAATACGTACAAACTCAAAAAAAAAAACCGTTTGATTAGTTTTATCGGATTAAGAACATCCTTGCCTTTCATCTTTGTACATCACCTCTTCTAAAATTACCCATGTTGGTTGACATTTGGTCATTTGCAGCTAATTTACAGAATATGAAGCCGTCAACTTGGATTTCAAAATGGCATGATATGAAATGAGTCAATTTCTGGACTTCAACCATCAGTCTGATACTGGAAACCTCTAATGGGGTGGTATTCGGCCATTTTATTCTATTTTCCATGATTTCCGGGGTTGATTTTTCGCTTCTATGCATCATTCTGGTTTCGAAATTATCCGTATTGCGTGGTAGTCCGTAATTTTGGGTTGTTTTCCAGAAATCAAAGGTCGCCGTCTTAGAATTCAAAATGGTATCTGAGGTCGATAATTGACTTTTATGCATTGTCCCAGTTATGGAAAAAGCCATATTGTGTAATATTTGTTAGGTTTTAGATGTTTTCTAGAAATCGAAAGTTGACATTTTGGAACTCAGAATTGTGTTTGTGGTCGATTTTTGGCTTCTGTGCATTTTCATGATTACTTATAGGGTTTGGTTACTTTCGGCTGTTTTTTAGAAATAGGAGGTCGTCGTCTTGGAGCGTTATTCTGGTTCCGGAAACACTCATATAGAGTGATATTCGGTTATTTTGGGCTGTTAACCGGAAACCGGAAATCGCCATTTTAGAAATCAAAATAGTATCTAAGGTTGATTTTTGGCCTCTGTGCATTATCACAATTACGGAAACACCCATATTTGGTGGTATTTGGTCACTTTCGGCAGATTCACAGCCCTCCCCCCCTTATTCCAAAGTAGGGAGAGGTGTCAAATCAAATAGAAACATTTATCACTCTCAAAAACCTTCACATCCTAAATTTGGATCTATTCGATTAGTTCTCGAGTTGTGCAGAAATTTGTGTTTCATACCTATGATACCCCTCCCTTCCTGGAGAGGGAGGGGTATCGAACCATCGTTAAAGTATTTTTGTCCCCAAATATCTTCTCATGTCAAATTTGGTTCCTTTTGCTTGATTAAGTCTTGAGTTAAGCAGAAATTTGTGTTTTATTTGTGTGGGCCCCCCCCCCTTTCAGAAGAAGAAGAGGTATCGAACCACAACGAAAATATTTTTGGCCCCCAAAAATCTTCCCATGCCAAATTGCTTGATTAATTCTGCAGTCCTGCAAAAATTTGTTTTTCATTTGTATAGAAGCCCTTTTTTCTAGAAAGGGAAGTAGTGTCAAATCACCGTAGAAACATTTCTTACCCTCAAAAACCTCCACGTGCCAAGCTTGGTTTCATTTACTTGATTAGTTTATGAGTTATGCAGAAATTTGTGTTTCATTTGTATGGGAGCCCCCTCTCCCCTTTTAAGAAAGAGAGGGGTGTCGATCTACCACAGAACTATTTTTTGCTCTTTTTAACCACCACACGCCAAATTTGGTTCCATTTGTTTCATTAAAACTCAAGTTATACAGACATTTGTGTTTCGTTTGTATGGGACCTCTCCTTTCCAGAGCAGGAAGGGGTGTCAGCTACCATAGAAATATTTAATGCTACTTAATATAATAACGTACCCAGTTCGGATTCATTTGCTTGACTGGCTCTCGAGTTATGCAAAAATTTGTTGTTTTTTATTTGTATGGGTTCTTCCAGAAAAGCGAAGGATCTTAAACTATCATTAAAACCTTCGCCGGTTCCAAAAACCTCTACATATAAATCATCATGTCGATCGAGTCAGTAGTTTCCAAGTATATATGAATCAGACAGACAGAACTCTATTTTTATATGTATAGATCAATTTTCTGAAAAATGCATCAGCTGAAACGAACAAAAAATTACTGAGCACATATCCTCGAGCGTTACAGGATTCTTTTCCTGCGAAGCTTCCGACAAAACGTTTAAGTTCGTACGCCTTTTTCGGAAGGATTAAAGTTATCGTGTGCTTAACAGAAAATAATTTGCTTGAAAAACTAGTAACCAACGGCCGAAACGTCAAGTTTTATAGAAACTGCCATTGATAATATTCATTGAGACTGCAAAGCCAGATATCAAAGATATGCAAAGCCAAATTGTAAAAAGCAGGACAGTATCTATCCAGTGGGGAGTCCCGTGGTGATGTGTAGTTTACTATGAGTTAAACTATGTAGCCTTTTGGTGCCCACAAGGTTGGGGTAGATAAACTGTTTAGCTTTTCTGCAACCCTGCGCATGTTGCCAATGAGATGCTATTCCTAACTTTTCCCAGGTACTTAAGTAGTTCGTCTTCAATGGCGAATGTGGAGGTACACGGAAACGGTTCAGGTCCAATGAATTGCTGAGTAGATTCTTGTCTTGCTAGGCTGTCGTTATGTTCATTTCCTTCGATTCCGCAGTGACCGGGTACCCAAAGTAGCATAACTTTGTTGAGGCGGGAAAGTTCCGTGAGTTTTGCAATGAAATACCAGACTAGTCTAAAAACACATGTGGCAGACTCTAATGCCAGTAATACAGCCCGACTGTCTGAAAAGATTCCGATTTTGGATGTCTATAGTTATGCTCTAGTTCTATCGTAGCACAGATGTATACTGCGTATACCTCTGCTTGAAAGACAGTAGATCCCTGATTCAGTCTGGGATCCAATTTTTGAACCATTCGTATAGAAACAGATGGTGCCCGATGGAAATCTCGGCCCTCCACTGTTCCACATTGAGTCCAGTCCGAGACTGTTGTTACTGAAGGTGTTAGTCTTAGTGCTCCAAGCTCTGCCCCCTTCTTCACACGGAGATGTAGAGCCAGTAAGCTGAGCTTCCATGGCTACAGGCGGCGTCGCGCGCAGAGCACCGGTGACTAAAAGCCAGGCCAATAGTTGAACTTTGGTAAGTTTCGCCAGAGCTGTTGTTTCATTAACCTCAAGTCATACGAGAGCTGCGTAGGTTATATGTGGCCTAGCAATGGTGATGTAAGACCAGAGCGTTTATTATGGTTTTAGCCATCGTCTACCCCCCATTTGCCGAATAGTGTATCACAAGCCCATCTGGCTGAAGTTGCCTTCTTGATAACGTAGTCTAGTTGAGCAGTCCAGTCCAGCTTCTTATCGCGGTTGCACAAACCGCTCTTCAGATATCCGGATCTTCGCGCATCTTCCGAACTAAGTTGTTCGGAGTAGTGTCTAGGTACTTCGTGAGCCCCTTGGTTTACGTTGATTGCAACACTTTACATCCTCGCTTATGGCGATGCTGATAGGCATCATGCCGAACAAGACGCAGATTGCGGCCGTCCTTTCTGATAGGGTCGCCGTAGACCTTCAGTCGCCCGCAAATCCGTAGATCACAATCCCCACAGGGACGGAACTACTGCGGTGACTAGGATACACTTTCGACTCTCCTTCATGTTGAAGACTAGTACGCGATTCCGGAAATAATTCTTCAAAATCTTGTACAACGACACCGGTGCATGGATGCTCCTAAGCGCGAGCGCTGGCTAAGGATGGCGCATTCTTTACATCAAGCGTGATGATCGCGCAATAGTGAATATCTCTTCTCTTACGCTGGACTACAACCTCCACCGTCTTGGTGACGGAAAGAATAGCATTCTGCATGGATCTACCTTTTGGAACCCGAATTGGTTACTTCCCAGACCGTTTACACCCTCTATGTGTTTCACCAGTCGGTCGAGAATAACTCTCTCAAGGCTTGCTCACCTTAAAATGTGTTCCTCATTCATGATGTGTTCGTCATTCGTAACCCTTGACTCCTCCTCAGCCTCGGCACGGCTGCTGTCGCTCACGAATTGGATGTCAGGCTGATTGACCGACTTGCCCTCGTCTGTGTCTGAGATACTAGAACGCCGGACGTGCGACTTCACAGCCCGCCTCCAAGAACCCCTCGATGATACGTTCCAGCATCGGTGGTGATCGCTCTGCAGGCACCAATATGCATTGAGTCTTGGCCATTACGATCCAGTACGCGTTACCCCACCCCGGGTTCGTATTGGCACTTTCGCAAAGCGTTGTAGAAGCATAACCTCTATTTCGATCTTATCCCACTCTCTAACACCGATTTTGCAGATGTTCAGCGGTTCGCGCACGTTGCATCCTCCGTCTTGCACGGAGGTCCGCTATTGCGTCAGTTCACCAGTATACCGGTGACTTTACATTCCTAGGGTAGCGAGCTCTCGGCATGGTGGTGTCAAACGCCTGCGATAGTATGGCAACTAATTGGTAGGCACTCGGGCGGAGTAAACTGCCCCCCTCTAACTCTCTTTTTATTGCCTCCTCAAATACCTTGGCATCGAAATGCGATGTCTCTTCCACCCGCGAACGGTTGAAGTAGGGACTCTATATGTTGCTTGCCGCCTCCCGTTGTGGTCTACTCTAAAGCAAACCGACTGATGATCGCTATTGGTATAGCCATCGTCTACCCCCCATTTCGTGATCAGTGCTGGGTTGGAGAACGTCACTACTATAATCGAGTCCGCATAAGTTTTGCTGAGTTTACTTTTGGTCCCAAAATCTAAGTTGAGCTTTGCCAAAGCTTCCGTCAAGATCTGATCCCTCTGGTTTGTACAGCGATTTCCCCACTCAACAGCCAAAGCGTTGAAGTCATGTGGCTGATCGACAGATCTGCTTAATCTGATTCGTGAGTAGTGATATATTTCAAATGATATCATAGGTGCCCATTTTTTTTAAACATAAACTGGGGTCATTCCATATGAAGTGTCTATACCACTTGGGCACAACCTTCACGGATTTGGCTCGAAGTTGGAAGAATAATTCACGCTTGCACCTTGAAAAAATCTCGATTTTGGTGTCTATTTGAATATTCCCCGCTCTGTGAAACCACCCTCTGAAAAATACGCAAGACGTCCGGAAAATACTAATAGGTGGTTTTTAAAGAAAATAAACTATTATTTTTTACCGAAAGTGTTGCCAAATAGATTATTTTTGTATTTTTAAATATTTTTTTTGCAGCTTTGGAAACAGTGTACCCCCCTTATATTTACACTGAACAACTTTTCAATTTTGAATAAATATCACAGTTGCGTAACTGTCTATACTGCCGTTCCAATCATAGCAGTCCCATGTTCTACACAAACCTTATGCACGCTGGGACAACTATGCTTGGAAGGGCAGTATACTACTCCCCTTTCCCAATACGTAACAATAAATAACGCAAACATAACTAAACCTCCCTCCATGATTACGCAATTGGTGTAGGACGTAAAAAATCTTATGCTTACGAGAGGAAATTGGTAACCCTGCTGCAAAAAACGACAATAACCAAAAAATCCTCACAAACATTTCTTGAGTTGTTCTCTTCAAAAATGTTTATTGGACATTGAGAAACTGTTTTTGTCAAAATGTTATAACGCGAGATGGATAGGTAGCTCTTATGTAAAATTTTCCGAGGAAAACAATGAAACTATCAAATTGAATAAAATTATTTGCATTTGCCGAAAGATGCAAATTTAATTGAAAATACAGAAAATATAAAAAGGCAAGACTTCTAGTAAAACCTAAATAATCCACCTGGCGGTCAGACCCACACTTTCTCATTCAAACTTTTATTTGTAAAAATAGATTTACATGAACACTTCAATCCAATAAATGTATATTCACTCTTTAGGTACTAAAATATTGATGTTGTAATCTAAACATATAAAAATGCAGTCCGGTCTGTCTGTCTGATCCATATAGGCTCGAAAACTACCAAACCGATCGACGTGAAAATTTATATGTAGGGGTTTTTGCTGCCGATAAAGGTTCCTATGATAGTTTGAGACCCCACCCTCTTTTGAAAGGGAGGGATCCCTTACAAATGAAACATAAATTTCTACACAACTCAAGAACAAACCAAGCAAACCGAATTTGGCATGTGGATGTTTAGGGTAACAAATATGACCATAATGGTTCGATACCCCTCCCTTTTCTGGAAGGGAGGGGTTCCATACAAATGAAACACAAATTTCTGCACATCTCGAGAACTAATCAACTAAATGGAACCAAATTCGGCAGATGAATGTTTTTAGTGGTAACAAATATGTTCCATAACCGACCTCAGGCAACATTTTGGATTGTAAGATGTCGACTTCCGGTTTCTGAAAAACAGCTGAAAATGACCAAATAGCACCCAATATAGTGTTTCTTCAACCAGTATGACGTTCGAAATCCAGAAATTGTTTCCAAATACCGTTATGAAATTCAAAATGGCGACTTCCGGTTTCAAAAAAACAGCGGCAAACGACCAAATACCACCCAATATGGGTATTTCTGGAATCGTAATGATACACTGGAGCCATAAATCAATTTCAGACAACATTTTGAATTTTAAGATGGCAACTTCTGGTTTCTGGAAAACAGCCTGAAATAAACGATTCTCATTGAACAGCCGGAAATGACCAAATACCATTCAATATGAATGTTTTCGGACCCAGAATTACGCCCAGATGACAGAAATTGATTCCACAGGCAATTTTAAAGTCCAAAATGACGACTTTCGGTTTCTGGAAAACAGCCCAAAGTGACCAAATACCACCCAATATGAGTATCTCCGCAGCCAGAATGTTACAAGAAGCTAAAAATTGACCTCAGATACCATTTAAAATTGTAAGATGGTACCTTCTGGTTTCTGGAAAACAGCCAAAAATGGCCGATTTCCGTCTAACATGAGTATCTCCGGATCTAGAGAAATCGACCAAAGACCCCATTTTGGATTCTAGGTTGGCGACTTCCGGTTCCTGGGGAACAGCCGAAAATGATCGAATAACACCCAATATATGTGTTTCTTCAACCACAATAAAGCTCAGAGGCCAGAAATTATCTTAAATACCATTTTGAAATCCAAGATGGCGACTTCTTGTATGTGAAAAACGGTCTAAAATAACCAAATACCATCCATTATGAGTATCTCTGGAACCAGAATGATGCAATGAGCTAACAATTGACCCATTTTGAATTGCTAAATGGCAACTTCTAGGAACAGTCGAAAATGACCGAATAATACTCAATATGAATATTTCCGTAATCGAGATGATGCATAGAAACCAAACATTGACCCTGAACATTATTTTGAATTTAAACACGACCACTTTTAAATTCTGGAAAGCAACCAAAATAACTAAATACCTCCCAATATGGGTATTTCCGGTGTCAGATTGATGCCAGAAAATCTGCTGAAAATGACCGAATACCACCCAATATGAATGTATTCAGAATTAAGGCGGTGTACAGAAACCAAAAGTCGAGGATGCTGTCACTTCGATAAAACCAATCATTTCAAACGATTTGACTTTGATCATATCCTGTGGCCGATTTGTCGAACATTTGCAGACTTTAAACACATCGCAAGGAATCAATGAATTTGGAACGTTCAAATAGTACGATACCACATTAAAATTATGTTGAGGCCACATATATCGATCAAAGCAGGTATAGTTTTAAATAGTTTTTGATTTTTTTTTCTTTCCATAACTTTTGAGCCACATATCAAATTGTTATGAAGTTGATTTGTAAGTTTGAGAGATGACTCGTTCGTATGACACTAGTTATTTTCAAATAAGTCATGTAATTTTTGAGATAATAGACTTTCTTTGTTTTATTAACAATTTTATACATAACGGTTGCTTTATTATAGTTTATAAGTTCTATTATAATCAAATGAAATGGGAACGTATAGGGCAGCCAAACTTTGAAACCACGTATTCAATCATAATTCATCAGTTAACCCTTAACTAGCCCGCTTATCTGATAATAATATTGATCAGATCGATTGTGAAGTTTCTGAGATAATGAAGTTTCGTGATTTTCACATTTCGGTACATTTCAGACGAAATTACAGTTCGATTACAGTAAAATTCAATAGGGTGTTATGAGGCAGCTAGACTTATTAATTGACACTAATTTTGTGGAAATCGGGTCAGCCATCTCTGAGAAAAGTGAGTGAGTTCAAGTAGTCTTCGGCACATGTTCCTTGTCATAGCTAGATTTCACATTTCTAAACATAACAGGCAAAGTAATAGTCCGATTGCAAAACAAATCAATAGGGTCTTATGAGGCAACTAGACCTTCTATTTGACACTGATTTTATGAAAATCGGTTCAGCCATCTCTGAGAAACATGAGTGAGATTAAACAGTCTTCAGAACACGTTTCTTTTCATAACTTTTGAACCACAAGTTCAATCTTCATAAAATTTAAAATTTAAGGGTTTTTAAGCCCGTTCATGAAATCAATTTTGTTAAAATCGGTTGTGTAGTTTTCGAGATAATGATGTTTCATGATTTTAACATTTTGATACATAACCTCTAAACCAAAAATCCGATTACAATAAAATTCAATAGGGTCTTATGGGGCAACAAGACCTTTCATTTACAATTATTTTAATGAAAATCAGTCCAGCCATCTCTGAGAAAAGTGAGTGAGAATAAAAATCTGCACATACACACACACACACACACACACACACACACACACACACACACACACACACATACACACACACATACACACACACATACAGAAAATGCTCAGCTCGTCGAGCTGAGTCGAGTGATATATGCCATTCGGCCCTTTGGAGCACTTTTATACTTTCGGTTTTGCAAGTGATTGCAATACCTTTCTAGGAGAAAGGCAAAAATGATATTGTTTCTTGATTTCAAGGTTTTTTTTTCGAAAATTAGCTATCAGTTATACAGGATGGACGCTACTTAAACGACACCAATCGGGATTTTTCCAAACAGACCCTAGATGAATATTTCTTCCAACTTTGAGCAAAATCTGTGATTTGAGTTTTTCTTGAACACTGACCCAGTTGCATATTTGTTAGTCTAGATAATATTCTGAAAAATGAAGTATACAAAGTTGTTAAGTTTAGTAAAGCCTGCACATCCACAAAGTTTCAACAAGTTCTGCCGTTAGCTCCTCAGTTGAGTTGACGCGAAATCCGTCAATTGAGGATAAACTTCCATAAACCATACCTCGAAAACTACCAAACGATAGATTTCTTGCAAAGATGAATGTTGAAATCCAAAGATCTTCTCGAAATCAGCTGACTGCTGATGTTAGGCCAATCAAGATCCCAATTACCGGTATTAGTTTCTAAAACAAACCGTCAGCTGCACCAATCCCGCGCGTACGTCAGGCGTCGTATCGAAACGCATTGCACACAATTGTTGCGTGTAGTTTTTTTTTACATAAACTGCAACTGTACCACCGGCGAAAACAGAAACAATAAAATAACACATTGCCAGATGGTAGCCCATGGCTAAATCAGACCTGCATATGAACAACTATCGGGAAGGTTGTAGTTTTGCAGCACGCGCTGTAAGATTGAGTCAACAGAAGAACTGTTGGGCTTACACATAACTGCGAATTAATGGGTTTTTAAACTTAATTATTTTCTTTTCTTGCTCTGCTGCCTTTTGTGTGCGTAAAGCTACTGAAGGTCTCTCGACAAAACGTTACTTTTATTCGTGCATAGAATTGACTTTGCCCACCCAAGGTGCCAATACTTGAAATGTTTTTTGAAGTTTAGAAAAAACCAAAGTTGCTTCCTTTCGCTGGCAGCGCTTTACCTGCCTGTTTGCATTAGCATTTATGATGATGCAATTAACGATGCTCATTACTTGGCTGGAGTTTGAAAAATAAAGACAGCTTGTGGCAACAGTTAGGAGTAATTTGGTGTAAATTAGTTCACTATTCTGATTCATGGCAAACGCCATCGCCATCCGTAGCAGAGAAAGACAGAAGGGGGTCCTCGGCATGGGGTAGATTGGCTTGAGTCAATGGCACTGGCGTGCGTTACTAGCGTAACACACCGTGAAGCATTACGCGGGGTTAACCGCAGGCAAACAAGTAGATAAGCGATATCGATTCGATTATTCGCTCGTTTAGTTGCCGGTACTGTACTTGTCATGTTAAATTTTATATCCAAACAATTACGAAATCATACCCATGAGGAGTGAAAAATTCACGGTACGTGTTTACAATCGGCAAGGTTATACAGCAGCACTTGTTTGCGTGACCGGTCAATTGTTATGTGGCGAGAATCGGTTCTGAAGAAAAAAAAATCCCTAATTTGATTAAGTGTAAATTTTTATTTCATAATGGTGGAGTTGTTATTGCTTGCGCAAATATTTGCGTTCTCTCCGGAGAAACACTCCATCATGATTTTTTGCTTCTAATCAGTTCTTATCATATCGTGTTGAAATCATGAAAACATTTAGAAGTTAGTGATACACTGCGGTCGCTTTTTACGCGGGTTGTTTTTATGCGTTTTCTTTAACGGGACATTTCAACAATAACGCGGACTATTTTCACTCGATTCGGAAGATCATTTGTACGCGGAATCAAATAAGTTTAGTATAAGTATATCTAATCTAATCTTTTAAATGCGGTACAACCAACCGCGTAAAAAGCGACCCCAGTGTACTTCCTGTTCGCCAAAAGAGCGGTCCAAGTCCAAGGTTCATAACAACCTCCTCAAGACAAGGCTGTTTGACAATAGCATTATGACAGCGGAACAATCATGACTTATTCAACGGATTAATTCGAAACAAGCGTAAACTGCTTATCTGTCAGAGAATGGTGCTTTTACTAGCCGCTGTTCCAAATATTTGCACAACCATCGTCGTAAGTCCCTCCCCCTTCACATTTCACTTACTACTGTAAACTGTTTCCATTCGCAAGAAATTTTTCTCTGCGTTGGCTGCCCCACAACCACCACGCGGAAGTTTTCATCCGCCCCATCGAACGCCAACGGCGAAAGGCACTACGCATGAAACCTTTTTGGAGAGATTGAACGCGTCGAATGTGTGCGCAAGTTCCGGACGTACCCATTAATCACAACCCTCGCGCGGGTCTAGTATCGTGAGGCACGCTGACGCTTTTCATTATCTTTGCCAGCCTAGGAGCTTTCGATTGTAACAATGTTGAGGAAAAAATTAATATAAATTAATAAGAAGTGCGTGTGAGCCCCCGACGCTACGGTTGGTGGCATAAGTTTCCTGTAGCAATATTTGGAACAATATCACCGGTGAATGGTGTGCTTTATGACAGCAAAGCCATATCTAATTCATTGTCTTTCGAGAGAGCTTTCTTCTAAGCCGTCATCAACAGTCAAGAAGATAAAACAATGGCGGCACGATGCTTCACTATCGCAATTCATGTTTTGTTAATTCTCTTTCTCAACCGAATTAACAGACGCAGGCGAAAGCACTATTAACCTTAATAGTGTTTTGATAGACGGCAGTTGCCATCTCTTTTTTTGTGATGCAGTAGACTTGCTTGTTGAACGACAAAACAACATTCATCGAATAAATTGTAGCACACTAGAACAAGAGATCTTCTACAAAAACCGACAGCCAATAAAGTGTGTAGGAGTGACAGGATAGACACACGCCAATTCGTCCGATATACTCACTCGAAGCGGATGACTCATCCTCGACATTCGCCGCATCGAAGTCGGAAACGAGTGCAAGCGCGAACTTTTTTTTGTTATGGTTGTTGCTAGCAGCAGAGAGATTTGCGCGAGTCGACGGAAAACGAACCCCCAAATTTGGAAAACACACAAGAAAAGGAAATCTTTCACGGTCAGTGCGTTCGAAAGGTTGCTCGCGGTGCCACGGTTGGGATTTCTTTTACGTATTTAGTTTCTCGGTTACTGCGGTGGTGCCGCCTCGCCAGTTTCGAGTCCAACAGGCGAAGCTCTGTTTGTTCTTTCGTTTGTTTTTCGTGGATTGTAAAACTTCGATGCAACCGAAGAATTCAAATGCTGCATAATCGACATGGATCTGCTATGAGTCGTATAATGTTTAACAAAGGTGAATAAAATGATGGATGCGTCTACACTCTACAGAGCGTGAAATAGAAAGTGTTTGAAGGTGCCAAACTTGAGCTGTGCCACCTAAGCCGAATGTACGCAATATAAACTAATAGAATTTGTTGTTACGATGTCGGAAAACCCTTTCACTGGTTTTATTTCTGAGTGTGTAACTGGTAGATCACTGTTCCAATGGGCTCACTTTTTGCGTAAGTTAATTTCTCTAATCTCTATGAATTGCGATTAAAAATATTTTTTTTCCTTTTTGTGTTTGATTTATGATATCAGACTGAGTCATTTTTCTCTCACATTAAAATTATCAACAGTCTCTGCCAATAAGCTTTGTTTCTAATGGTCACGTGCAAAGGTTTTGTGCAAAAGCAGGGTGCGTAGAAGTGAAACGACGTACAGCAGTAAAACTAATTTATGTTTGTGTAGATTAAAATGTTAATAATAATAAACATTTTATATTAGAATTAAATCAACATAAATGAAAACACAACACACAATAATAGTGTGCAAGCATAGCTTAAAATGCATAGAGCGAATCTATAAAAACGTGGTACACATTTCCTTTAGGAAGTATACACTGTAATAATCTACCCCTTTCAGCAAGGGGAAAGAGATATTCTTCGCATATAGTTGTCCGAGTAACTGGTATTTAAAGACAAACTACATGAACATTTTGTGTGTGTTTCGTACACAATCAAAACATCAAATGCACCCTAAATGCTTTCCAGATGTCGAACAAATGTTATCTTAAATTCATTTGATGTATAAAAGCGAATTTGAATGTTTTCAGGTAGAAAACAGAAATTCATTAGAAAACGAATCAAAATATTTTTAAAGACTCGTTGAAATATACCAAATATTTTACAAGGAAGAACATCCAACATCACAGCTCCCAAATCACTAAAAACAATTGAGAAACATAGCACATTAATGGCTCATATGAATTAAACGAACTGAAACAAACCTGATCATTTCATTTTCACATTTTCGATATTTCGTGACATTTGATTTGTTTTGTTCCTGAAAAATGACCTGTTGTCTTAACTTGAATATTTTTGATTTATGATTTGAAATTGATAATAAAATTGTCTTACATCTCTCCCGTCTGCATTTTTACCAGAAGTTTTGTCATAATTTGCAATATTTTCCGCAGGAAAAATCAATCTCTAAACTTAGTTTTTAGCATTTTGGTCGTCAAAAGTCACGAAAAAATAGAAAATTATTAGAAAAAAATCCAAATATATTTGAAGACAAACATATTTTGAAGAAATAATTCCTTGTTCCTGATGACGCTTCTGATATTTTGATGTTTCAGAATAAAATTTTAAATAAATCAGTGTTCGGAATAAAAATTAACCATCCGTTTCATTGGCTTTAATTGTAATGAATGAGCTGCAAAACCACTGCGTGCTCAATTTTTAATACCAAGAAACATTATCCGATTTTAGCCAAAAATTGGCGTATTTCGCAGAGAATAAAAGTTAGAGAAAATTTGAAGGTTTCATTTTTTTGTAAAATCATTGCAGTTTTGTTAGCCCTGATAAGGACAGTGTTTACATTGGAGCAATTAGCCCCAATCATTAAACAAAAGCCGAACTCTGTTTCGGTTTTCAACGTCCTGCTGTTGGGGCATCTCTTGAAAGATATTTAAGAACTGTTGCTGGCGCTTCTGCTTCAAAAGCCAGATTGCAATTTGCTTCCTGTTTCTCTTTCTCTTTCTCTATCTTTTTCTCATTTCTTTCTTTCTTTTTCTCTCACTCTTCGTCTTTCTGTTTGTCTTTTTCTCTTTTCATTTTCTTTCTCTCTATTCCGTTCTCTCCCTCGCGCGTTTTCACTTTCTCTCTCTCGTTCTCCTCCTTTCTCACGTTTTCTCACTCTCGTACTATCTTTCTTTTTCTCTTTCTCTATCTTTCTCTATCTCTCTTTATCTACCTTTCTCTCTCTTTCCCCCCGTTTCTCTCTCTCTCTTTAAAATATTAAAGGAAGAAAGAGAGAAATAGAACCCTTTTTCTTCCTTTATCATTTTCATTTTCACTTTCTCTGTTTCTCTCCCTTTTTGTTTTTGTTTTTTTTTTCTTTTTCTTCTTTTCTCACTCTTCGTCTTTTTCCTTTCCTTTTTTTCTCTTTTTTCTCTCTCTTTCTCTCACAAACTTTCTCTATCTTTCCCTTTCTCCCTCTTTTTCTATTCCTATTTCTCTTCGTATTTCACGTTCTCTTCTTCTATCCCTTTCTCTTTTTCGTTTTGTTTTTTCTCTCTCTTTCTGTTTCTCGTACTCTTCGTCTTTCCTTAGTCTTATTCAATATGTCTCTTTTCTTTTTATTACAAACTCTCTCTCGTTTTATGTTTCTTTTTCTCGCTCTCTTCCTATCTCTCGCGTTTTCTCTCTCTCTCTCGTTCTATCTATCTTTTTTCTTTCTGTCTCTCTTTCTCTATCGTTCTCTCTCTCTTTCTCTTCCTTTATCTTTATCTTTCTCTCTCTCTCTATCTTTTCACTTTCTCTTTTTCTTTCTGTTTCTCTTACTCTTCGCCTTTCTCTTTATGCCTCTGTTCTTTTTCCCTCGATTTCTCTCTATTTCGTTCTCTCTCTCTCTCTTTTTCTCTTTCTCTTCCTCTCTAGCGTTTTCTTTTTTTTTCTCGCTTATTTTCCGTCGGTCTAGTTCCGCCTCTGTTGTGGCCAATCACCGACGCCCAGGGAGGTGACTTCACACCCAGGACCCTAACTCACGACCCGTTTATTAACGGACCGGCGCCAACGGCTTTACTTCCTCATGCGATGGAAGGCGTGATCCCAGAGATTTTTCGCCTCAGAAAATCTCCCGGTGTCGGCTAGGATTGAATCTAGACCAGTTGGGTTGGTTGTGAGTGGATCACGCCACCTCACAACCATCGACACCTATGTCGGCGGTGGGATTCGAACCCAAGCGTCGAGCGTGGTTGGCGGAGACGTTACCAACCACACTAGGTCTTTCTCTCTCTCTCTCTCACTCTCTATCTATCTATCTATCTATCTATCTATCTCTCTATCTATCTTTCTATATCTTTCTCTCTCTTTCTCTATCGTTCTTTCTTTTTGTCTTTCTCTCTTTTTTCTTTCTATTTCTCTTTCTATTTCTCTCTCTCTCTTCCTTTATCTTTTCGCTTCCTCTATCTTTTTCGCGTTTTCTTTTACGAAAAAAAAGACAGAGAAAGACGAAGAGTAAGAGAAACCGAAAGAGCAACAGAAAGAAAAATCTTTCTGTTGCTCTTTCGGTTTCTCTTACTCTTCGTCTTTTTCTGTCTTTTTTTATGTCTCTTTCCATTTTATCTCTCTCTATTCCGTTCTCTTCCTCGCGCGTTTTCACTTTCTCTCTCTTGTTCTCTACCTCTCTCACGTTTTCTCTCTTTTTCTTTTTCTCTCTCTTTTTTTCTCTCTCTCTTTCTCTATCTTTCTCTCTCTCTTTCTCTCTCTTTCTCTATCTTTCTCTCTCTCTTCTTTTTTTTACTTCCTTTATCATTTTCACTTTCTCTATCATTTTCGCTTTCGCTGTTTCTCTCCCTTTTCGTTTCTGTTTTATTTTATTTTTCTACTTGTCTTACTCTTCGTCTTTCTCTTTTGCTTTATGTCCTTTTTTTCTCTCTTTCTCTCACACACTTTCTCTATCTTTCCCTTTCTCTCTTTTTCTCTTTCTATTTCTCTTCGTATTTTTCGTTCTCTTCTTCTATCCTTTTTTCTTTTTCTTTTTGTTTTTTTTTCTCTTTCTGTTTCTCCTACTCTTCGTCTTACTCTTAGTCATATTCATTATGTCTCTTTTCTTTTTATTTCTATCTAAATATGGTACTTTTTAGCCAGTGTGGGAATGCGTCAACGTACGTGGGTGTGTCACATAGTATTTGCTCGCCGGGTTTCAACGCCGTCGCTTGTCTCTGACAGTGTAATCGAACATTTAAATTATTGGTTTTCTCCTCTTATGTGCATTGAACTGATGGTTATAGAAGTGCATATAAGGTTATCTTTGTGGCCTTCTCAATGCTTAGGTTACCTGGGTATTTTATATACTAAAAAATAAAATTTACAAAAAGGTTATAGACTATCCTAGTCCCAAAAAAAAACCGCATAAAGCACTACTAGCGCTGAAGCTCACAGCCATTGACAGCCCAATTAGTTTGGACTAAAATGTGTTTAGCACCCAGCGTTCAGCTGCTGTGATCACCAACAGTGTGCATCGATAAATTGCTGTAGCATTTTGCAATAATTTGTATAGGACAGAAAAGCTTCACTAAAGGCATGGCCGTAAATCGAAAAGCAGTTTACCGTACCCGCGATTTTAATCTTGACTGCGATGGTTGACTTTAAGTTTGCCAAAGAAAAAAACTTTACTGAGTTACTAATTTCCCAAACAATTGCAACACACAGCGTCTCAGTTAGGTATATGGTGACCCGATTGTACTTCGTGACAAAAAGGTGTCACAAACGTTAATGAGTTTTCGCAAATAAAGGCAAGGTTACAGCGGTAAAATGACATCTCGGTGCTCGCAGACGATCGAATTGTGCTGTACCAGGGCAATTGAAAGTTTCAACAGGGTAAGTGACATAATTAGGGCTCACCGCGGTGCGCGTTGTGTGTGTTCCGAATTGACCTCTTTTGTTCCGTGTCACGGTGTCGTGAGTACGACAAGGCAAAGAGACTCAAACGCACTTGTTGAGGCAATCCAAGAAAAGCCTAAAAGCAACGACACAAAATGATGGATACAAGTTACTCGCTAGTACCAAATGACGACACTTTCGAGTAGTTCGGTTTTTTGGTGTTGTTGGTTAGGTTCAGTGGTTTAGGTAACTACTTCCGTGTGAATATAGAGTAAACCAGAAAAAAAACGAAACCCCGGTGAAAGGCCACTTCTAAAACAAGGTTGAACCAAAGAATAAATCATTTATAATTGCTTGAATGCACCAAAAGGAAAGTAGATATTTAAGCGATGACAGCAATTAATTAAATACATTCTATTTGACAGATTACGTTTCTACCATCGCCCACCGAAAATCGATTTTATCGCTGATGCTAATTATTTAAGCGGTTATCAACGTCACAATTAGTCAGCAAACCGCGGTTCACAAACTGATCTTCCGATAAGATCCGGTGATACATACCGAGTAGCTTTAAGTTGTCCAAAGCCCGCTGCCTAAGGCTAATGACATACTGAGGCGTCAAATGAAGCGAAGCGTTGAGCGTTTTAGAAGCGGAATAAACAGAAGCGTTGAGTGAAGCTTCCTATGACATACTGGAGCGAGCGTCGCAAATGCGTTGTATTGTCATATTCCTAGATTTCAGTAGCGGTTTTGTTTGAAGGAAATATGAATTCGTCCAATGGAGATTTTTTTGCTTCTTCAAGCACGGTAAATTACGTTTTTTAGTAAACATAGAATTTTTTTTATGAAATAAAATAAAATTACTGAAGTGATTTGCGCTACAGACGTAGTAAAAAATATAAGAAATCATTCTAAATTTTAAACCCGTTGACCCCGAGCAACGTTCAACTAGTTTATAATATCTATTAGGATTTAAAAAATCCAAGTGAGCACAGCTAGTTACTCAGCGGCTTGCATTTCCGCGACCAAAGAAGTTCAGCATGCTAGATTCCTGGCCATTCGAATCAATACTCAACAATATCAATCAAAAATACCAGTGTTATTTTTCCGACGACCTGAAAATTTTTCTCGATAGTATTTTCTATCCTACTTTTTTTCTTTTTTAAGATTTAATACCAAAATAAAGCAAATATAAAGCACCTGGCGATATCAGGTTTAGTCTGAACATGGTATTACTGCACTAACATTTTCTACTTTTACCTTTTGACATTTTATAAATGAAAATGTATTTTATTTGCTTTTTTTTTCAATTACCAAACCAAAACAAAGCAAATATAAAGCACCTGGCGATGAAAGATATAGTCTGAATATGGTATTACCGCGTACGTATACGCGCGTCAAAACACTTCTCGTTCTGTTTCGCCGCCTCTACCGACGCGTCGTTGCCGCTCAAGTATGACCGGTTTGAGCGTTTCATATAGACGTTCGAAGAAGTAGCTCAGACGCCTTTGCGACGCTTTTTGTTTCGCTTCATTTGACGCCTCAGTATGTCAGTAGCCTAAGAAGGTTTCAGTCAAGCGTGGAAATAACCTCAAAAAACAACCGCACGCGATAAACGCTAACCGATTCCCACATTGCGCTAGGGCCGCGAAGGCTTGAGTCCGAAAAGATTCACATATCATTTTCACGCTTTATTGGGCCTCTGCGTTTATTTGTTTAGTGCATCTAACTGTCGGTACAAACAATAGCCTAGCCTGACTACAACCTCTTCGTTTGTCTTGAGGGAGCAACCAAATTGGCTTATTATAACAGTTTCCGAGCCTGTTGCTTTATATGTTAGGGTTAGTCATGCCGGGAGGTTTAATCCAGTCGAATTAGGCGGCATGCTGCTTCCGAAGTCGTTTCTGCAGACAAATTTACAAACACACCGCTCGCTAGTTTGATTATCTTCATCAGTGCTATTGTTACTGGTATAATATACCGGAAAAACACAGTCATAATCGAGCAATAAGTAAGCGAGAATTTAATTAAAAGATGTGTGGATTGACCGGTGAAGCTTTAGTTGAACTTCGTCGAGGATGATTAGTTCCAAACTTCCGTGTTTTACTGGCCCGAGTTTACTCCACATAGAGTGACAAATCGATTGCGTGCACAAGCTGTAACCTCACACGGCTAACCGGAATTAGCAGCGTGAGAATGGTTAAGTGGGCTCCGGAACAGTTACAAGCCGGTGTAGGAATGGGTGGCAAATGGGCCACGCTCAGCTCAGTCACATATCCAACTGCTGTCGGCTTGCAACTGCTTTTATATGAGTTGTAACTGAAAATGGGACCACAAACCGTTTGTTTTATGTCTTGTGGGTTACCTTTTGTACTTTCATCTTGTCGACACAATTACGTTACGTACCCACTTTTGCACATATGTTTAATCCGATTGTTTCGCCTTGGAGCAGCGAAAATTAGAGCTATCGCGTTCACAGCTCTTCTATCATCTGTTACGGTGGAGTTGTGTAATCTTTCGAGATCTGACCGTAGGCTAGACGAGGTGATGGTAATCACTGAGGCATACACTAATGAAGCTGCTGTTGAGGCTGACCTTCGAGAAGATTGTTTGCGGTACAAAATGTGTGTGGTACTGATACCCGCTTCACTAGCTTCGGTTTTCGCAAATTAGTTTGCTCTCTGATTTAATTTTTGGTTGTTTCACCCTTCTTCTTCTACCTTGATTACGCTACCTCGATTCCAAACACATCTTTACTTTCAACATTGTTGAATCGTTTGTTGCTCAACAATACCTTTATTTTGTAAGGTAATATTGTTAAGTAGAACACATTTTCCACTGATTTTTATTAAATGTACCAACTTGATTGACACGTGTGCTCACTAGAGTGTCCCAAAAAATCAATGTTGAAAAAGTCAAGGTGCTCAGCCCTAAATTGAAAGATAATGTTATTTATAGAATTTTGTAGAACATTTCGACTCTCTGTTTTCAGGTTGCCCAAACGTGATTTATGAATAATGACTTTTTTAAGCTGCACTTTTTTTAATTCTGTTCGATTCCTAAATGTTTCCATATTTTTTATATTTGTAGGGTTGTTTTTGAATTTTTTGAATGGTTCAGTTCAGCATTGTATACAGTTTTTTGACTCTCAGAGGCCACTAAACATCACAAAAAAAATTATTTTTTCTAATAATTTTTAGATAAAACCCTTCGAAATACAAATAAAAAAAATTTCGATCTGGAACTGAATGTTTATTGCAAAGCGAAATTTACGACAAAAATCAACATAAAAAAAGATTTTTGATATCGTATCGGTGAGCTGAGATATTGGCATTTTTCTATATGATGGAAAACTATGCATTTTAACAAATATGTTAAATAACTGTTTTATCTTGGGAGATAAAAAATAACAATGTTCAGAAAACAAATGCATTTTTGAGATGGCTGATGACTTAATAGAAGGTTTAAAAAATTCGGAAAAATCTTCGAAAAAAGTTAGAACGAAGATTGTGATTTTTAGTGCCTTCTAATAGAAAACTCAATGTTGCTTGTAATATGTAAGAGATAGAAACATGATGTCTTCGGTAAAGTTTCTTGTTTTAAGATAACCTAAAACTTTGTCCAAGACACCTTGCGTCTATCTTATACTGATTAAAAAGTAAATTTTTTATCTCGCTTATTGGTGGGTTGATCACCCATCTTTCTACATTAAAAGATGCATTTTTGAATATCCTGAAACTTTTCCGAACATACCTTATGGCTGTAATCAACATTTGAATCACTATTTAGGAAATTATATGCACAAACGGCAAAATAAAACACTGCAATGGAGATATTGAGGTTTAGTGGCATTTTTGACAAAATACATACGCCAATATCTCTCTATTTTAGTCTTGAATCCCACTTTGCAGTAAAAAATTCAGTTCTTGATAAAATAAATTTTTAAATGTGTTTTGAAGGGTTTTATCTGAAAATTATGAGAAAAAATCACTAATTTGTAATATTCAATGGGCTCTCTGAGTCAAATAATTGAATGCGATGCTGAAACAAACCATTCAAAAACAACCCCACAAAAATAAAAAAAATATATGTAAAAGTTTGGGAATCGAAGAGATTTGTAAAAAGTGCTGAAGAGTGGTTTTGCAGCTTAAAAATCATTTTTTCATAAATCACGTTTGGGCAACCTGAAAACAATTTTTCAGAAAGTCGAAATGTTCTACAAAAACGCTATAAATAACATTATCTTTCAATTTAGGGCTGAGCACCTTGACTTTTTCAACATCGCTCACATACCCTATAGTAAATTAAATGTATGATCAATCCGACTAAACGAAATTTCAATGTTCCCGGAAAATGTACAGATTTAGACTCTTCCGATATAATCTCAGACTGTACTTAAAAGGAAGCGCCCATTTTTCGAATCGTTGGACTTTGAATTCGAATAGAGGTTGAATTTCCAATCAACACTTATTATCGCCAACTCTCTGCATCTCAATATGCTATAATTCGGTGAAAATGCTGGTTATTTCGGTCACTTTTCTCATATCAATTTTCAGAAATTACCTTCGCAACTTGATATACTCCTTATTTGCTCATTTGCATGCTCCTTTCAATATCGAATTAAGGAAAAATGACTGTTTTTCGGTTTTGAAAGGAAAATAAAAACACTGGTCGACAGAAATTAAAAAAAATGTCCTTAGGATTATAGCTTTTTGACCATCCCTGTGAATTTTTGTGCCCCTAGTGTATACCCGATCTGACAGTCATAACAAGCACATATCAAAGTTATATCTAAGTTTGTGAGAAGTAATTTGTCAGTGAACTCCTTACAATTAGCTCGTCGTTTTTTTTTTTAAAATGATAGAGCTTTCATTTGAAGTAGTAAAAAATTGGCCGCTATCTTAGATTTCGTCGCCATCTTGGATTTTATCAACAAAACGTGTTTTTGAGCAAGTTCGCATCCACCGATTTTAAAATTGGCATCAGCATTAGAAAGCTGAGAAAAAAGGCAATAAGATACATTAAAAAAATTAGTTTACCTTGCCACTCAGATCACTTTTCGAAATCGAACTTCGAAGAATTCAGAGCATGATGCGCTGCCAATTTCAAAGTTAATACCATAGCGAGAATTGTTCAGCTGTCCCCTTTAATATGCTACCAAAATTGAAATGTTCTATCAGCGTGTCTAGAACAACTTTTTTCAGACATTTTTTTTTGTAATTGACAACAAAAACAGATGTTCTCGATGTTCTCTAATCGAGCTTGAATTTCAGGGTTTATTCATCCATGAAACAATTTTTACATCCAAGTTTTTGGGGAATGGAGTTAGTGGAGTTATTCCAACGTTTAGTGTCCAGGAACTACTGAAACAATAGTATTACTGTAACTTTAAGTAGAATGTTGCGATTTTTCTGCAATTCGATATGCTTATTGTACCGTTAGAAAGTTTTAAAGTACTGGCTACACAAGGCTGTGTGATCTAGGTGAAGTAATTTTCAGGCTGGATTCATACAACAAAAATCAACGCTTAGGCGTCGTACACAAATTACGTAACGCTAAAAATCTAGATTTCAGACCTCCTCCCTCCCCCTCTATGTAACGATAAGTAACGTTCGATATGACTCCCTCCCCTAAAATTACGTAACGCTGATCAGCCAGCCCCTCCTCCGTAATTTTCAATTTCGAGCAAACATCACAGTTACGTAACTGTCTCTACTGCTCCCCCCCCTACGTAACGATAAGTAACGTTGACTCAAACCCCCTCCCCCCCCTTCATGCGTTACGTAATTTGTGTACGACGCCTTATTAGATAAGAAATTCGATTTTTCTTTTGAAGAAATTTCGTGAAATAAATGCAATGCATGCATAAGTTACGAAAATTTAATTTAATTTAATTGTAACGGTCTCTCCCACCCGAAAGTCGAACATGCAACGACTGGCTTGTTAAATCAGCATCGTACCTCGAGACCAGCTTGGAGGTTATAAATTTCCAATTTTCTTGGTCATTTCTGTAGCGGCGCATTTTTTGAATATTTCCAATGAAAGCTCTTGAGTGGCTCTATGAATTTTGTCATTTTTGGCTGTTTTCCAGACACCGGAAGTCGCCATCTTATAATTCAAAATGTTGTCTGAGGTCGATTTGTGGCTTCAGTGCATCATAACAATCCCGGAAATACCCATATTTGGTGGCATTTGGTCATTTGCCGCTGTTTTTCAAAAACCGGAAGACGCCATCTTGAATTTCAGAATGAAATGGCATTAGGAGACAATTTTGAGCTCTGAGCGTCAATCTGGTTAAAGAAACACTCATATTGTGTGGTATTTGGTCATTTTCGGCTGTTTTCCAGACACCGGAAGTCGCCATCTTACAATTCAAAATGTTGTCTGAGGTCGATAGATCAATTTGTGGCTTCAGTGCATCATAACAATTCCAGAAATACCCATATTGGGTGGTATCTGATCATATGCCGCTGTTTTTCGGAAACCGGAAGTCGCCATCTTGAATTTCAAAATGGTATTAGGGGACAGTTTTCGGCATCTGAGCGTCATACTGGTTAATGAAAAACTCATATTGGGTGGTATTTGGCTGTATTCGGCTGTTTTCCAGACACCGGAAGTCGCCATCTCACAATTCAAAATGTTGTCGATAGGTCGATTTGTGGTTACAGTGCATCATAAAAATTCCGTAAAAAACCATATTGGGTGGTATTTGGTCATTTGCAGCTGTTTTTCGGAAACCGGAAGTCGCCATCTTGGATTTCAAAATGGCATTTGGAGACAATTTCTGGCCTCCGTGCGTCATTCTGGTTGAAAAAACACCCATATTGGGTGTTATTTGGTCGTTTTCGGCTGTTTTCCAGACACCGGAAGTCGCCATCTTACAATTCAAAATGTTGTCTGAGGTAGATTTGTGGCTTCAGTGCGTCATAACAATTCCGGTAATACCCATATTGGGTGGTATTTGGTCATTTGTCGCTGTTTTTCAGAAACCAGAAGTCGCCATCTTGAATTTCAAAATTGCATTAGGGGACAGTTTTTGGCCTCTGAGCATCATTCTGGTTAAAGAAACACTCATATTGGGTGGTATTTGGTCTTTTTGGCTGTTTTCCAGACACCGGAAGTCGCCATCTTACAATTTAAAATGTTGTCTGAGGTCGATTTGTGGCTTCAGTGCGTCATAACAATTCCGGAAATACCCATATTGGATGGTATTTGATCATTTGCGGCTGTTTTTCAAAAACCGGAAGTCACCAACTTAGATTCAAAAATGACATTTGGAGACAATTTCTGGTCTCTGTGCGTCATTCTGGTTAAAGAAACACCCATATTAGGTGGTATTTGGTCATTTTAGGCTGTTTTCCAGACACCGGAAGTCGCCATCTTACAATTCGAAATGTTGTCTGCGGTCGAGTTGTGACTTCAGTGCATCATAACAATTCCGGAAATACCCATATTGGGTGGTATTTGGTCATTTGTCGCATTTTTCAGACACCGGAAGTCGCCATCTTAGATTTCGAAATGGTATTTTGAGACATGCCAGAAGAAGGAAGGGTGTCGAAACATTATGAACATGTTTGTTACACCTAAAAACATTCACTTGCCAAATTTGGTTATATTTGCTTGATTGGTTCTCGAGCTGTGCGAAATTTGAGTTTCATTTGTATGGGACCCCTCCCTCATAGAAGAGGGAGGGGTGTCAAACCATTATGGATATATTTGTTACCCCTAAAAACATCCACCTACCAAATTTGGTTCTATTTGCTTGGTTAGTTCTCGAGATGTGGAGGAATTTGTGTTTCATTTGTATGGAACCCCTCCCTTCCAGAAGAGGGAGGGGTGTCGAACCAATATGGACATATTTGATACTTCTAAAAACATCCACATGCCAAATTTGGTTGCATTTGCTTGGTTAGTTTTTGAGATGTGCAGAAATTTGTATTTCGTTTGTATGGGACCCCTCCCTTCCGGAAGAAGGAGGGGTCTCAAACCATCATAGGAACCTTTCTCGACCCCTAAAACCCCTACATACAAATTTTTACGTCTATCGGTTCGGTAGTTTCCGAGCCTATATGGATCAGACAGACAGACAGACAGACCGACAGACAGACAGACAGACCGGACTGCATTTTTATAGGTATAGATAGGATGGAGTCGATTAGGTATAGATAGGATGGAATCGATTTTTGATCGATCGATCGATTTAGGTATAGATAGGATGGAATCGATTTTCAGAGAAATCGATTAATATCGATAAGGATTAAGATCGAGAATCTGTTTTACACCACATACCCTTTATTGAAAAATCTAAGATTATGCCAAACATTGTTCATTATATGAAAAAAAAAACAAACCATGAAGGTTTCAGTACAACCGGAGACCCTGGATAACTCTGCATAGTCCCCATTTCACTAGCTTTTTAATTACAAAAAAATAATTCGAGAATCGTCGATAGAACATTCCTGTTTTGCTAGTATATAAAAGGGGACTCCTTAAACTTTCGAATGGAGAGTATTGGAGCAATACTAATTTTTTTAAGTTAAGTTTCTTCTACCAGAAACACCGTGTAGGGGTACAAATTGAAAAAAAAAACCGAAAACATCGAGAACGTCACGAAAATTGTCCACTTTCGAATGCGTGATACTCAGTCAGTTTGCAACAGATTTTCTTTATTCTTACTACAATCGATTGAAAAATTAGCCATGCGTCCACCAAAATGCGGAAAATAGTGATTTTGTTGTGATGCCAACAATTGCACTATTGAAAAATGTAGAGCCATGTTGAGCCGGTAGAGCAGCAGCTGATTTAAGCGCAGCAAGGCTGAGCAGGCGACTTCTTCGATCGCAGTGTTCCACGCGGACCATCCTGCAGACCGCAGCACTGCATAACATTGCTCAACATGTCCAGCTGTAGTAACTTTATCCGGATTTGTCGCGTCGCGATTACTTTCAGCCTTTCCGACCACTGCTAATAGCTGTAAGAGTGCCGGTAGCGTGGGTTATTATCGTTATGTCTTGTTTGCTTGCATGTAGTGTAGAGTACTAGAATCATCCCGCGTCATCAGTAAGTGGCAATCCAAAATCAATGATTCTCATCAGGGTTACCAACCTAAACACATAAAAATGCAGTCCTGCCTGTCTGCCTGATCCATATAGACTTGGAAACTACTAAGCCGATCGAAGTGAAAATCTGTATGTAGGAATCAAACCTGGCATGTGGAAGTTTCGTGATAAAAGAAAAATTTCCATGGCAGTTTGATACTTCTCCCTGCTCTATAAGGACGGGCTCCGAAACAAATGAAACACAAATAGATGTATAATTCCAAAACCAAATTTTGGCGTGTTGTGGTTAACGGAAGCAACAAATATTTTTGTAGTAGATCGACACCCCTCCCTTCTCTAGAAGGAAGGGCTCCCATGCTAATGAAACACAAATTTCTGCCAAACCCGGGTGCTAATCAGGCAAATGTAACTAAATTACATTTAAATTTACAAAAATACATTACATATTCAGGCTTTTGGGGGCAAGAAACGATTCTATAATGATATGACATCCCCCACTACTCTTGAAGGGGGGAGAGCTGTCATACAAATTTCTGAATAACTCGAGGACTAATTAAGCATAGAGGACCAAATTTGGTATGTGGCGGTTTTTGGAAACAATAAATATTTCTATGGTGGCTCTAAACTTCTCGCTGTTCTGGGAGGAAAAGTTCCTATACAAATCAAATACAAATTTTTTGCATACCTCGAGAACTAATCAAGTAAAAAAAAGCAAAGCCTTGGTGCTACATTCCGATTCGGAACTTGACCTTTTGTTTGCTATACACAGACATCGCAGCCAACCGTTAAGTGTACAGGACAATTGCGGAGCTAGCGCTACGATCCTACAGACACTAACAGTCTCTCCCGAGACGACTGGCTTGTTAGGCAAGTATCGTACTTCGAGACCAGCTGAGGAGCGCGCTAATCAAGTAAATGGCACCAAATTGGACATGTGAAGGTTTTTGGAGGCAAGAAATGTTTTAATGATGATTCGAACCCCTCCATCTTCTAAATAGGAGGGCTTCCATGCAAATGAAACACGAATTTCTGCATAACTTCAGAACTAATCAAGTAATTGAAACCAAATTTGAATGTGGAAGTTTTCGGAGGCAAAAAATATGTATGCAGTTCGACATCCCTCCCTCTTTTAGAAGGAAGGGTCCCATACAAATGAAACACGAATTTCTGCACAAGTCAAGAACTAATCATGTAAATGGAATCAAATTTGGCATGTGAAGGTTTTCGAGAGCAAGAAATATTTTTATGGTGGATCGACACCCTTCCCTCCTCCCCTCTTCTGGAAAAGAGAGCTCCTATACGAATCAAGCACAAATTTTTGCATAATTCAGGAACTAATCAAGCAAACGGAACCAAATATGGTATGTAGAGGTTTCTTTCATAGAAATATTTCTATGATGGTTAGAGACTCTTGCATACTCTTGAAAGCTCCCATACAAATGAAACAGATATTCCAACCAATTTTTCCGAAAAACTGCTTAAATGATCGGAAGGATGTACAGAAACCAAAAAATCGACTCCAGACGCCATTTTTAAATCCAAGATGGCAACTTCAGGTTTCCGGAAAATAGCAAAAAACGCCGAATACCACCCAATTCCGAAACCAGAATAATGCCCAGAGGCCACTTGACTTCCGGTTTCTGGAAAGCAGCCAAAAGTGACCAAATATCACCCAATATGAGTATTTCCGGAATCACATTGATGTTCAGAGGCCAGAAATTGACTACACATGATTCACAGATACCAAATAACGACCTAAGACGCCATTTTGAATCCTCAGATGACGATTTTCGGTTTCTGGAAAACAACCGAAGACGACTGAATAGCACCCAATATGGTTATTTCCGGCATCACATTGATGTTCAAAGGCCAGAAATTTACTCCACATGCGATTTAAAAATCCAAGATGCTAACTTACTGTTTTTGATAAACAACTGAAAATGACTGGATTCTACCTAGTTTAAGTATTATTAGAATCGAAGTGATGTATAGCCAAAAAGGAGAGAATGTTAAGTTCCGATTAAAACAATCAGATCAAACGATTTGTGTTTTGAGTTTTAACGTATCCAATATACGATTCGCCATGCATTTGCAGACTTTAAACAAATCGCAAAGTTAATTTTTGGAACTAAATTTCTATTTTAAACAACGGCTTTTTACCGTTAACACGCAAGTTCATTAAGCAGACAGTATGTGAAGTAAAGAGAGCGAAAAATAAGCGAACTGGAAATGTGATACAGATTTGGAAAAATATACCGCATCCCGACGGGACTTGAACCCGCAATCTCCCTGTCTCCGGTATGGTGGCGTACGGCTTAACACGCAAGTTCATTAAGCAGACGTAGTAAAGAGAGCGAAAAATAAGCGAACTGGAAATGTGATACACATACTGTCTGTTTAATGAACTTAATTTTTGGATGGAGGATGTGAAACCACTTCGGCAGGGGTTTTCTTCGTCATATATTTCTCATTAGAATGAGGCAAAAACTATGACAAAAAAAACCCTGACGAACTAGTCCCATACCGTATGTGGAATCATTCAAAAATGTTTAAATTATTTAAATTGAAAAAAAAAAAATTGGCGGGACGAAGTTTGCCGGGTCGGCTAAAAAAAGAATTGAAAGATAATTATCACTGAAATTAACCGCTACACACCATTAAATTAAATAGCTCAAATAAAGTGTATTTCTAATCCCATTGCTAAAAATGCTTTGACACACGACAGGCCGTCGTAATTCTACGTTAACTTTGCAGTCGTGTCCTTTAAACAACCTCTTAAACTAATGAGTTTTTTCTCTGCTCCATATGCAATTAATTACGGGTAGGGATGTTACGGAACATACTCATGAAAGTTTACATCTGCATTCGCATCCGCATCCGCATCATGCATCACGAGATATGATGCGAATGGAATAAAAAATTGCTTCATAAAACTTTGTAGCAAAATTCTCTTTGGTGTATTCGCTGCTCGCTTTAATAGTTTTTGCACTGGAGTGCGACATATCATGCGGAATAGGCGGAATAAAACACTAGGGATGATCCGGATATTCGTATCTTCATCCGTAAATGCGGAACACCCGCATGAAAATTGACATCCTCTTCCACATACGCATCCGCATCATGCAGATGTCTTAAAATCAGATCCGTAACATCCTTAGTCGTGATTCCGTAACATGTCCAAAATATATGACAATATGTGTTGTTCCTTGACTGGAGAAGAATGTTATCTACTATATAAAAATGGAGTTCCGTAACGCTTGATCATATTGATATTATTCTCTCAGTCTCTGAAGTGTACAGTAATCATCATCATTTTGAATCGTTCTGAATCAAAAATAATTAGCGGTGACATGTAGGTTTTTTAACATGCAAATATTCGCTGATGTTCAGGAAAGACATTCGAGAAAAAATAATAGGTATCTAATTACTATAACTTGAGATATTATTCACAAAACTACGTAAAACATGCAAAATTATGACTTTCTGTGCTAAATTTGCCTCTAAATCGAAATTCAAAGCGATGACATTTGATTCTTTTTTCACTAAAATGTTTGTTAATGTTTAGGAAAGACATTTGAGGAAAAATAATTAGTACCTGATCACTAAAACTTGAGATATTATTCATAAAACTACGTAAAACATGCAAAATAATGACTATTTATACTTAATTCGTCTCCAAATCAAAATTCAAAGCGATGACATGTGATTCTTTTTCATTAAAATGTTCGTTGATGTTTAAGAAAGACATTTGAGAAAAAATAATAGGTATCTAATTACTAAAACTTGAGATATTATTCACGAAGCTGCGTAAAACATGCAAAATTATGACTTTCTGTGCTAAATTTGCCTCTAAATCAAAATTTAAAGCGATGACATATGATTCTTTTTTTAATAAAATGTTGGTTTATGTTCAGGAAAGACATTTGAGGAAAAATAATTAGTATCTGATCACTAAAACTTGAGTTATTATTCACAAAACTACGTAAAACATGCAAAATTATGACTTTTTATTCTTAATTCGTTTCCAGTAGAGATGGTCGGGTATCGGAAATTTGTTACCCGTACCCGACCCGTACCCGACCCGAACCCGAAGTCAGGTTTGTTTAAAATACCCGTACCCGACCCGAACCCGAAAAAAAAAAATTTCCAGCTACCCGTACCCGACCCGTACCCGAAAGAAAAATGCCCTGAAATTGCCGGTACCCGACCCGTACCTGACCCGTTCTGGTATTTTTTTTAAATTCTTTTTAGATACCTGGTTACCTCGCACATTTTATGCATCAATTGTCATTTGTGGATTCTCGAGATGATGGCCGGAGTTAGGCTAGAACCGAGTGTTCATGTGAACGAATGTTAATGAACCCAGAGATCCAGGCGATGTATTGGTTCACCTAGAATCCAGCTTAGCATCTGTCACTGAGTACGTCCGCTCGTCTGATGTAGAAAAATGTGACCATTTTATCACGCAGCAAAATATCTATTCATAACTGTGTACGGAGAATTTAGGCTCCATTTTTCCTGTTAGTTACCTCATAATAAAACTGATCAGGGATTTCAATTATTTATGTTGTATGCATACGTATGATTCATAAAAACTGCTGAAATTTTTATTTTGTTTTCGAGAGTTTAAAAAAATTTAATATAATTTTTTTGAAAGATTCATTCAGCATTCAACCGTGATGAAGTGTATAGTTCTAAATTGTTACCAAACGATTTTTTTAAATTTTTTTTATACTCGAGTAATAATTACAAAACTGTCGCTACATAAAACAAAAGTTGGTTAAGCAATTTCTCAAATTTCAAAAGAAAGCCGGCTTTGACCGTAAGTCCAGAAAGCTCAAGTTTAATAACCGAAATACGCTGGCAGAATTATTACTGAAAGTTTATGAAATTTATTATTTCTCGTAAAAATAAACCAAAATATTTTGTATAACCATACTAAATACAAAAATATTTGAATATTTTTTCAAGTAAGGCAATACTTTCAAGTTATTACAATACCTGCTACTAAAATATGTTTTTTTTTTTCTACTAATTCAAATTGACAGCTCATTCTGGTTCATTTGACACTCCCATAGCTTCGTGTCCGTTTCTCCCTCCGAGACCAAAACTATGCTAAAACACCGAGGCTTGGCAAGTTAATAATAAAATTCTCATAATGCACGGAAATCGAGTAACCCGTACCCGACCCGTACCCGACGAGTTGAGAATTTTCCAAACCCGTACCCGACCCGAACCCTTGGTTTTTAAATTACCCGTACCCGACCCGAACCCGAAAAATATTTTTTGGCGCTACCCGAAACCCGACCCGAACCCGTCGGGTACGGGTATCGGGTAAAAATACCCGTACCCGACCATCTCTAGTTTCCAGATCAAAATTCAAAGCGATGACATGCGATTCTTTTTTCATTTAAATGTTCGTTGATGTAGAAAGACATTTGAGAAAAAATAACAGGTATCTGATTACTAAAACTCGAGATATTATTCACAAAACTATGTGAAACATGTAAAATCATGACTTTTATGCTGAATTTGCCTCTAAATCAAAACTCGAAGCAGTGATCTGTGATTTTTACTGTGATAAAATGTTCGTTGTGTTTAGGAAAGATATTTGAGGGAAAAATAATAGGTATCTGATTATTTGAAATTTAAATATTTTCCACAAAACCACATGAAAAATGCAAAACCATAATTTTTTAGGCTCAATTTGTCTCTAAATCAGAATTCAAAGCGATGACACGTGATTTTTGTCAATAATATGTTCGTTGATATTCAGAAATGACATTCGAGATAAAAAAATAGTTATCTGATCACTGAAAATAGAGATATTATTCACAAAATTAAGTAAAACATGCAATATCATGAATATTTTGGCTCAATTTGTCTCTAAATCTTAATTCAAAGCTATTTTTTCCATTAAAATGGTTGTTTATGTTCAGGAAAGACTTTTGAGTAAAAATAACAGATTTTTGATTACTGAAAATTGAGATATTATTCACAACACTGCGTTAAACAAGCAATATCATGAATATTTGAACTCAATTTGCTAAATCGAAATTCAAAGCTATGATATGTACACTAAAGTCGCTTTTTACGCGGGGGATACATGCCGCGTAAAAAAACCGCGTAAATTCCTGAATCCGCAAAAAAACCGCGTAAATTCTAGAATCCGCGTAAAAAAACCTGCGGTAATTCTGCAATCCGAGTGAAGAAAAACCGAAATCAGCGCAAAAAATATTCCGCGTAAACTCCGGAATCCGCGTAAAAAACCGCGTAAATTCCGGAATCCGCGTAAAAAAACCGCGTGAATTCCGGAATCCGCGTAAAAAAGCCACGTAAAAAATACCCGCGTAAAAAAACCGCGTAAAAAGCGATTTTAATGTAATTGTTCTTCATTGAAATGTTTATTAATAGGTATTGAAATGTTTGGTAATAGGTATCTTATTGCGGAAAGTTGATGATGAATGATGAATGTTTTTCTGCATACAGAAAACACACTAAAATACTCTTTTTAAAAATTATATATATTCTACATATAATAGGACATGCAAAATTTTGAGTTTTTGAGCATGAGCTCAATTCGCCGGTAAATTAGTTTTTTTCAAGAAAATGTTCGTTGTTCTTTCAACATCTGCACATATTTTCTTGCAGAAGAATTTATGTTTTAAGTCGAGCAGAAAAAAATTACATTTGTGATGTTTTCTGAGTTTTGTGAATAGTAACACATTACGGTATTCGATTAACTTTTTTACTTTTACCTAAACTAGATCTTGGGACATTTGGCTGGAGGAAAGGCCGCATTTCATTGGTTTAATCTTTTCTTTTTTAATTTCTGCATAGTTATGTGGATTAAAACGTTAACTTCTTCTCAGACGAGTTTCTTGGACACCAACAAATATTTTCGTTACAAAAATTCACATGTTATCTTTTTAGATATGATTATAGAGGAGAACTAAGCATAAATGGTCACGCTAAATTCTTCTTACTTCTATTTTTTTTCTTCTAAAAGTTACATAAAAAGAGGGTTTACTGTGAACGATTGACGAATATCCGGTTATCACCCGAGTGTGGTATATTCGGAACTGGGATTACCCCACATAACATTTTCCAAATAACGACTTCTGGTTTAAGGAAAATAATCTAAAGTGGTATTTGGCCAATACTTCCGAAACTTTCAAACTCCATACGTCATTTTGAAATCCGAAATGGCGACTTCCAGTTTCTGTAAAACATCCCCAAACCACAAAATGCAATCCAATATGGGTATTTCCGTTTTGTGCGTTCTCAGAATGTTAAAGTACTTAAAGTCATGTTGGACGTATAAAATGGGAAATATTTTTGAACTGAGTTGTGCAAATAATGCAATGAATTATAAAAAATGATTTCTAATTTTGAAACTTTTGATCCCGAGCATCGCCGGGAACGTTCAACTAGTTGCTTTATAAGTTACTAATTTGTTACAAAAGGGGGACACTTTTTTTATTGCTTTTGAAATATCAAAGAAAAATTCTGCATGGGATCGAGTCCAAAATTCCGGATAATCGAGTCCGACCTGTATTCAATATCCTATTTTTTACATAATTAACTTGATTCAAACCTAATTAGATCGTACTTCGAAGCGTTCGCTCATGAATTACAATATTAAACCATAAAATAATGAAGAATCGCTAAAGAACAGGTCGATTATTTATTTAAAATACAGTTTTCATTAGTTTTTCTTGTGTTTAACAAAGTATAGGAGTTCGTAATATTTTGAGGAAGAAAAATATTTCTTGCCGCTGGAAATAGATTGAAACATTGTAATGATTCAACATGTAATGTATAATTTATTATGTGACTTAATTTTTCTCTAACTAAATAAATCATGGAACTTACTTTTGCGGCAAAATAAACTCACGAGTTAAAACCAAAATGAGCATGAGCATGAGCATGATTGACCGCCCGCGGTTGCTACTCCGTTCTTGCCCGATCAGCTGCAATTACGCAGAGAACCTAGGGATAATGCTTGGGACTAACATTCATCCTGAGAGTGTAAAAACTGGTGACCTTAATCTTTTTTGTCAGAGAATTCCAGCGCCTGATGCATCCGAACGTAGGCCAATGAAGGACTATGTATAAGAATATGTTGACGTGATACTCGCTCTATTGGAAGCCGAGAACACGTCTGCACTTCCACGGGAAATCACTGCGATATTGGAAAGAGCGGTGGGGAAACACACGAGTTAAAACCAAAATATTTTCTCTCTGATTACTATCGCAGCACTTAACGTTTATCAGACATTTGAAGTTACGAAATCAAACGATAAACATTTATGATATTTATGTTTGTAATCATGATGATCAACATTATCATTATGATCATGATAATGATTATGATCATCATCAACATCATCATCGGAAGCAGCCCAATTATCACCATTATTACGGGTCAAAACCACCCACAATAATTTTCCGTTTGACTGAATCACCTCAGGAGAGAAAGTAAACCACATTGACACGGAGTTTGGAACTAAAATTGGTGAAAAATTTTCAATGAAGACGCACGGCCAAATAACAACCGATGGCGCTGATAGCAGATGTACGATAACAGTGCTGGAAAAATTAATGATCACTCGAACATCACCGCACCGGCTCGAAGATAAAAATAAAGAGCGTAACATCACACGTTTATGTAAAATTATGCGCTCTAAAGCGTTCGGACGCTTATCGGTTGTCGGAGGACACTGCTGGTGGTAGTTTCCCCCTTCGCTATGTTATGTGTAGGCTCGATTGCATAAAGATTTTGCATCAGCTTTTGTTCATTGACAATTGAACGCCCTTTTTTATGTTTTGTCATGCAGGTCATACAAAAAAAATATTTTAGATTAAAATTCTTGCACTATTATGTGGCACAATAGCAAATGATCAGTGAATTGACACATCCATTACAGGTCACAGACGTTTAGATATAATTTAACACCGTTCGGCATTGTTTCGCAGTTGTCCAGGCAAAACGCGGCTCATGTGGTGAAATTTAACCAAATTCATCATACAACTAAACCTACCTCATGCAGCATTTGTCTATGCAAACTAAGTAGCATCTGAATGCGGCTTGCACAGGTTTGGCTTAGCGTTACAGTTTCATCAGCACAAGTTTTGTTTTTGTTACACCACAACAATATACAATGGAAAATCCAGTGGAGTTCAGAAGGAAATACAGTAAGATTTCGTCAACTTTACGCGGCCATTAGATTTGTGATTGATGTGACTTTGGGGCTGGTAGAATTAAGTGCCTGCGATTTTGATTTGAATTTTTCAACTAACTTGCTTCGCAAAAACGCTGTTCTGGGACATCTAGTTTCATGCTTATCTACCCAGCCGTTAGCAGTGCTCTCTCATATTTCAGTGAAAGTTTGTCAGCTTGGTTTTGTTATGCAAATAATGTTTTATTAAAATTGAATTCGGTTCATTAAAACCAAGAAGTATCGCACCATGTCAAATCAACTCTATAAAAACAAAATAAAATTGTTATTAATAATTCATCCGTTTTCACATTATTTTAAATTTAGATTTAGAAAATAAGAAAATAAACCCGATATTTTAAACTGAAATAGAACAAAGTGTAACTTTCCCTTGATTTTTTTTGTTGGTTCTAGTTCAGAATGGAGAGTAAAACGATTTTTTTAAGGTTATGGTCTAGAACTTTTTTTAATTTTAACTTTTTTTTTCGAATTAATAATGTTTCAATGATGTAATATAATTCTAATAGTAACTTCAAATCAGACTGAAGACTTTCTCGTGGTTCGTGGTTCTTCAACAATAAACACAATGAAAAAAGAAAAATTGGCAGAGTAGTTTGAATGTGGTAAAAGTAGCATAGCGTGATTCATCTCACTAGCAGCCTTTCATTTCGCTATAATCGAAAATAAATATTTTCCTAGGTATGATTTCAAAACACGTCCATTTGAGACATTGCCGGGAATACCCACACGCCTAGATTCTGTTGTGCAAATAAGCTTTTTTTACAATCACCGAAATCGGAAAAGAAAACTTGGTCAGCATGTTATCAGTTGTTTTGTACCAATTGAAAATAATCGCAAAAGCGAAGTTATACTAATAAAACTATTATTAATTGGCTCAGTGCTCTACCTCGACTACCGTCGGTGGTTGTTGGTTTGTAAACTGGAGTGATATTTTAAGCTCGCGAAAACAACACACTGTTACCATAACCACGGCTCGGTTTGCATTGTACAATATTTCAACCTGAGAGCCGGAGAGTAAGAGAGCGTAGTTTGCGCATAGTGTGAGCAGACCACAGGTGAGTATTTGCTCGGCACCTTCGCGGCCACCGTCTTCGGCAGCGCACTTTCAGTGCGGTTTTAGTTGTTCTCTAGTGTTGAAGTGGTTTCGCGGGTGCTGTAAACAACAACTTTTTTTCTTCTGCTGTTGCGTTACTCTTCCGAGAGCGTTTCACAGTGAAGCGTTAAATCGCGTGCCTGTCGGTGGCTGGCAGCGCGTATGTGCGGCCGTGGTTAGTTCTTTGTTTGGTTCCGTTCGCGTTTGTCGCGGTTGCTAAGGGACGAGGAAGTGTTACTTTGAAAATCTTGGGATAAAGTTTCGTGTATGTGCCGTTTCTAGTGGATCCGCGAACAACCTCAGCAGCCAAGGTGAAGGTCCATAGCCTATTTTAATCATGCAGTTATCCATAAGCCATTCATTCTCCTTCGAAATTGTTACAAACTATCATCGATCTGTTCGCTCGGATGGTGCGCGTTGGTATTTTTGTCGCTCTCGATTTTTGTTGTTTTTTCTTGTTTGGTGCTGTCACCGTGCGTGATCGATTTCACCTAGTTTCGAAGTGTGCTGCTGCTGCTCACTGGCTACGCAAGCAGACTGTCCCAATGTGTGGCGAATTTGCTCCAATATTGCGAAGCTGGAGAAAAATTGACGTAACTTTTCCGTCTCGCAGTGTGATTAACTGATTGAGTATATTAAAAGGGAACCATCGGTGCGGTGCGGTCGCTCGGTGGTGTTGCATTAAACAAGCCTCCAAACAGACGAGAAGAAAAAAATATATCAACGCCAGTATCGATAGTGAAACTCTAGCCGTCTGTGGAAAAATCCAAGAAGACTGTTATAGTTGTGCAGTGGAGACAGAAAAAAATTTGATCGATAAATTTTGCAGTTCGTTTCCGCGTCGTGCAATTGTTTGTGTGAAGAATTAAAGGATTGGGAAATCGAATTTCGCCGAAAACTTTGTTCAATTGTAGTTTGTTTATTGTTGCATAGCAAGAAAACAAAGCTTCACCGGTGAAGAAATAATCGAGTAAAAAGCAATAAACAAAAAGCTACAGTTTCTACTCGCTATAGTGGAAAGTGGAGTGTGATATATGATATGTACACGGATTTGTGCTAATGAATCGGTTATTTCTACTGCCATTATTGCTGCCACTGTAAAACGCTGCGGTTCAAATTGTTTTTTTATTTTGCCATATGTTTGCTGGCTGGCGGAGACTGCGGTCTAGCCGTCAATCAGCCAGTGGACTGCGCGGTGCAAGACGCGCCAGTTATTATCAGTTGTTGGAGCATAGCAATCTGCGTGATTTGCACCGTACCGTACCTATTGGGGTGACAGTTAAATGTTATGAAATCAGGCCTCCATCTCAGGCGAGTGTTTAGCGCGTTAGGATTTTTTACCACAGTTGTAAATGGAATCGAACTGTAGTAAAGTTTAGGAAGCAAACCAGAGCTGCTATACTTGAGAAAACACCGCGACAATTTGAAACCTATCATATGCAAATCGATTGTATGTAGTTTTGTTGCAGGGCAGAACATATTTGTGCACGTTGCGGCTTTGTTTATTTTGTGCGAAGCAGCTGACACACGTACTCTACGGTATGGTTCGGATCGTGTTAGTCACATGTAACCATGCCAACCGGCGAACGTTCGAAAGTGCTTGCAATGTAAACTGAACTGTTGTCGAACGTTTGTGTAACTTTATGTCGCGTGCTGCAGTGGATTTCCGTGGATGAATAAAAGACAATTGAAATGACCTGATTATGAAATAATTGGAATGTTGAAGTCTGGGTTAGAAAAAAACTATGTACAGGGGTATGTTATTCAACATTCTTTACTGACAACCTTTAGTTTGTGCAGACTGAATATTATTAAACCATCCTGCCACCATCAGGAACGACGGTGTGTTGTTATTTTTACACCTCGCTACCAGTGCCAACCAACCGCGGAGAGGTCGAAGTCCTTGGTTTGTCGAAATTGATTTTTGTGTTCACTCCATTCATTCACAGGGGAGTTTCGAAATTATCGGCAATCAACGCTGCCGTAGACTAGTTTGTTTGTCACCATCGTCTATTTGGAAACTGTTTCACAGCACGCTGGGACGCGTGGTCTAGATACGTTTCACCCGCGGTGTTTCAATCAATTTGGTCAATAGTTGATCGAGTATGGCTGGCAATTATTTAGCGACTTTGTTGGGTTTGAATTGGCCGATGAAGTGTGAAGCCTTCGAACTTTTAACGGGTCTTGGTTTTATTTGTTGAGAAAATTGAAAGCTCGAGTTTCTTCAGGGAGCGTCATGAAAAACTAAACTAAACAACAATTCATGCGTTGTTATTTTTGAATTTCGGATTCGCAAATTGTTGATTGTTTATTTGTTCGGATGGTTCAGCTGAGAACCAGCTACCGGCGAGCACTTACTTGACGCACTTAAGCATACACTAGGGGCTTCAAAAATTTACAGAAATGGTTGAGCAACTATAATTCGAATGCTTTAGATTTTATTTTAGTTGTTAGTTGTTAGTGGCAACTATTTTGAGCTTTAGGGCAACATTTTTATTTCGTTTTTGTCAACCAGTATTAGACTCTAAAGTTGTAGAAAATAAACAGTTCTATGATTTAAGGCGAACTTTATCATGATTTATGATTGCGTTTTGTCGGTATTATAATATATATATATATATATATATATATATATATATATATATATATATATATATATATATATATATATATATATATATATATATATATATATATATATATATATATATATATATATATATATATATATATATATATATATATATATATATATATATATATATATATATATAGATTACTTAGTATTACACGAAGCTCATGCATGCGTTCTGCGGCATTTTCGATAGAAACAAAAACCGACCTAAAATATAAATATATTTTTTTGTCTGTTTTCGACGGAACACTTTTTTTAATAATTTACCCATTATACAGTTCAAAATGCTTCCCCAATTTCTTTGTCTTGAAAAAGTGCTTCGCCGAATGAAAGATTCTGAGACCCCTATTTTTTGACATGACAACAATTGAAATTGTTAAATTGAATAATTTATAAATGAATAAATTTCATATTTTTCAAATTTATAAATTAAGGTCTTTTTCTACGCGGTTTGCTTTTTTATGACTCAAAAATGGTACAAGATATCGACCTCATTTCAATCACGTTTTCCATTTTATGCCAAAGGTAATCAAATATCCGAAAAAAATCACCAAAAATTTAAAATTTTAGTTTTGGTCTTTAGATTGACCACTATATCATTCAAACGAGGTTCAAACAATTCATGACGGTTTTCTTCGTTATATTTGAAGCTCAAAAAAGTCATTTTTTACGCGGTCCTATACAAATTTGGGTTGCATCCCCTGCGTAATAAAAGACCTTAGAGTACTGTTTTTAGAGATGATTATTTAGATGATTTTAAATTTACTTTGAATAATTATTTTCTTTATGATTGATAGATAATTATGTATCCTAATAACTGTTTACCAATTTCTGTTGTAGAAAGTTTACGATATTCTAGGATATTTTGAAAATTTGTAAATGTTTGCTAACTAGTTTTAAGCCCTTTCTACAAAATTTTTATGATCGCCTCCTATACTTTCATGTTGTTCCGAAAAAAACACTGTATTAACATTACACTGGTCAAGAAAAGCGAAACAAGTTGCTCTAAAAAGTCTAAAACTTTTAAACCATTCCTATGAATTCGGTGTCCCTCGTGTATGCAGCAGTGCGTTGAAAAACCGTCTACGTTGGCTTACGGAAAAACTCATTGAAGTCTCTGAATAAGTAATCTTTGCTAGTAACATCAACATTCACAGGAATGGTTGAAAAGCTATGAATTTTGCTTTTTTTTCTGTTTGAGTTCCTGGACAAAACCTGTGTTTACCAGAGTTTTTATTTTGATAATTGTCGTTTTCGTTTTTCAAGTGCTTTTGAAGACTTTCGGCGGCATATTAATGCATCAATACAAATATATTGTGTTGTTTAAAGTCCCTTATTTTTAATGATCAATTCATTTCATACGAAAAAATAATCAATACCATCTTGGTGAAGTTTTCAAGTATAAAGTTTTGCAATGAATGTTAATAATTTTTTATTCTTTAAGAGATTTCTTTGGTTTACAATTTTTTTCGATCATTCATTCACTATTTTTCAATTTAATGTTCAAATATATATAGCTGTCATTTTAATGAGTATTTTGCGATGACATTAAGATTATTGTAGAGTTTCGACATGGTTTTGATTTTGTTTCAATGATTTTCTAATAATCTTACAGTAAAATAACAGAGTATAATTAGTGTTTTTCTTAGCATTTTTTCCGTATATTTTTTGCATCGTTTCTATTTTATTTAATTAAAGTTCAATAAAAGCTTCGAAGAATTAACAAAAATCGAAGACAGCTTAAGCAACCAATTAAGTACTAATTTTTCAAGGTTTCTCAATAAACTTTTTAAGATTTTTTTTTACCTTTTGTTTTTTCTATGATTTTTCAATTGTTCCTGTAGTTTTTCGACGCTTGAATAAACGCTTAATACTGCTTTGATGATCGAGAACTTTTTTAATGAATTTTCATGGTTTTTAGAAGACGGTAATATATTTTTGGTCACAATTGTTTCTTAAATATTTTTGACTTAGAATTTCATGTTTCTTAAATATTTTTGACTTAGAATTTCATATCTATTGGAGTTTAAAATTTGATAAATTTACGATTCTAATGAATTTTTTTTTCAATTTCTGACCTATTTGAACAATTTTTCAATCTCTTTTTAATTTTTTCATTGATGATTTTCAGGGTGTTTTATGGATTTTATAATACTGTTTTAGTTATTATTTTTTGTTCGGTTTTTTATAACTTGAGTCTCAAAGCTCGACCGTTTTTGATAAATTAATGTGATGTTACATTTGAATACTGTACTGATAGATAAAATCAAAACAAGTTGCCCTAAAGCTCAAACCAGTTGCCCTTAAAAGAATCTAGCTTTTGGTGTGTGTCTAGTGAATTTTGGTGCCTCTGGGGGAGCAAACTTAAATGACGTAACATTCCTGAGCGGAGAGAGGAGGGTATCATGTTTTTGTGACAAGCTGTGACAAGGAGGGGTTGCATAAAAAACAATGTGGCATTTTTTTTGATAGCCCGAATACAATAAAACATCGCATTGCAGCAAGAGCTGTCGAAATCGTTTTATCGTTTTTGTTTTGGAAATTCTTCTAGTCAGGCCTGTCGTTCCTCCTCAGAGAATCACTAGGAGAACATCTTCCACTGCGAAAACAACTGCTCTCACACTGGTGGGCAAATCGACGCACTTGCTTGAAGAGAGCAGCTTGCAAAAAACACCGCAGAGATGTGAGCTTTCTCACACGAACAGACAGTACACACCAGCCGCTCGTCACGCAGCGCTCTTCGAATGGTTTCGAGTTTATCTTAGTTGTGCGCTCCGCTGTGTACTTCTGTGTATTCTCTTTAGAACGATTCATCACTCTTGTTCTCCTCAGCTGTGATGTCAGTAGCAAGTGTATTATTTTTTCTGCGAACGTAAGAAACACAGCACAAAGCAGACGAAAGAAGTGTGGTGTAAAATATTGCTATACGCAGCGCTTAGTGAGCGGTGAATCTTAATAAAAATGCTACATCATTTAAGTATTTTCACCGTGTATGCAGAAGTGCGTTAAAAGGCCGCAAAGTAAATGCTCACCGGGGTTCGTTGCTTCTACGTTGATTATGGGTAAACTCAGTGAGGTCTCTGAAAAAAAATATCTTAACTACTAAACCAAAATCAAAATTACCAAAATTCAAGGAAATGATTAAAAAGCTATAATCTTTCATTTTTTCTAGCTTGGGTTCTGGGATAAAGGTGTTTATCAGTGTTACTACGTGATAAAAGTTAGTTTCGAATACAGTTTGATCATTTTTGAATAGTTTTTCAGTACTTCATGGACTATTTTGACGTAGAACTACGTCTCTCAGGAAGTTCGGCTACATACTTCGCTACATAGGGATGTAAAATGAAAATATGTCCAATTTCAAATGCTAATAAATCGGTTAGTTTTCGATGGATTTCCTTTTTTCTTGCGGCGATAGATTTGAAAATCTTCTAAGATTCTTCCCAAATGAAGGTAATTTATTAATTATTAGTAATTTTATTATTCAAACTATGGTACTGTTGAAAATAGTTTAAATTTTTTTAACCGAGACGCGATTCTTTTTTAAACGACTCTTTAGCGCAAAAACTGATTTTTTCAGCATTAAAGGCTGTTTTGGGACCTCTACGATTCGGTTTCATATCCGATTGAATACTTTTTTCACTGGGATTCCGGGATTGCGTTAATCTACGTTGCACTTTTTTGTGCAGAATGCTGAAAAATATCAGGGAAATTGATATTATATTTCAGGGAAAATCAGGGATCTTCGTCGTCACCCTGATCAGCAGTAAAAACATCAGCCGGCACTTCCTCAAATGAAAAAGTTGGATCATTTTGTTCAAAAGAATATTACTGTCGGTAATACTACAGAGATGCCATTAAATTAAGCAATTGTCTTTATAAGGACAACAAATGAATTAATGAAGATTTAATTTTTCCTCGTTTTGCGCTATAATCGGAAGACAATTATCTCTACCTGCATGCACACTCTGACTTTTAAAACTTGTTTGCTCCGCATATTGTTTGTTCCATGCATTATGTGCATATTACAGTTCGATAGCATTTCAACTTCTCATTTGCACAAAATTTTGAAAATATTTCATACTAGTAACGTATCAAACAACCTTGTGTAGTTCTACGTCAACCTTGCGGTCGTGGCTTTGCGTATAACCCTTCACTCAAAATATTTGATATTGCTTTGACAACGTTTATATTTTTTAACCTGAATACGATAACTTTTACGTAAGTATACTGTTGAGAGGCTGTACTTTCTAATATTTTCTTTTGAAAATTCTTTTCTTTTTGAAAATTTCTTATTATTTTGTTCGTGGAAAATTACAATAGCAATTTTCAATAATTTTCTACAACATTTTTAAGATTTGTAGATATTTTCTTGAATTTTTCATGAAAATAACAAAGAGGTAATTCTTAAATATTTGAAGTAGCTCTCATCGCCTCTTATACTGATATAGCTGTTATATATTTGAGGCCATCCTCATTTCTCGAGGACAGATTTTTGACGATTTTGATTTTTCCCCCTCGCCCGTCCGTGGACAGCTGCTCGTATAAATTCTAAAAATTTTGTATTGACTATGGACATTACACAACACCAATCTCCCCCGAAACTGTCCGCGTCGAAGGTGTACAGCCTAAATGTTCTTCAATGAAACTTTGATAGCTTTTTTAATATGGTCTACGACCATGATGTTGATTGAAAAGCATGCTGCTTGCAGTTTAACATTGTTTCGAGTGTTTCAGTAATTACCTTCCACTAGAGAAAGAAGATCTCAGACCTTAGACATGAAGGTTTCCCACATGCCGGCGAGTTTACAATTACTCCATCCGTAATCTGATACGGAGGTGTGTTATTACCGAGTAACATGAAGTGCTAAATGTGCGTGTATCATCAAATGACAAACATTCTAACTAGATTGTAGAACTATTTCGTGTTTCTGCCATTATCTAGCGCTAGTTGTCCTTTAGGTCGTGCCTGCTTCATTCTGTCTCTTTAGTTAAGCAGCCGCTAATGGATATGACGGGAAGCAATTGTTTCAATGAGACGCTGCCCTGCTCGCACCCAATTGACAGCGTATAAAATAATTCACAGAGCAATTTGAAATCGGCACCGTTTTTAACGTTTTTCATCACACGATTCGGTGATGCTCGGGTGAGAAGTTTCACCTGTCAACTGTTTCTTGTTTTTGGTTCCGACGGTTTGCGTTACTCGTCGGTTAAGTTTATTCATTGTGGTGAATATTGTTATTGTTTCTATAGCACTCATCATCATCTTCTTACCGTTGTTATCGTGTAGTCCTTCTATTCCGCGCCCAGCGGCGAATTGGGTATCGCATCACTCTCGCCTTCACGCAGCATTATTTTCTCTCGCTAGCAGGTGTGGTGAGAAGCGATTCCCGTCAGCCTACCCATGTTCTTCCCCCGCCTAGCTTCTTTGTGTTCGGATGTCGGATCAGCGGACTTCATTGTTCGGCCCGGAACTGGTGCATAATTATTCGTCTTATTAAGATGCCTTCCACCACTATTGCTTGCATTGTGCGAAACTTTCGCTGATTGCATTTTTCTTTTCGATGCGAAAATGAACACAAAAACATGCACCCCCTACTGGAGGATTTCACTCCAGATCCCCCAGCCCGTTAGTAGCATAACCTATCACATTTTAGTGAAATTTTGTGAAAAAAATCTTGACGTCAGTTAGAAAAGGATTATTTTTTCCATTTTGTTTACACAATAAAAGAATTAAAGTTCCATTGGAACCAACAGTTTAGTGAATTGGCGTAAAATCCCCCTATCATAATGAGTTTTTTTTGCTTAAAACTCCTTTCCTTTCGTTGGAGTAACCGGACAAGTTGTGAACTTGTGTTTGCGCAATTGTTTGCGGTCACAATCTCTGCGGGGGTTGCTATGAGATCATTTTTTTTTTCAGTGGGCGTGTGTGAATCATTCGTGAGTTTTGACAATTTTGCAATGCACAAATTACAGCATAGACCTATTTGTTTGTCATCGATCAAATGACTTCACTTAACACTGCACGAGTATCTATCTACAGGTGTCAAATAGTTTGAACAAGTGTAAATTTTACTGACGCCTTCTCGTGCTGATTCATGCAACTTGTTAAGCTCGTCTCTGTGGCCGACGATTGATAAGAAGATAACAACTGATACAGCATTCAGCTCAGTGTTTTTGTTTGTACGTACGTGGCGATAAAGGGTCACATTGTAATGCTTATCTAATCGCGTACCTGTTGCTAGTGTGTTGTAGAGTATATGGATAGAGTGCAGCTGCCACTTTTGGAAAATTAGCAGGTTTTGTTGATAACATGTCCGGTGACGAATAACGGCGTAATCGTAACGGTTCGCCGGTGCATCTGCCTGCTCGAAGTGAAAGCAATGAGTTACGGGACTTTTACCGGTTGAAGGCATTTTAAACGTTCCTGTTGCAGCCTGCTTGTCGGCTTGGTGATGTAAAACGTTAATTGAAAAATACACGAACTGGTGAATTTTCAGAACATGTTCCACTGACAGCAGGCGAAAGTTGTCAAGGCGATCAACTTTATGCAGGAAATAAAGATGGAGAAAAAATTTTTATCATAAAGAAAATTCTGTTCCAATGAATAGATGGCTGATGTATTCCTTTAAAATAAAAATGCATTGGAAAGAATTATTGACTTCAAAACAATCTTGTTTCAGAGTAGCGAAAAAGTTTTCACAATAAAATAACCTGATTTTCCCTGAAATATAACATTTATTTTTCGGATATTTTCTAGCATTCAGTACAAAAAAGTGCAACGTAAATGAAATGCAGCTCTAAAATCCCAGTGAAAAATGTATTCGATCGGATATAAAACCAAATAGTAAAGATCCCGCAGCAGCCTTTTACGCTAAATAAATTCGTTTTGGAGCTAAAGAGTTGCTTAGAAAAGAATCGCGTCTCGGTTGAAAAATCTTTCCTGATTATTTATTTGTTTTCCCCGATATTCCCTGATTTCCCTAATCAAAAAACGAGTTCCCGATATTCCAGGTTTACACCACTCTGTTGTTTATGGAAATGATTTGTCTTTCGTTTCATTGCATCATAACTTGTGAAACAACACGACGTCATCTTTTTCCAAAATTATTACTTTGACTCGCGTGAAAAACCCGAAAAAAGTGATAAAGTTGTAGAGCAAAATCATTTCAAATGATCTGGAAATACGCGACCATTTTTTATTTGAATGAAACTTTGCACACGTATTTGGCTTAGCAAAGTAAGCATTTTTCACAGATGGAGAGATTTTTTACACCCATGAGTTACATTCTAAAAGGGCGTATGTCTTTTGGCGTAGGTTTTATTCGAAGCATTGTAGTCCAGAAACCGTTAGTTGTATAGAAAAACTCTCTGAGAATGAGTTGTAGGGAACTAAAAATGCATCATAAAAAAATTATACACTACAAAAAAATTTGAGAAAATTGACAAAAAAAATAATTAAAAATAAACATTAAATTTCAATTTAAAAAAAAAAGAGTTGAATTTTTTTTATTTTTTTTTTTAATAAACTTGACGTATAAACTCAACTTTAAAAAAAAAAGTCCAGGATGGATAAACGAAAAATATTTTTTTTATGGTAGATTGATTTTTTTATAAAAATTCTAATTCAAACATTTTTCGAAAAAAAATAATTCTGATGATTTTAAAAGATGCAGAGAGTAATTTAAATCAAAAAGCTCTTGGTAGTTAACATTCTAAAGGCATTGGTTTTCGAGTTATTTCTAATTTAAGCTCGAAAAGTTATTAAAGTTTAGGAAAATACACGTTATTCTTAATTTGTCCATGGTTCTCCAGCAAAAACCATACGTTCATTGGAACAATACTCATTCATTTCAATAATATTCAATTGGAAAAATATTCATCTGAATTCCATCTGAAGACATGAATGTTATAAATATCGATCTATAATACATCCAACATAAAAGTGTTCGAGATGTACCATTTTTGTTCTCAATATAATGGTGACTATGATAATTATCGATTTTTTTTCGGCTATAACTCTGATTAAAGTTATTGGATTTCTGTTTCTCTTAGATATTCTATCACATTATTGCGTTCTGCATCAATTTATGCAAAAAACCCAAAAAGTGTAGTAATAACACATGTACCTCTGTTGCCCCAAACGGCTCACATATGCAAGAACACCTAACTATTAAATAATTTATTTACTCACTTAATCATTTACTCACTAACTCACTCACTAATCCATCCTCATATTTATTCACTTTCTCACTTACTATGTAATTCTCTCACTCACTCATTTTTGCATTTTTTCCGCTAACTCACTTTTCCATTCTCTTTTCCGCTCACTCGCTTTTCTACATGGTCACTTTTCCACTCAGTCACTTTTCTACTCACTCACTTTTTCTCCACTCATATTTCCACTCAATCACCTTTTCACTCACGCACTGTTCCACTCCATCACTTTTCCAGGTACTCAGTTTTCCATTCACTCAGATTTTCTCTCACTCAGTTTTCCACTCACTCACTTTCAGTTTACTCATTTTTAAACTCACTCACTTTTCCATTCACTCACCTTTCCACTCACTCACCTCTCTACTCACTCACTTTTCTACTCACTCGGTTTTCCGCTAACTAACTTTTACACTCACTTGCTTTCTCACTCATTCATTTTTCCACTCTGTCACTTTCTAAATACAGGTCGGACTCGACTATCCGGAGACTCGGTTATCCGGAAACTCGATTATCCGGAATTCGATTATCCGGAATTTTATTTTTTTGGTTTCCGTTTTCAATTTTTATTCCGAAATTTTATCTATACCATCCCTTCTGGCATATTTGTTACCATTTATGTCACTTTCGGCATGTTTGGGACATGTTCGAATTAAGTGAAAATAATCAATGTCAAATTTATTTTTTTGCTTCTCAAGATTTTACCCCTTTTTGCTTCAGAAATAACTTCTGGTTACGTGACTGCAGCATACAAGTAAATAAAGAAAAGAAATATTTATTTTATGTTCGTTAATCGCAAAACTCCGGTATTTTTTGTGTGATTCGATTATCCGGAAAACTCGATTATCCGGAATGAAAATTTTTTTGATGTTCCGGATAATCGAGTCCGACCTGTACTCACTTTTCTGTTCACTCACGCACTTTTCCAGAAACTTATACCATATAAATTCTAAAAAAATTGTATGGTCCGTGGACATTAGCAAACCCCCCCCCCCCAAAGCTGTCCACGTGGTATGTGGATGGCCCCTAACGTAAATCGATATAACGAGATATTTTACTTTTACTTTTTTTTTAAATTGTTAAATTGAAATGAATTTCAAATATACTGCGGAGTATCCAAAAATGCTTAGATGATCAGAAATTTTTTCATGCGAATTGAAAACAAACATTAGGTAGCAGATAAAACATGGTATTTAAGTCATTTTGTGGTATAATTTCTGTTTTGTTGTCGTTAATTCAAATAAAACGGTAATTCAAGCAAGAAAAATAAGTAATTAAAAGCATTGTACCCTAGAATTGTGAATCATGTTCAAAACAATAATAAAAGTTACTTTTCCAAAGAGTTGCAAAAATGGTTGCCTTACAACGAGGAATACCTGTATTTACTTTTCGACCCAATAAATTTTCAACTTACTCACTTTTCCACTCACTCACTTTTTTATTTACTTACTTTTCTATTCATTTACTTTTACACTCACTTACTTTTTAACTCTCGCGCTTTTCCACTCATTTATTTTCCAGTCATTCACTGTTCCACTCTCTCGCTTAGTCACTCACATTTTCATCCACACACTTTGCTACTCACTCTTTTCTCCGTTTACTCAATTTTTCACTCACTCATCTTTCCACTCACTCACTTTCTCACTCACTCACTTCTGGATTGCTCATCTTTTCGCTTACTCATTTTTCCGCCAACTCACTTTTCCACTCACTTGCTTTTCTACTGAATTTTCCACTCAGTTATTTTTCCACTCACTCATTTTTCCGTTCACTCACTTTTCCACTCACGCAACTCATCCACTCATTCACTTTCTCACTCACTCACTTTTCCACTCACTTACCTTTCCTCTCACTCACTCTGTCACTTATTTAGTTTTCCACTCATTCACTTTCTCACTCACTCACATTCACTCATTCAATCTCCCTCTCACTCACTGTTATACTCACTCACTTTTCCAGTCAATCTCTATTCTATTACTTTTACCCAATGAACGTGTTCTATTCAAACCAACGATTTAGGTGATATTTGGCGTAAAATCCCCCTATCACAATGGATTTCTTCGCTTAAAACTCTAAACTTAAAACACACTTACCTTTCCTCCAGGCTTGTAAAAGGTCAACACTTTCATTTGATGCGTCGCCTACTGCGACCTTCGACCTTCGCTCGTAAATGTAGAACGACCGTCGGCTATCGTACAAAGAACAGATGGACATTTCACATTCGCGCATCGGAGAAACGCACACTGTCACTCGTTTGGCAATGTTATTTTGTTTTATGTTTTACCTACTCAATCCTATCTCGGTTGAGAAACATTATCACAAGATCTATTTTCACACACAACGTGCGTAACTCGCGTTTCTACCTCGTGGTACTGAGTACTCGTTTGACATGTTTGTTCATGAAAGTATTAAGACAGCGAACCTTAGCCTCAGAAGCAAAAGAAGACGATTATCGTAGTGAATAGTCATTCTACTGTGACCATTTACAACCCTGCTCACCTTTCCACGTATTTACCTTTCCACTAACTCACCTATCCACTCATTCAACTTCCCACTCAAGCACCTCCCCACTCACTCACCTTCCCACTCAAGCACCTATTCACTCAAACTCACTCGCTTCTCCACTCACTCACCTTCTCACTCAAGAATCTTTTCAATCAAACTTACTCACTTTTTCATTCAATTTCTTCTACACTCACTCACTTTTCCATTTAACTAACTTCAAAATGACTAAACTAATCTGCATTACAGAATTAATCAGAAGATCACTCACTCAATCAATCACAAGATCACTCACTCACTACATCAAACATAGGATCACTCACTCAATCTTCACGAGATCACCCACTCAATCAATCACAAGATCACCCAGCTACAAGATAACTTGCATAGTCATTCATCCACATAGTGTTTCAACTACTCACTGAATCATTTATTGTTATATGAGCTCTGATACATTCACTTGTTCTCCTACCTGATCAATTGTTCTGCATCTGTTCGCTTGACCAATTAATCATTCAACCTCTCGACTCATTTGTTCACCTTATTACCTAACCGGAAACTCACTTCACTTACTGATCCATCGAATAGTGAATTATTCATTCATTAAATCATTTGAACATTCATTCATTCAAGAATTGGAATTAGATTCGTAAATTAATGAGTGATTAAATGATTTAATGAGTTGATAATTCAATTTTGAATGAGTTAGTAAGTGAGTGCCTTGTTTCCGGTTAAGTAGTTAGATGAGCAAACGAGTCGTTGAGTGGATACGAAAGGGGGATACGACAAAAACTTGCAACTGCATTATGCTTAATCTAATGCAATTCTACATGATGAATTTTTCCATAATCAATATTTTTATAATCAATTCCAAACATACAAAAGATGTACAAATTTCAAAAAATGAATAAACAAATTTCTGTAAACCAAAAATGGATTATCAAATTTACACAAAAAGTCACAGATATTGAGACAGTTCATTTTATTTTTTCTGACTGTTTTTTTTTTAAATTCAAACATTCTAGAATTTTCTCGTCTCGCTTGAAATTATTTGTTTGCAGTCTGTGTGGTATGTCAGGGAACTCTACAATAAATACCATGGAACAAATAAAACAAATAGAAAGTGACACAACGGTGTTATCTAAACGATTTATTTATTGAACCCTCTACCCAAACGCAAACTGTTTCAATTGGTAAGAATCAATTTTTCGCATACGATTTTTATTGGGGTGTTATATTTGGTTTCTTTGTGTTTATGACTAGAAAACCAACAAAAAGTCTAACATGAGATAACCTTTCAACACATTCAGCATGAACTGATTCGTTATTGTAATCACAAAAAATGTATTCCATATGATATGTAACAAAAAAAATCTATAGCAAGCACTTAGCAATAATTTAACGCTCCGATCGGAGAGCTGTTCCAAGTGTGCGGAACGGTAAAAATAAATTGATTGAAATTGAAGTGCTAAGTGAACGTTAATCTGCATAACTCGTCGTCCAATCCGTTGGCTGCCGCCAAGTGTCGCTTCTGGTTTTCATACTCGATATAACGAGACCAAACGGTTTAGAAAAAGTCTAATATGTGGTGAACCACCATTATGCTGACGATTTAGCAGCACTTTTTTCTCTCCTGATCTCATCATGCCAATTATTTTATCTAACGGTTATGGGTCATTAGAATCACGTTATAAAGTTGATTTAAGCATAACACATTTCATGCTATATGTATACTTTTGCCGGTCGGGTGGCACTCGTAGGAGCAACCACCTTTCCTGATGCCTGATGCCATGAATCCATCAGGAGGCCACACACAGCTCAGCACCAAAAGTAGTCAACTGCCAGACGACGGCTGACTGTGAACGTTCGTCGAATGAACCGCGTCTACGTGCAAGGCTGCTCTCCTGGCGGCTGGCACGGTGCGAATCATGACGCATCGCGAGCGATCCAATCCGACACACACGGAGCTCCCCCTGTCGCTGGGACTGACTGGTGTGATTGCCAATGTCAATAGCAAACCCGTTCGTTCGGCATACTGGTTTGGTGGTGAATAGCTGTGGCGATCCACGGATTTGTGCGCCACTCGAAGTTGTAAAAAAACCGATAGTCAAGCCTTTTAAACTTTGTAGTAGTATAGCTTTACAACCTTATTACACCACAAATTTTTGTGTTAGCCAGCGGGGATTTATTTTTTTGCGGAAACAAACCGACCATGATAAGATCGAATGCTTTTCTTGCTGTACCGATTTATGTCTGTACTGCGAAACTTTCCGTTTCTTCAATCGGGTTCGTTTTCTCTCCTTTTACACCAGCCGGTGGGTAATTAAATCAAATCATCTTCACATGCGCTCGATTCGTATCTGGGTGACTTACGCAACACAAGCACAGCGGTGTACATTCATTTTTGTATGGGTACACATCGCGTTACTTCCTAGCGTTCAATTGATCATGACGTGGGATCAAGTTTCCTCAATGTTAGATCATGCTTTTTGCACTGCGCCGAAACCGCGAGCCTCGCTGATTTCATTTCAGGTGATGCTTAGTTCATAGTTCTCACTTAATATGACTGTTTCTCTCGTTATGACTCATTCTCGAGATGAAGCGAAGAAGTTAAAAAACCCAGAATATTCACGACTCGATTATTCACATCCCATTCGCAAATTAGCGTAAAGTTGCGACACGACATGGAGCTTATTACCAGGGGGGGTCGGTCAATGACACAGAGAGACTCCCATGATGACCGAAGCGTTGAACCAAGCACGCGAGTAAAATAATTTCCGCAATTTAGGTTCCAAATGATGGAAATGATCCGCTTTTGATGGATTCGCTGATTTGGCCTCACGAGAAATTGTGAATTCGGTTGGATGACCGATGATGGGGTGCGGCAGCTTGTTTGGGTTTAACCTATCATTTTCATACCACCATGTGGTTTTGTGATAATGGCGGTTTAAACAATTGTGTCATCAAAATTAGTTTCTGCCAAAATTTTTAATCTCCGGTTTGATGAAACGTAAGTTTGAAGAATGGCAATCATTTGCTTTAAACTTTAAGAGAATTGCCTGAATTTCAATCGAAAACTATTGAATATTGTGAAGTTTTTGAAATAGAAAATTCAGTTGTCGAAAACTTTTCGAAGCATAAAGCAACGTTGTTATGAATATTGAACACCCAAATCATTTTTCACTATAACCTCCCAGCAGGCTGTTTATCAACTTTGATGTAATCTAGATTTAATTTAGCAGCAGTCTTAGACATGCATGACAGAGTGTCCAAAGCAAAGACAAGCAAAGTGAACAAGTAATTCATGTTAATTTATTACAAGAAACACTACCCGATTGCTGTTAGAGCTTAATGACGGGTCTCGGAGAGTCTGGCCTCCCCGTAATAAAATGCACATTTCATTTGGGAAAAGTCAAAGTGAAATGTACCTACAATTAGTGAGCCTACCATTAGCTGCTCTGGGGATAACAATTGGAGCGCGAAAAGCGCATAAATAACAACATTGCGCATTTTGGTAAGTTGCTCACTTCCCGACTCCGCCACGCACTCTGTGCAGCGCCGCGACGGCCGTCCGTCGGTTGCGCTTGCGCTGGCATGCGGTGAACATTACTATAGATGCCGTTTAATTTAAAGTAACTTTCGCCCACCGGAGATGTTTTGTAAGCCGGCGGTTGTGGCGAGGTGCGGCAACATATGTTATATCTTCCCCCTAGCATCGTCCGGCGCATATTCAGTGGGGGGTGGAATAAATTTCACTCGGTGCAGCCAAGACATGCAGCAGAGGGTTTAACAATATACACTCAAACTCATCACGAAAGGCGGCTTAATGCAGCAATCCGCGTTGCACTCTCGTGGTCTGCGAATCTAAGCGATTTGGGAGATGGATTCGGTAATTGGATTTCTTCAACCTGTGATCGCTTGCTGCAGTAGGCAGCAACTAACCGCACAGGGGCAGGGTGGCTGTAAGACCTTATTACTACTTTTTCCTCGCAAACGATCGTGGACCAACATCGAGCTCGAGTGGCAAATCTGTTTGCTATTAGAAGCTAAAGGTTAAACCACGCTACAAAGGGTAAATTGACGATGATGAAGTTAAGACAGATGAAAATTGTTGGTTATAAATTATTCCGAGGAAAAAGTATACTTATCATTCGGTAGGTTTTGTATGGTTTGAGGTTTTTCTTTCTCGCATAAATTATGCATGGTAAGGTTTCGTTTGATGGGTTTGGAACGTAGCCGTAGCCGTATGCTTGGTTTAGATGGGATCTGAAATTCAAACTCTCCGGAGGCGGAAGTAAATAAAATGCTTTTAATGAGGATTGAAAAAATTAAGCAGAATTCAATTAAATTATGTTTACGAGTCAATTTCATGAAATGTGGTATTACTGACAGAGCTTTGTAGGATTCATAACAACGCTCATAGGTAACAATTAATTTAGTAAAAGTGTTAATTCTGTCGGAAATCCAGCGAAATTTTCAGCTCCTTTACAGTTCCTACACCCTACACTCGGGCAACCTCGTCGATAGTACACATCCAATTTGTACGGGGTCTACCTCAAAGTCGTTTATCCGGATCTCTGCTGAATATTATCGCTCATCCGCCATAAGTGCTACGTGGTCACCCTACTGTAACCAACCGTGTTTCACCAGCTTGACAATATCACTCCATTTTCTAGTTTTTCAACACGTGTTGATCGCAGGAATGTACACTCGAAAACCCCAATTGCTCGCCGATCGATCTTCTTCCACTTCCACGATTTATATCTGTAGAGCATCATCGAGAGGGTCAGCGTCGTAGTGCGCGGGACTTAAGCTGGCTACGCAATTCGTAATAAGCCCTGTTCTCCAAGCTCCAACGCCGCCGGTAGGACAACCACGTCCCTGCCACCCACCATGTAATTCGGTTTGACAGTTGATGAGTCCAATCCCCGCAGCTTCCCTTCTCAGAGCTGTAAGTGTATCAATGTTGTGCACAAAGCCTGGTTCCGCCCCTCTCCACACCTGCTTTTTGTATGGTACTATTCATTGCTACGTTGAACAGCAAGTTTGAGAGTCCATCCCCTTGCTTCACACCATCCAACGCCAAAAACGCGTCCGAAAATTCACCCGCTGTCCTGACGTATGATATGATATCATCATGAGTCGCACGTATCAGTTAAATCAGTTGGGAAACCATGTTCAAGCATAATCTGCCACAACTCGTTGCGTTTCACTGAATCATACGTCGCCATGGATACTTTAAACAGATGATGTTTCTGCAAGGTAAAACGCTTTCGAAAGGATCTGAACCTATAAAATTTTCAGAAGAACCTTCTCTTGCTTGTGAATTGGCTTTTTCATTACCTACAATTCGCAGTGTCCTGGCACCCAGTACAGTAGAATCTCGTTCGTTAGCTGCCGGAGTGAAAGAATGCATTTCCATACTAGTTGAGATTTGTAAATAGGTGCTTCAAGCACTTTGAGAGAATACAGATATTTGCATGTCGATAAGACGATGGCACTTCCAACAATTGTGCAATCCCGGCTCGGTGTTGCTTTATTCATTTTGGAACCGTCGGTGTGAAAGATTATTGAGCCCCGTCGAACTATTGGACCTCCCTTTTTCCCAAGTTTCTCATTCCTTCTCAATAATTTGATAGGGAATGTCGAAATTTGGGTTTTTCTAGCCAATCTTCCTTTTTCACTATAAGTAAAATTTCCTGCTAGAAAGTTGTTGTGACGACGCACATAGGGGTATTTTAGGTGAAAAGTTTGAAAAAATTCTTTTCATGCGTAAATACGCTAAAATTTTTATTTATAGCAGTTTGTCAGTTTTGTCTTCAATGTCTTTAATATGAATAAAATAATTAAGCTATAAATAATATCTACCTATCAGTGATATATAACTTTTCTCATACACCTGGTAGGTTCCTAGTTGGGAATATTGCGGTGAGTGATTCAGGGCCACATTTGGTGAAATAACTTTTCTAGGCATATGACCTAACGTTAATCCACTAAAAGTTAATCCACTTTTGAATTTCTTGAATACTTTTCTTTAAAGTGACTCTAACTTTGAATGTATTCCACTATTATTGTTTTAACTTGAATAGGGAGAAATACAATCTAGATACTATCTATGCATATCCAAGTATATATAAAAATGGCATTTCGGAAGTAAAAATGTTTAAAGGTAGTGCTGTTTTAAGCGTATTTTTTATGTTTTTCACACTATAAAACGTGATGAACATTATTGTGTTTTAATCAAATTAAAAGGTTTAATCAGATCGAATCAATGAAACCGCTCTGCAGTTCGTTTTTTATTGCAAACTTTATCTCTGCTTTAGTTTTAAAGATTGCAATTTAAATGAAGCATGTTTAGTAGAGAATTTAAGGTAAAAAGTTCACAGACAGTTTCAAATAAATCAAATTGTTTGGTGGAAAATGAGAAATTTAAAACTGTGTTATTGGTTATTTCATGAGATTGATTTTTGAAATTTTATGAGGAACATGATGAAACTATCAAGTTTAAAATAGAATTGGCTGCAATTACCGGAAAATGCAAATTTAGTAAAATAAAAATAAAAATAATACATCTAGCAACACTTTCGGTCAAAAGTTATATTTTATCTGCATTCCTTTGCTTATTTTATTCGAAAATCACCTATCAGTGTTTTTCGGACGTTTTACGTTTACAAATTGCAAGAAAAAGCAAAGAGGGCTTGAACTGTTTTTTAGTTAATTCGCATGGAATTATCCATATACTGACAGGAATAAAATGAGCAAATATCCGCAATTTTTTTTTCCTGGACGTGTTTCAGGAAACTCATACATTCCTAAAAATGAGATTGTTTGTGCGTAGAAACGTCCAGAACATTGAAAATATTATTTTGAAGCTTAATGCGAAAGGCAAATTTTCAAAAATGTTCAATGCAAAATATATAGTCAATAAAACACCAAACCATCCATATCTGTAACAGGCAAAATATAATTACTAATATTTAAAAATGTCTCCGGAAAAAAACAATAAATTACGTCTCGAAAACCTATTTCGCTTTTAGTTTGTATTTTGGCAGCTTTGGTGGAGCAAAAACAAAACAAATTTTAGTAAAACAGTTGTCACGGGATACCCCCACTATCTACGAATCTAGTGGAGTTGACTAAGGGGTTCAATAATAATTTTGATTTTTGCAATTTATTCCAACTTTTGAGCTCAAATACCCCTATGTGCGACGGTTCAGCCTTAGGACACTTTTTACCACCTTCAGCTGCACTATTTGATGAAGTGGAAGGAAATGCAAAAATGCTTCCAAAACTTTGGTCGGAGTACTTCTCATAGCTCCGCATAGCCATGTTTGTGTTCCAGTTTAATTTCTGATCCGATCATATGCCTAGAAACTTGGCTTCGGTGGTTGCGTTCAGCTCAGTGCCATAGAACCGTAATTTCTGCTTCGTGTGAAAAGGATAATAATTGTTTTCGAGTGATTTATAAATAGGCCCTCTGTTCTGCACTATTCCAGTACGAGATTTATGGAAGATTGCATCCGGTTATATATAACGCAATCGAATTTTCCTCCAACGAGAGTTACTATATCGTCAGCAAAGCCGATCTCCTCGAAGCCCATCTCAGTCAGGTTTTTTAATAATTAATTAATAATCTGCACAGTGTATTACATGTTTCTTCCTCACAAAAACCCAAGACGTAAAGTAACATGCAAATTTGGACAATTTCATAAGTCATATTCCTCGTGGACTAGTTTTTGATGATTTTAGACAACCTTTCCTCTCAGTGGATAATCATTCATATATATTCTAAAACTTTTGTATGAATCTTGGACATTCGCCAACATAAACTGTTCAAGTAGAATGTTAATGGCCCCCAAATTGCTTTCCATATTTATAAACTCGTTTAAGTCGTTTTAGGCTGTTTAATTTAGTGAAAGTAGCAAACTGTTACTCCAAATTCATCAAAATAATGAAGTGATCAAAGTCACCCCGGAATGATGATTGGTGTAAAATTTTTGGAGCATGTTTAAAAACAGCAAAATTGTTGCTAAACTTTTGAAGTAGTGACTGAATCTTTCTCAATGCATACCAGTACTTATTTTAAAAATATCAAACAATATTGTTTCCAGTATATTCTGAAAATATTTAAGATACAATCAAAAAAGTGATCAAAGTCACCCCAGTTTACGGTACTTGAAAGCAGTGCTGCTAATTTTCGACGGTGTAAACGAAAATGACCAAAACAACATTTTCACTGTCTCAAGATGAAACGACCTTCAGTGCCACTGGTGTCAATTTTTAATTGAAGTCCGGTCATTGAAAGAAATGAAATGTCTGATTTATTATCGGAATTATTTGATTTGAGCCAAATCATTGCATGATGTCGATGAACTATTGTATATTAGCAGCTGCATTCTCACTCAACCACATAAACATCACTAAACCAACACAGCGTGTGCGAAATCACAGAAATGCTGCTAGCCAACAATCACTATCAACTGATTGAAGCTAAAAGTCTTTTTCATTCTCAGCTCGTTCGTTGAAATTTGGAATTCAAAGATTCTAATTTCAACTGAAAATCCGTTCATGATAGTGCAAGTTTGCAGGGCTGCTTGAAAGAATTGCCCGCGGTCTATCGTCAGCAATTCACGGGTTTTAACCAACTCATCTGTTGTATGGTTGCAGTTACCACATTTGTCTTCCGCAACTCTCTGGCCGAGACGCCCGCAAAAATCGAATATATTGAAATAAAATATCAGAGAAGTCAAAATAAAGAATGAATAATAGTAACACTGGTTGACGAAAGTGGAAAAAAAATTAACCCTGGAACTCAAATTGCAAACAATTAAAGATTTGTAATATTATTTGCCCTTCCTTTGGTAGTTACTGATAGAGTTTATACGATTCCGCCATCCCGACTATATTCCCTTCTGAGTGTGAGCTTCTGTTTCTACCGTTCCTCTCATTCCGCTGGCAACACTTCCGAGCTGTCAGACTACGAGCGATAGTCTTTCACGCCAAAAGCTTTGTGAAAGCAACATGAGTTGACAGATTAGCGTTATTTTCGTACGAACAATTGTTGTGCTTGGTTGCGTTTTCTAAGATAAAGAACTTTGGTGTCTACTACAGCGTTTAATTGTAACGTGTTAAGTAAAATGGAGCAGAATATCAAGTTCCGGAAAATTGTCCCTTCTACACAAACAATTAATCCAAAGCTGGAAGAAGTCCATCAATACGAGCTGCTCAAAGTGATTAATAAGAATTACATGGAAACTTCGCAAATTCCGGTGCGGGAATACTTTTTCGAAATGAGGTTATAAGGCTGACTTCCGATACGCCAATAAGTTTCGGTCCGAAACGGTTATAGTATTCCGATAGAATGGCAATTGATAACATAATTGAAGGGCTGCTATCCGCGGGTATTATTCGGCCGAGCCGTTCCCCGTACTCCTTACGGATTGTCTTAAGGCCTAAAAAATCTGGTGACCGCAAATGTGTGTCGATTTTCGGGCTTTGAACAAAAAAACAGGGCGCGATAGTTGTCCTATTCCGCTTATAGATGACTGATTGGAGCGGTTCGAGAGAAAGAAGTATTTTTTGTTTTGGACTTGAGGAGAGAGTTCTGTCAAGTAAGCATGGCTCCGGATTTCGTTTCGTATACTACTTTTGTGGCACCTACTGGACAGTGCGAGTGTGTGAAAGTGCGTTCAAGGCTACGGAGTGTTCCGGCAGTATTTCAAAGATTTTTATTTTTTTTTTACTCTCGCTTATTTTCCGTCGGTCTAGTTCCGCCACTGTTGTGGCCAATCACCGACGCCCAGGGAGGCGACTCCACACCCAGGAACCTAACTCACGACCCGTTTATTAACGGACCGGCGCCAACTGCTTTACTTCCTCATGCGATGGAAGGCGTGATCCCAGACATTTTTCGCCTCAGAAAATCTCCCGGTGTCGGCTAGGATTGAATCTAGACCAGTTGGGTTGGTTGTGAGTGGATCACGCCACCTCACAACCATCGACACCTATGTCGGCGGTGGGATTCGAACCCAGGCGTCGAGCGTGGTTGGCGGAGACGTTACCAACCACACTAGGCCCCCGCTCTATTTCAAAGATTTGCCAACATGGTACTGGAACCATTTATGAAGGAGGGCAATGTCGTGGTTAACATGGATGGTGTTACGCTAGCAACCAACACTATTCCGGAGCATTTTTATCTCCTAGGCCGTGTTCTTTGACGTTTGGCGATAAAATGAAGATGTGATCATGGAGCCAGGAACCGAGACTGAATGGTTCCTACGCGTGAACTGTTCCGTGAACTACAACGATTCCCGTGTACATTTTCTGGAGTGTTTTGGACCGACCCATCACAATGGCGAAAATAATCGAGAAACTAAAGAACACTTATCACGGGAAGGAACTTCGTGTTTTATTTATTAACACCAAGAAGGTCGCCGTAACCGTCCAAAATAACCAAACTTGATGATCGAGATGATCATTGGTCAGGAATGGCCAAGTTGAAGTATTATTTTCTTTTCTTTTGTTAGTTAATCAGTGTGTTAGTTAATCAGTGTATACGATTTCGCCATTCCGACTGTACCTTCTTCAGAGTGCGAAATTCCGTTTCTTTTTTTCCTCACATTCCACTGGCAACACTTCCAAGCTGTCGGACTATAAACGTGTTTAGTGAACTCCTTTTTACTTAACAGATTACAGTTTTTTGACAATTCCTGTGAGTTTTGGTGCTCCTAGTCAATCCAGGAGTGCCTAAGTGCTTTAAAGACTTAAAAGAAGTTTTCCCGTAAGCAAATGTAGAAGCGACAAACCCACCAGTAATTACTAACGGCCTTTTGACTCACTTCTATCTTTGCTGCTTTGCTTTTTAAATTTCTTACATATAGGTAAAATCTATAAACATTAGAGTGGTGCGTTGTTATATGGAAAAATGAAACTTGATTGCATAAATCCAGAACCAACTTTTTTTTTATCTGTCTGGAACTCCAAACAATCCTAAATCTATCGGATGTCGATCAGTATTGTCTCTGGTTGACGCATTGTATTTCATATTTGTATGAAGATTTGTATGGTAAAACCTACTATTTTTACTATTTTTTTCTATTTTAGAGAGCTCAAAATGACTTAAACCATACTTACTTTACTTTACTTCATTGGCCGACGGTCCGTTTACCGGTCTAAGGTGGAACGAATTAGAGATGTCTAGCTTCTTCTGTCTTGAGCAGCCTTTCTCCAGTTATCTCGAACATCAGCAGATCGTGCATCTTCTTCCACCGCGCTCATCCACCGAGTGCGAGGCCTACCACGAAGTCGATGGCCTGGTTCTCGGCTGAATATAGTTTTGGCGGCTCTCTCGTTAGGCACTCTGGCCACATGTCCAATGACGTTAGCCCCGCTGTATTACCTTCACTATGTATATCAGCATGTTTGTGTACAACTCGGGATTCATAAGTCTGCGCCACACTCCATCTTCCAACTTACCACCAAGTATCGATCCCAGAACTTTACGCTCAAATACTCCGAGCACTCGTCGATCAGTCTTCTTCAGCGTACATGCTTCATGCCCGTAAAGAGCAACCGGGAGGATCAGCGTCCTATACAGCGCTAGTTTTGTGTGAGTTTGCGAACTATGGGACCTTAGCTGGTTACGTAGTCCGTAGAAGGCCCTGTTCGCAGCTGCAACTCGTCGTTTCACTTCGCGGCTCATACCGTTGTCGCATGTCACATCAACCACTTCGAATCGTTCCCCATCAATCAATCATCACTCACTTCAGCACCAACGCCACGGGAGCTCCCACGATCCCCGTCAGCGACCATGTACTTTATTTTGGCAGAGGCAATGTTGAGCCCCAACCTCACCGCTTCCGTCTTGAAAAACCTGAAGGCCTTGTCTACGGTCCTATGGTCGATACCGATGATATCAATGTTGTCCACAAAACCAAGGAGCATGTGAGATTTCGTGATGACCGTATCGTTTCTTTACACCTTTGCTCTTCATACTGCACCTTCAAAAGCGTTGTTAAACAGTCTGTTGGATAGCGCATCGTCCTTCTTCATTCCATCTAACGCTTCGAACGCAGCTCACCAGCTATCCGCACGCATGATTTCGATCCCTTTAGCGTCATACGATTCAGCTTAATCAGTTTTGTTGGGAAACCGTGTTCCAGCATCATCTACCAAAGTTCGTTTCTTTTCAGTGAGTCGTATGCCGCCTCAAAATCCACAAACAGATGGTGAGTCCACAAGTTATACGTAGTTTATACTGATTGAAAAGTTACCTTAATAGAGAAATTAGGAGTTGCTTCTGCTCTCGTAAAATGGCTAAGGTGCTATTTGGTAAATCGAACACTGTACATCGAAATCGGATCACAACATTCTGCATACTTTTCGAATCTATCGGGCGTTTCGCAGGGCGCAGTGTTCATAAATGACGCATTCTTATTACTACAAGACCAATTCCGAATGTTTTTTTTTGCGGAAATGAAGTTTTCTCGCAAACAAACTTAGAACCAACGAACCCAGTGAGCAATTAATCTGTGGTCTTTTGACACACTACTTTCTTTGCTAAGGGAAACAGAAATTCACAGGACCATCAAATCATCAAGGCACTGATTTGAAGTGATTTATCAGTAAAAAAACAAAAAAAAAATGTCTATGGAATCATTAACTTTATTTTCACACTCTAATCTAAAAATCAATTTGAAAATCTAAAATTTCCAAATCTAAAATTTTAGCTAAAAATCTTGAAACTTCAATCCTTTGGAAAATTCTAGTCCTCAGAACAACGAATCTCGAATCCTGGAGTCTCAAATAAAAATGTTTAGTGATGAAACCATAATTTAAAATTCAAAAACCTGAATTCTAAATCCAAAGCTCAGAGTCCAAAGATCGATATCTAAAGTCAAATGTACAACTCTGGAAGTTGAAGGTAGATAACAACAATAAGTCATCTTGCTGTATTCAATCATCACTGGAAGCTTGAAAACATTATAGTCATCTAGAAACTACGTGCAATAGAATTTAAAAAAATCTAGGTAGTCCATTTGTCCTGAAAACCTCGATTTTTTTCAATTAATTCACCTAGTTTATTTTAATAGTTTTCAGCAGTCGGAGGCAGTTGCTATGCTTTAAATAGTCATCTTTTTTGAGTAAGTGGTCGAATTCCGACGAAAATTTTGTATTATACTTCCCTACTATAAATCTCAATAATTTCATTTAGGAAAGTTATAAAAAAATGGGTCGAGATTTTAAGTTTAGTGATAAAAAGTGGCTTGCTGAATTCTATTGTGGTCTAATCAATTTCTGTTCATGTCAATATTTGGTTTCCTCAATCAGTGGTAAAAGTAGAAAAAGTTCCGCATACTCCCAGGCAAATTAGTACTTAAGTTGTCATTTCCGAGGATGTCTTGGATACGTGTTTGCATACATGATTGCCGAAGTTTCATTACATGTTGTCGCTACGTTCCGTCTAATATGTGAGAATAAAGAGTAGAAAAATATTCACACCCGAACAGTGATTCCATATCATACTTCACAAAATAGTTTTAGGTGCTCAAAATTTTTTGTGTTTTTGATTTTTTTGTGTAGGATTATAAAAATAGAAATATAAAGTTTTTTCAACTCAATAAACATCAAACTATAGTTTCACATGTCATAAACTCGAACTAGGAAATATTGATGCACGTTTCCCAAAAAAAAAGCCGAAGAAACCCCCACATTTGTTCGAAGTTGAATCTTATTATAATATTTGCCCCGTATCATTAACCGTAAGTGTTCAAAGTGCCTGCGTTATTTGCTACAACGGAAATAGAGTTACGCGGAGGCGAATAACGAAGATGTGTCCCGAGAAAGTTTCTTAATGTGTTGAAGTTGAAACGCATTTTGGCTGACAAACAATAAACATATTGAGTCATTCATGCGACCGAGAAAACTCTAATGTTCGAGGTGAGATAGATTATATCGGGTTCCTAAGTAATACAGAAGCAGTAGGGCGAATCAAACTGTACCTGGTGAACTGAATTCACAGCTCATAAATCGCGCATTGTAGAATAAAAGTTATTGTATTAATTTGCTATGAAATGTTTAAAAAACAATATAGTCTGGGCGAAAATCCTCTTAGGCAAAATCCTGCCCACGGTTGTGATTATGAAGTACGATGAGTTTCGTCTGATGGGTTCGGAAGTAATTGTAACGGCAGCAACAGTGGCAGCTTCGACGTTCGAAAATAACTCAAATCTAATGCAGCAGCAGTGAAAATTTAGAATTAATAACTTATGTGAAGGCAGAAAGCGTTTGAAGAAAGCCTCGAATTTCCAGCGTCCGGATGTTACAATGGGGCACTATATTTACACGTAATGTGTTTTGATTTATATCTTATGTGAGGCAAAATGCCGCGGTTTCGACCCAGAAATAAATCGTTGATTGTGGGTGCGAACACCACACGGCAAGATAAACGGAGAGACATTGGCAACAGACATTTCGAAAATAACACAGGTGAAAAGGTGATGACATAATGGCCGAAAAATCGAGAGCGTAAAATTAAGTTCCATAACATGCACCGCCCGAGAGCACCGTGTACAGACTGTGTTACGATAAGATCCTAATTTGAAGCAACTAATATTCCCTTTCTCAACAATCATTCCATTTGACCCTTGCAGTTCCAAATCGGCGAGGCGTGTTTTCTGTGTGTCTCCCAGTGACTACTACTACTACTACTACCACTACTACTAGAACTACAGCTAGCATAAGACCCCCCGTATCATTCCCGCAATCATCATTATCAGAGTAGCCTTGGCTCAAACATTGGTTTCCTATCCTCCCTAAACAACCGTGCTTCATTCGCATGGATAAGCACAGCAGGTCCAAGCCAACACTCGAGGACTACATCATCGACATGGAGACGCGGCCGCCCGACAGTCGGCAAATCTCCGACAAGGACGTCTGGGCCCAGCTGCACCAAAAGGAGGCCGATCTGCTGTTGGCGGCCGAACTCGGCAAGGCGCTGCTGGAGAAAAACGAGGAGCTGAAGAAGCAGCAGGAAAAGCTAATCGATGAATACTCGATCAAGCTAGAGGTGAGTGAACCACAATCGATTGATTTTTGTTTGTTTATTGGTATAAATCACGGTTTCTTTTCCTTTAAATTTTGGTTCAATGACGTAGTGCTCTAGCTCTGGAGGGTTAGTGCATCGACTCCGGTGTTAAAATTTGCAAAACAAAAAAGAAAAGCAACAAACATCCGTTGCTTTCCAAATGGGGCCCCCAAAATCGAGAGCAGTTTCGCAAGAAAACGTCAACCTTGGGCGAAGCAATGCGACGAACCGTCGCACAGTGGGACGGGAACAAATTTTCTTCACACAAACTGATGTTTTCCTCTTATTGAGTCCATCCCACTGTGCTCCGCCATCGCCGAGGCGCTGCTGGACTCCCCGAAACGATGCACGTTTTGGCGGTTGGTCGCCACAAACCGTGCTGTGGCTTTTCGCGCGGGAGCACGTTCCGCCTAATGTGGCTCGATAGAAAATAGAAACAATATTTTTTGTTGTATTTACTGGCGTCACGAGCAGACGACGAAAACGTTGACCAACCAACCGTTTTGTGCGCATCGTGACCAGTGGAATCGTTCGACGAAAGACTGCGATAATTTAATTATAATCCACATTTTGTCAACGTTTTGTTTAGCGCAGCACAATTTAACGAAAGGTGTTCGGGGGTCGGTCAAAGCGTTCTGACATTGGTTTAAGCGGTTTATGGCACTAGATTACTGGCGGGGTTTCCCCTCACGTTGTCGCTTTGTGTCAAACATTTTGTTCGCAAAGCGATACTATTTTTGCCGTTTATCCTCCTCGGGATACTTATCGCCACTCTAATCCGACTTCCGGCCGCTTTTTAGGAATCAAGGTTTATCCAAAGTCACTACACCGGTACATGGTTTACAATTCAACTAAGAACACGTACCTCGGTGTGTGATTACGAAACAACTCCGACTTCTCACTTCATTAATCTTTGATTCATTGCGAAACGTGGAAGTTCGGAAAACCGCCTACGCGCCGTTAGCTGTTTTTGATGAGATGTCATATCAATCCGATCTCCAGCAGACCGAAAACAGAACAAAACAATAGAGGTGCTTGCGGGGCCCTTGGAAGCTCGAGAACCAATCACTTGGAACACTAGGCTCCGTTAAGGTTGCTTGATTTTGTGTTCAAAGCTTGCAGGGGGTGGTGTTGTGGTGCTTTGCGGTTGACGTATCACAATTGCTCCACGATCGATGGCTGAGCTATATTGGGTTTTTATAGTGTTTGGAAAGTTCATTCTATTTTAGTTGTTGCGTAGAGCGATTTTGAACTCTATGATATTATAGGTAAACGATATTGTAGCCATTTTTTACCTTTTTGTAAAGTTTTTTTGTGGTACTAAAAAAATTTACAAAATGAGGTCCATTTTTTATGACATATTTTTTTCAGAAGCTGACCAACATTTACAAATTTTTCAATCATTTTTTTAATTACACTTAGAAGAGAAGACATCGGAGATTGCGGGTTCGTGTCCCGTCGGATGAGGAAAATATTTTCTAAGTTTAAGTTACACCTTCTACCCTTGTTCAATTTTCGTATCCTTGTAAAATTACTTACATTGCATACTTTACATTTTTTTTAATTTTCTAGTGCGGCCATCAGATATATACACAAAAAAACTGATTTGCCTATATGATCGTATCATCAATCTGTTTTTTTTTTTAATTTTAAATGAGATACACACGATTTTTGACTTATAAATCATGTGCGCCATTGCAGAATCCTTAATTTTTTTTTATCTAAAACAAGTTTATTTAGAGATAATGTTTTTCACGGAAAGTTTTTTTTTATTTTTTTGCATCTCAAATATGACCTATCTTTAAAAAAATATTTCTTAAATAGCTCAAACAGTCTTGCTAAAGTTGAAATTATCATTCAACATATCATGAAGAGTGATTAACAGCAATTTAAAAAAAATAGACCATTTGTCCAGTGACTTGCGCATATTTATTCCCAGGCTCCCCGTAAATCCTTTCTTCATGATACCTTTCATGATACCTTTCATGATACCCTTTCTTCATGGTAAGTAGAGAAAGGCAAACTAACAATGTCTCAGACTCGCTCCACGTTCAATGCAACCATAGGAAAGATCCAAAAAAGAGATATTAGCTGTGCGGTGCTGTTCTGTTGTTCGTTGTGTGCTGATTCGATGACGAGCATCAAGCACCAAATGCATGTTAGATGGGAAGCAAGAGTTACATTTTGGCTTCGCCCGCGATGCAACACGTGCTTCACCAAAGCTTGCCTTACCTTCGAGACGTCGAAGTAGTATAGGCTCATGGAAGCAACAATTAACTAGTTGATCTGTTATCAGTGCCGTGGTAGTGTAATCAGAAACGCATCTGACCGAAAATGGCCTGTTAGGACGGGCAGATATAATTTTTTTGATACTGATATAAACAATATCCTGACAGACTTATGGCGTCTGTGCTAGGCATATTCGCATGTGATTGGTTCTTTGCTCGCGGAAATTCGACATTGAAGCTTTTCATCAATTTAAGCTGCTGCACAATGATGTAATAATGAAAACTGAAGTATCACCAAATTGTCCATCATTTCGTCAATCCAACGACGTAATTATTATTGTAATCATGTGGTTACACAAGTATTACTGTTGAAATATTTTTCCGGACGTTACATCTTGATTTTAGTTTCTGCAGAACAAAACCTAATATACTGTGGTATGACGTAGTTTTACGTCAAAAACCGGAGCAAATAAGTGTATTCATATTAATATTATTTCAAGTTAAGTTGTGTTTTAGGTCACATTTTATCAACACAATTGTGTAGGCTGTGGTGCAAAGGGCTCTAGTAAATTGGGGCTATGATCGATTCGACTCAACATAATTATGATGCTCCCGACTCTGACTTTGGAAAATGCCAAGATTTTCCAGCAACTATTATTTTATAGGGTTACGGATAGAGATAGATAGACACGGAAAACATTATGATCAATAATTAATTATTCGATCGATTGAACGGAAAGGTACTTGTTGGATTATATTATTGTTATAGTCAATTGATTCTATCCATTTTCGTGATTCAAATCTATCTAAAAAGATTGTTACCTAAATTGTTACCATGGGTCGTTAATAGTTGTTCTATTTTTTCACAATTTCTTTCACTTTTTAGAAGAGTTTGAATAAATGAAACTACTTTTCAATAAAAAGAACCTGCCTATAAACTATACAATATAAAAAATAATTCAGACCTCTCCCATATAATCTCAGACTGTACTTCAAAGCAAGTGACTATTTTTTGAATTCTAAGCAACATTTATTACAGCCAACCTTTCATCACAGACTAACAGACATAAAACTTCCAACAAATTTGTAATAAAACCATCGTTCGGATAATACCAGTACTTTACGTTAGCAGCACCAGCATCAACTACTGCCGTGTCCGCACTGCGTCTTGTTTTCCGACACCAGCGCCAGCGTACGTGTATGTGTCAAGTTGGGAACCACAAAATATGTATGAGATTGCATGACAGCGCCCAGGCAGCGTTATCGCGCGATGACTTCAATTCGATTGGTAATTAGAGATGATCGTCTTTTGTGGCGATGAAGATAGGTACCAGTGCTACTTATGTTAGTCTGTGCTCTCATATTAAAATATTCTACAACTTGATATGAATGCTAGTTACTTCAATTATTTTCTCCAAACAAATTTTCATACATTAGGGAAACTGACAGTTTATCGGTTCCAATAACAATACGATTTAATGTTATGACTTTCCTCTTGAAAGGAAATTTTCTTATTATGTGCTGTATATAATTTTTGTTTTTCTTAAATTTTTCATGGAAATACAATTACAATCACGGTTATTTATCATTTTTAATAGTTTCCTGTTGTTTCGAAACTTTTTTTTTTAATTAAAAAAAGCAACACACATTTCAATTTAAAATTTAAAATATCATTTCAAAATTTTGAATTTGCGTAAAATCAAGGATAACCAATAATTTCTCTTCTATATACAAATTTACTTAAACGGAAAATCCCTTAGTTACCAGTGAGTAATTATTCGTCCAAAAATAAATAACTATATTGAGGGGACAAAAGAATGTTGAAACTTTCATTGTATTAGATTTTTTTTTGGAATCAGCTCACGAAATGTAAAAGGATCACCAATATTTCTTTCAAAGCTAAAATAAACATCATGGATATTTTGACTTGATAATCATAAAGGCATAAACTATTGTGTAAATATTTCAAAATATATTCGAACACTCATTAATATTCGCATTTAATCGTATTTTGTAAGAAGTTAATAAAAACTTTGCCGAAATGATGTTCAAGTTTCACCGGGAATGAATAGAATGCTTACAATCGTTTTGAAGATCCTTAGAAGAGTTACCAATTGTAAGAAAATATTCAATTCTGTACCAAATAATCGCCATTTGCGGGAAGTGGTATTTTTCTCATTTCATCCAAGGAAACCAGGGCTGAAGTGCATCGAGTGTTGAAAAAGATTTCATGATTGGTTCCGTCGCTTTATTTTCGTGGTGAAGACTGTCCACGTAGAGAAAGGTCAAAAACTTTCAAAGACGCGGAAATAGAAAAACTACTCGATGAGCACTCATGCAAAACGCAGTAACAGTTTACTTCAGTATAAGGAATTATCCGCCAAAACAGTCATGCGGACTACCGGTCTTGCTTCTACATCATAGGCTTGGCCAAATACTGTGGACACTTGCTCAAAAATCGAAAATCGATAAAATCCAATATGGTGGCTAATGGCGACCACAAACTTTGATGTTTGCAAGAAAAAGCCATTTGCATAATTTTGACTGGCTATGTTTTACAGCTCTGCTAGTATGAGGTTACATACAACATTATTTTTTTTAACTATATTTTACCTGATATAACATAAATTCAAGCATCAACGAATTTTGGTTCTTGTTAACTCTGAGTACTTTTGTCGATGACGATATCGCACCTTCCCAATCAAACGATTTTAACAAATGGGTAACACAAATATATCTGAACTTGTTAGAAATAACAAAACATGTAATATTCTCGATATGCCAGAATAATAAAAAGCACAGAATTATATCAAATTCAAAAATAAATGTGCCGTTTTAAATCTTGTCTAGTGAAGACGAGAACATGTGAAACTTGACAAAAAGGCGGAGCTTATTTTATAGCACTCTTCGGCTATAAAGGAGTGCTTTTGGTCAAACAAATTACATTTTTAATTATGTAGAAGCGCAGCGAATTGCGCCAGTATCAGCTGGTTTTCCGAATTCGCTTTCGGCTCAAACTAATCACTTGCCGGTTGGTCACATACCTCAACAATTGCGCGATAATTTTCAGTGTGTCGGTTGCGATCAGCATCATATCCAATTTAAAACAGCAAACAGTCCTTCTCAAGGCAACTAAACAAGTGATTGAGGATAAATAATTTTTTCGAAAGGTCTCAAGCGCTCACAGACTTCGTACTCCAGCACATCACAGAACGTAGAAATTGTTTCTTACTCCAAATCGTGGTGTTATACTTTGAAACGTTGTATTATTCTCGTACAATAGACTCCTAGCGTTCATTTAATTTAATTTCAAATTTATACATTCTTCTCAGCTAACCAATTTTCCGACCGTTTATAAATTCAATAACATGAAAAATATTTAAATGTCAACATATAATGTCAATATATCTCAATATGCCCATAAGAATTGTTGCGAAAGCAAAAGTCAATAGTTTCGAACCTTCAAAATTTAATTTTTAAACATATTTTAGTTACCAAATAAAATCATTGTGTCTCATAGTTTGCAATGAAAATGGCATGGAATTACCACCAAATCGCTATTAAATATTAATTATGAAGATTAATTCAAGAACTTAAGTACACCTAACTAATCGAAAAGTGATAAAAAGGACAATTAGGATCCATCAATAAATCCATATACCGTTAACAATAACTAACCATTTGAAAAACGTAATGTAATTGAGAGTAAATTTTTTGAAAAAAATATATTTTTCATATAAAATAATCGATTCAAAATTAAACCATGAGAGGGAAAGAGTCATTAAATAACATTAAAGACAGCGTAAACATGAACGTATTGATAAATGGGAAATCTAATAAAATGGATTATCAAAATAAGAAAGCAATTTTTCCAAATTCAATTGAAATGTTCAAAAATGAAAAAAGAAAAAATTTCGTCAAGATGCACTGGAAACGTGAAACTTTTTAACATATTTAATCAGAAATGTTCTCAATAAATCCCAATAATTAGGAAACAACAAATGTTAGATCAACGTGCCGACAGCAAGTCATGAAAAATACTAAAAATATATTTAAAAGAGTCTACGCAAAACTCGAAAAACCTTAGATTTTTTATATAATAATAAACATATAATATGTAAAACTGCAGTTTGATGCCTGATCGTAAGTCGCTGAAACTACGTTTTAGTGCGCTCTGCATTCGGATTGGTTTTTTTTTCTTTCTTTTCGAAGACATGTCTTGTAAGTTGGATGGCCTGAAACCTATCTAATGGATCAAATTCATTTTTTGTGATCAGTTTCAGTTTAAAAGTTCAGTTTCAGTTCAAAATAATCTGAATATCATTTTAAAAAAATGCGAGATCATTCTGAAATTACAAAAACGTACATGAAACGTAAAATAAAAAGACTTGACATCGAATTGGCGAGTTGTCATAAAGATTTATCTAATAAACATCAGAAAGCCACGAGGTAATCATTCGAGAGCAAAAAAAGGAAGGCGGTTGGCTTTTACTAAGATACTTAAATACTTTTTTCTTCCCCAAGAAAAACACAAACACAAATGCCCTAAATAAAAGATGCTATAATATAGTCTATTATCGGTGAAAATAGGCTGATAATAGGTGCTATTATCGCTAAAGATACATCTATGTAGTTAAAAAATTATGTCTAAAATTTAACTTTAAATAGCACAAAAATGATTTGCAAACTACAGAAGTCAACATTCATGTGAAGTTTGTTGAAAATATAATTCAAGCACACGAATAACAGTTCTTACCAAAAAATTCTCTCAATATCATAAAAATGTTATCAGATCAAATTTTCAACAGAAAATTGAAAAGCTTTTCTTAGTTTCACTAAATGGGAGATAGTATTACACGACTTTTCAAGTGGCATGAAAAATCTTCGAGAAACTATTTCAAAGTCACCAGAAAGAAAGAAAATAATTTCTAGTTTCCTAAAAACATTATGAATGTTTTGATTGTGTAACAGTAAAATTCGTTTTTTTTCAGATAAAAAAATTGTGTCAAACAACTTTTAGGTTGCGATCGTCAATACCAAAAATCATTGCGAAATGATCACCATATCTCAAAGATTTTAGCTAAGTTACCAAAACAAACGGAGCGTTGAAGGTGATAATTTTTTGTTACATTTTTGTCAGAAAACGAATTTCCAATCATAAGAGGAAAAATGCGTGTTGTTGACTTAGCCAACCTTTCTTATTTATGTATGTTATTTATGTATGTTACCAACAAATTGCGAAGTTCAGTATGAAAGCGATGCAGACTGTCAGTGTAGAAACATAAATTCCTCTTGAACCTTAGAACCAAAGCCTATGAGCAGCACCGATTGAGCTGAAATCGAATTGAAATTCAAATTTCTTTAACGGCTTGTAAGGCGCGTACTTGGTCCGTAACATAACCAGAGCGTGTTATTTCTGCCTAGGTGTCGATAAAACTCTAAAACTAAGCTACCAAATCGAAAGGGAAAAACAAATGATGTAAACTATAGCTGTGAAATTTTCTAGGTCGAATATTTTGTAATTCTCAACTGCAAAACGATTTGTTTTATGTCCAGGAATAAGATGAACAATCAATATAACCGTAAAAATGTCAAAGATGCATCGCGAAGATGTGACATTTGCTCTCATTCCTCATAATACCACCCAGGGGCACTCAGCAAAATCAGCCACTTTATTTTAATGACAATGAAAATGGTAGACACTACGGTCTCCGTAACGGTTTTCTCTTTCTTTTTCACCGGCAAAGCGCGCCGATTATTGGCCTGATAATAATCCTCCGAGAGGCATTCAGCTCACATCTCATCATAAGGAGGGAAAGAGCACTGACTGACTGGCTTGGGTTGTTATTGTGGGCCTGCATAACCCCGATGGCATCGGCCCGTTATGCAATAGGAAAGCGTTCCCTCGTTTCGCATATCGCTCTCAGATTCGATTGCACGACGTGGTAATGATCGTAACTTGAGAGCTCATTAGTTTATAACCACACACGTGTGAGTGGTTTCTTTTCGGTTTTTCGTTGCTACTGTTTTGGGTTGTATCAGAGCGTCAATGCATCACATATCGACACACGACGATGTAAGGCGGTGGGTGGCAATCAATGTCGTTGTGGCATTATGCCATCCCCGTGGGGCTGATCCATCAGATCGTGATCAGTCCGATGGAGCTTTTTAACCCAGCGATTTTTTTTTGCGTGTTGTCAACCTAATGTGTTGAGGCAATTAATAAAGTTAACTGTTGTTGTTTTCTTACGCTACTGACAGATTGATTATCTAAACAAACAAGAAATCGAAAGCATCAAAGCCTAAATGGTTGTCACATCCTCCGGTAATACCAACTGCATTGATGTGTTGCCATGATACCGTGTCTAGCTAATGGCTTCTGGAAAAAACAATGTATTTTAGCGATGCAGTACCAGAGACTTTATATCGAATGGTAAAGATCTTCTGTACAAAATACTGCTAAGCGAAGCTTTGGCACGGGAAATCCTCTCCCAGCAGCGAAACAAGACGGAATGGCTTGCATAACAATCCGACTAAATGACCATTATTAACGCATGGTGGTTCGCATATGAGCCGAAACAAGTGCCTGCAATTGCTGTTGCTGGAAATTCGCAACTTAAAGGCGAAAAAGTAGCCGAACAAAGGTATCTTCCTGCTTCGTCTTGCTGGCTGGTAGAGAAATTCCAATTAGCTTCTCGAAGGTAAAAACTAATAGCTTAATTTAAGAAGTAAGTGCCATTTTATTTTCACTACTGTGTTGGGCGTAACGTTTTTTTTTATAACTTTCATATTATGGTTATTAAAGTTACTCACACAATATAATTATTTAATATATTAATACATTTCGTTTGCATTTGATTGCATAATTGAAACAAACTTCAAGATGTAATTTTTTTTTTTTACAATGACACACGTCTCGTCAAACCGTGTGTCACAAAGCCAGCTCAATATAAATTAGTTAAATTAGAGCTTGAAATGAGCGGTTCAAATGCTTTTTTCAAACATATGTAGGTACTCATATACATATGCGTCATTATGAATTGTGAAATGACATGTAATATCCCACAAATTAATATCAAAAGTCTAGAATTCAAAGTCAGATTTTCAAGACCAAAAAATCCAAAATAGGAATTAAAATATATAAAAATAACGATTGGAAATTCAAAAATTCTTCCGACCAGAACTAATTGAACTGGAAGTCAAAATTAAAAATCCAAGAACCTAATTCCGAATTTGCATTTTCAAACCCGAAGCTGAAAAAAATGCAATGCATTTTATTTCGAAAATCCAACATTTCCAAAACTTAAAAAATAATCATAGACAGTGAAAGAAAGGTAAAAATTTGAAAAAAGAAAATACACTAAAGTCGCTTTTTACGCGGGGGATACGGGCCGCGTAAAAAGAAACCGCGTAAAAAAAACCGCGTAAATTCCGGAATCCGCGTAAAAAAACCGCGTAAATTCCGGAATCCGCGTAAAAAAACCGCGTAAATTCCGGAATCCGCGTAAAAAAAACCGCGTAAATTCCGGAATCCGCGTAAAAAAACCGCGTAAATGCCGGAATCCGCGTAAAAAAAAACCATCGTTAATTTTGCATTCCGAGTGAAGGGGAACCGAAATACGGGCAAAAAAAAACGCGTAAATTCCGGAATCCGCGTAGAAAAAAAACGCGTAAATTCCGGAATCCGCGTAAAAAAACCGCGTAAATTCCGGAATCCGCGTAAAAAAAACCGCGTGAATTCCGGAATCCGCGTAAAAAAGCCGCGTAAAAAAACCCGCGTAAAAAAAAAACGCTTAGAAAGCGACCTTAGTGTATATATTTCAAATGATAAAACGTTTCATACAAATTATAGATTAGAGTATCGTCATAATCATCGCTCCAAATATGTAAATAAAACGCGAGCTGTCAAAAGTTATTTCCCTTTATGTTAATCAACGTATGTTGAAATGTCGACATAACTGTTGCCGGTGTGCTAACAAAACTGTATTGCAGTCTTAGGTAATGTACATTTTGTACATTATTTCACCCAGCTAACAGTTTGACTTCGAGTAAGTGGAAATCAATCATTCAAACGCAAACTGTCAGTAGTAACAAATCATCGAAGCTAGTGCACTTTCCTTTGGTTAGGTACGTGTATGTATGAATAAAATGCCGACGCGTCTTGTTTTACAACAGCCTATTTTATACGAATGGGTAATTCAGCTTGAGCTCAGCTGAAAATGTCCCGAAGCTTGAAGTGCTTGGTGTTAATTGTGTGCAAGTTTTAAGCAGAGCTATAAAATAACGCTGAATGTAGACAGTACTTTGACGCAGATGACGCAGTGCTAATTAAAACAAGTAGTACTGATCACAAAAAATATTTAACAAACAAAAACGTCTTTATAATTGAATTTTTGAATAGAAACAAAATACATTGCTATTTTTAACTCAATCCAATTAGACGCTGTATAGAGAACCGTTCAATTCATTGTTCGAAATCGCTTTGCAAAACCCGTAACAGGTCTCGTGGTTGGTTCTGATGATGCGCCACCGACAGGTGCAACAGGCGAGCCAAATCCTTCGCATGCAAATCGACATATCGGTGGATGCGATGCAATATGTATGCGAATCGGTGTTCCAAGCAGGCACGTTTATATTCATGCGACCGTTGTATCCTCCCGTGTGCGTGTCAGCTGACCGCGTCAACAGAGTGTAGCAAGCTTAGGCTTACGCGTGACGTGATTTTGAGTCATTAGTTAAATTATTCACGTAGTCAGCCTCACCTACTGCTGGAGGGTTGTGTTCATATTTCAAGCGGCTTGCTCGGTCAGCCACGCTTATGTACTTGACAGGTCGAAATACATACTGGCAGCGCCTAATTCGCCATCGGCACGGCACTCGGTGGTATTATTGTTTTGTTTTGAAATTTCAGCACTGCAAAGTAAATATGATCAATAAAATCACATCATCCATTCAACCGTACAACCGGAATGATAATTGATGCTTGCTCAAAGCTCAAACAGCTGATGTCAGCCGTGCTCGAATCTCTTCCGCGCTATTTGAAACCATCCTTAGCTCCGGAGGTCTGGTTGGTGACTCACGGCTCTTTGCCTTCCCTCATTGCAGCGACCATGATATCATCCGCCGTCCAGGGGGGCGGGTGGGAGGATGGAAAGCGTGGCAGGGAAGCGCAACCAAACCGGAGCTGTCAGACGAAGGTGACTCATTGTGGCCGGTTGCGCCTGATGAGCGCGTTGCGCTTTCCGCGCAAATCCGGCAAGACTGCAATGGTATTACAGACCACGAACCAACACTTTCTGCAAACAGAATACTTGAACTGTCTTGAACAGTGGCAGCGTGAAGTCAAAGTCGTGACTTCTGTGCTTGGAGGTTCTGTCACAACTCATCAATCGAGCCAGCGGAGATTCAAGTCATTTTTTTGAAAGTTCGACTTTGGCGCTTGCAAACAACAGGAAGCCTTCATTCTAAGTTGTGAAAAGTGACTGTACTGGACACTGGTCAGCAGCGCATGCCGCTCAAGTGCAGCTGAATCGAATTTCCTTTCACTGTACGTTCGAGATTAGAGCTGTGCGCCGCGGCCGCGGCCGCCGCCGAAGCTTTGTTATACGCCGCCGAGATTTGTAAAATGCTGGATTTTTTTCTTCTATATTTTCTGCTACAAATTTACTAACAGTCTGCATCCGACAAGACGACAACTATATATAAATTAAAAAAAATTGCTTTTGAATTCTACTGATTCACATAGTGTTTTCTCAAATTGAAGAATCTGAAGCTTAAATGAAGTTTGTGTTAAATAAGCACTTTCATAGTTGCTGTACAAAAGGTCTTAAGCAGGCATTAGACGAAACAAATATTTGCTATTGTTGGTACGAATTTTATTTGCACAAAATAAAATTCGTACTGAAAATAGCAAATATTTGCTTCGTTTAATACCTGCTTTAGAACTTTGCCATAAACGAAAATAAAAGTTTGAAATTTATATTTTTTTGACTGTGCACGATAGAATCAAATTTCCGAAACAGTAGAATGATTATGAAAAAATCGAAAAAAAAAATCTTAAAAAATAAAATTTAGATGTTTGAAAAACAATATCCAGAGCTTGACCATCTTTGTAGGAAATTTTTTCGACATTGCCCATAATACTCTTTGCATAATGAGCAAGCCGAAATTCTGATATGTAGTTCGATTTTTGGCGATAAATCATCGAAAACTTTCAAAATGACACTGAAATTAACGAAACAGAGTGAGAGAAAAGAAAACTTCTCATAGTTACTTAGGTCAATTCAAAAAGTTTTGTGAAATTCATACCCGTGCCATTCAACTATTTCCGGTTTATTCTTTGTTCAGCTGGTTGTGTAGAGAAGCAGATTTAGCTTATTTGTTGTTGGTACCGGTTGGTCTACAACAAACAGTAAAAATGCTATTGGGCCATGCACAGGTGTGTGGTATATTGAAGTGCGAAATATTATACTACACTATGTGGATTCGATTTTGAACAAATATAGAAAGCCGTTGGGGCCATGCACAAATATGTGTGGTACCGTGGAATGGGGTGAAATTGATCAGTGGAGTGAAATTGATCACATGAAAATTCGTGATAAAATCACTAGAAGGTTGTATGCAAAGCCACGACCGCAAGGTTGAAGTAGAATACTTTTACAAGAATAATAACACGGCTGCTTGCGTGTCAGTCATTTTTTCTAGTTAATAAACGTTGACCGTTCATTGGCAGTATTGTAATTTCTTTTTGTTTGATATTTTGAATGAAGTTCATTGGATATTTTTAAATTTTGTCCAAATGAGAAGTTGAAGTGCTGCCGAATTGTAATATGCACATTTAATACGACATCATTAAACGGGAATGGAACAAAAGCTACGGTTATGCAGAACGCGAATGCCGGCGCGATGCGATTCGCCTTACCGTGGTGAAATGTACAGCTCTTTTTAAGGCGAAGTAGAGCTATACATTTCAACAGATTTCGTCTTGCCGAATCGCATCGCGCCGTTATTTGCGTTCTGCATGACCGTAGCAAAACACTAAGCGACGCAAACACGTAATAATAGTCAGAGTATGCATGAAGATGAAGATAATCAACTTTGGATTATAGCGCAAAACGAGAAAATATTAACTCTTCAAATATTCATTTGTGTTCTTCAAATTTCAGTGGTTCAATTTAATATCCGATGAAATGTCTGTTTATCTGATGAAGCTCTTATATAGGCCAAATGATGCATTCCCAATTTACTAGGTCCATAACTCTGCCGACCGTGCTTGGGAATGCGACCAATCAGACAAGGCTCAAGAATTTTCAATAGTACAATAGTTCGAATGATAAAATTGCAATTTCATGCATTTGGTTGGAATTTTAGAAGATTTTCTAATCGATTACTGCATAAACGAAGGAAATCCATCGAAAACTAACCGATTTATTAGCATTTGAAATTTTTCTCACTTTTTTCAGTTTTAGATTTTCATTTCACATCCCTATGTAGCCGAACTTCCTGAGAGAAGTATTCTACTTCAAAAGACAATTTCCACGTGTTGCAACGTGCTGGAGCACGAAATCTATGTCTGTGATAGGAAACCTTCACGTTCACGAGGCATGACTGTAGAAACGCGTCTGATAATGCGGTAAAATTTTTAATGTCTTTTTGTGCAAATTATTGTACTCAGACAAAAACCTGTTTTGAATTGGATGAATTTTTAGTGAATAAACTTTAACCCTTTGTTATGCCCCTACAGTGGGGGGTTTACTGAATAAAGTAAAAGTAAAAATTAGACAACTACAACAGAATTTGATTGCATCCCGCACAGAATGTCTGCTTGTGTTGATGCCAGAAAATTATTAACCTTCAATTATTTTTTTATTTGCCTTGAAAAAAGCATTTTGCGGTACAAAATCAGTTACTGATTACAACTTTTGAACTGTCTTAACATTGGGGGAATTAAGATACACGGACAACATGCACTGTGGAAGCTATTTCACATTCAGTAAATTCGACGAGTGCGACAGATTTAAATTGCTAGGATGCAACACAGAATGCTTGCTTGCGTTGACAAAAATTATTAACTTTCAATGACTTGTTTATTTGCCTTGAAAAAGGCATTTTGATTTCCAAAATTGGATTTCCTGATGGCAATCTTCATGCTGCCCCAACACGGAGGGAATAATGGCTGTCTGGCGACACACGCTGAGAAAAACCGCGCTGCTCCTGAGACGTGGTAACCAACCACAGGGCTAGTGCTGCTGCTAAGGAAGGACGACTGCTGTTGTCGCTGTCTAGAACTATTATGAGCGGCTCCGGCTGAAACAAGCTCTTATATAGGCCAAATAGCATGTTTTCAATTGCAAGGTTTATGATCCTGTCGACCGTGCTTGGGAAGCAAACATATAACGACCAATCAGAGGTCGAATTTTTCGATTTGACAAGGCTTGACTATTTTCAATAGTACAATAGTGTGAATAATAAAATTACAATTATCTTATTTTAGGAAGAATCTTAGAAGATTTTCCAATCTATTGCTGCAAGAACGAAGGAAATCCATCGAATACTAACCGATTTATTAGCGTTTGAAATTGGACATATTTTTCACTTTTTTCGGTTTTAGATTTTCATTTCACACCCCTATGTAGCCGAACTTCCTGAGAGAAGTATTCTACTTCAAAAAATATTAATCTGAAGTTACTGATCTTACAACACTAGGCAACGCAACGCAACTTTTGCAAGATTCACATACTGTCAAAGTTTACCCTTGCATGTCCAGTGCAATTTTACATATTTTCGAAAAATTCTTCTAACACAGTCAAAACTCAATCGAATTTGATCAAACGAGTTTCTAAATAACAAAAAAAGGATTGAATTTACTTAAAGCAATCTTAATTTAAAACGTAAATAACCCACGTTAAATTTGGAGAAGTGAGTGAGATTCGATAAAAGCTTAAAATATATAATTTTCAACAATGATTTTTCCATACTATTAAAGTAATACTAATGAATTCGTTTTTAATTTCGGAGCTTGTTTTTGAGCTTTTGCAACAAACTGAATTGAAATCAATCTAACGATGATCAAATGAGAGCAAATCTAGCAAACTGCAGCTCGTGGACCAAAACGAATAATTTTAAATCTGAAATATCGTTATATTCGTTTCCAAACTAGCTGTGATTGTTATTTTTAAGTTCAGGAATCATCATTTATCATGAACTTATCGAATAAAAGGACGTTTCCTATAGAATGTATGGATTTCAAGGGTGATCAATTTCACCCCGATTTATCTCATAGTACCTTATAAAATTCTCGATTTTTCTTTCATGAAGTAGACGATAGAAATTTCACCAATAGCCATAAAGGTTTTCTAGAGCACATACCAGCACTTGTTTTAAATATATACTATTTCGGGAAAAATGTACATGAAGCTAGTTAATTGGAAAATATTATAAAAATTGATCAATTTCCCCCCGTTCCATGGTACACTTAAAAGAAACACAAAAGTTAATTATAATAATGTTCATACAGGGTAGCAACATAGAAGTGATACACGTATTAGAGTGCCAGACAAGTTTTGAAAAAGTAACGTGTTTACTTTTTATTCGATTTTTAAACACAGTCAGTTTCCAGTTCCGCTTTCAAAAAAATTGCAATGGGTTCAAATAGAGAACAAAGAAGGGTCTTACACCTGCAAGGATTGACTAACATCGAGATCAGGAGGAAGCTGTCACATCCACCATTTAGCGTTTCGAGGATACAGGCACGACTGTTCCCAAGACGAAACGTGGTAAAAACGGAGTGTTCGGATTCCAGCGGTCATCAAAGCAGTGAAGGAACGTTTCCAGCGAAATCCAGCCCGTTAGACAAGAAAAAAAATAAAGAAAGCTTTTAAGAAGCAGAAAATATTGCCGACCTCGGAATACGCACGCAGGACACAATATTATTTTTTTGGACGAAAACTTGTTTAGGGTAGGTGTTCCAGTAATGGAGGGTCTAAGCACCAGTGTTTTTTAAAAACGAGAATATTAATATTCATATCGCAAATATCCAACACATGTTACTTTGGTGTAATTGGAAATATCTTAAATTGTCATGCACAATTAAAGTTTGTATATGTTATAAACAAAATATGTATGAAAAATGAATAATTGTGAACCAATCTTATGTACCAGCGATGGAGGCAATGTTCCTATAATAGTGGAAAATGTGCCAGTAATGGTGGTAGTCGCGATTTAGTTTTTTTGAAGCTCCAAGATAGCATCCTAGACCTCTTTCTTCATCGTGGTGAAACGTCTAGCATAAAACAAGCAAAGCCTTGGTGCTACATTCCGATTTGGAACTTGACCTTCTGTTTTTATACACAGGCTAGCGCTACGATTCTACTGACACTAACAGTCTTCTCACGAGCCGAGAATCGAACCTACCATCGTACCTCAAGACCAGCTGAGAGATAGCATAAGCCGTGATAATTATTCGCTTTGAGTTTAAAAAAGTTTTGAAAAATGAAAAATGAATACTCCATTTTCCACTCAGACGAAAACGGATCGTTGACTCAGGTATCCCGTAGTGCCTAGAAGTACCGTAAATCGTTCTTTCACCGCTTTTGATGCTTTCTAGGCACTCGCAGATGGTTTCTTCGGTGTACGAACGAGATACCTGGTGACGTTTATTTCTTTAGCTGCTGCATTCTGAAAAAAGCATGACTGGTAACAACCACTGGTGCAAAGTAAAATAGAAGCTTACCTATGATATTAAAATGTAAGAATAACGGTAAGTCGATTGTATTGAGTGAACCAGAATCAAATTTACACGCGAGAGTAGCTCGCGCACCACAGTTTGTTTACATCTGCTCAGTTACAAACCTAACCTCAAATGTTGGCTGAAGCACTACCACTATTACTGGAACAGGGGTACTAAAATTGTTCCTATAGTGGAGTTTCAATTTATTCAGTATATTGATGATTATTTGTGATTTGTTCGATTGATTATGGTAAGAAAAATAGTTAAGAACAGTTCTACAAAGACTGTTGCCACAGAAATCGTGTTTACATTGATATTTCAAGCTACGAAATTTCGCTGTTGCGTTACAAATTACATAAGAATCTTACTGTTTTTTAACTCTCAAATGAATTAATAAATACGAAGTGTTTGAATGAGATTTCAAGCCAATATAGTTAACCAAATCGTAGACATATTTGCACAGAATCAATACAAATTATCTGATAATATAAAATTATCCCGGAAATTGTCTTAATAACGCTAAATTCTGGTATACCACCACTACTGGTACACCCACTATTACTGGCACATCTACCCTACTCTGGAGGCAATTCGTAGCATCCCTTATGTTTTATTTTGCTTATTTCACATGACCATGTCCTTCCCCAGTGCAAAGCTCTTTGAGCGAGCAATGAATACACCAAGGAAAATTGTTCTACAACATTTTATGAAGCGATTTTTTTTCAATATCCGCATGGTATGATGTGGATGCGGATGCGAACGCGGATGTCAATATTCATGCGGATGTTCCGCATTTGCGAATGCGGATGCGAATATCCGTAACATTCCGCATACCAACCGATAAAAGAGCAGTCGAGCAATTCCAAAATGCGTCAGCTGTGATGGTTTGGGGAGGTATATCGACTAAAGAGAAATTACCATTGCTATTCATTGACTGGGGCGTGAAAACAAACAAGGAGTATTACTTGCAACACGTTATCAAAGGCCATTTGCATCCTTGCGCTAAAATGCTTTTTTGGAAAGAAAGTTTTTGCTTTTGACAGCATTTGGCACCAGTGCAAAAAGCACCGATCGTTCAGAAATGGTGTAAAAAGAATTTGTTTCATCAGTTCATCTGAATGGCCTGCATCGTCACCAGATTTGAGCCCGCTAGACTTCAGTATCAGAGGATACATGCTAGAAAAGTAGAACCACGTTAGGCATTTGAGTTTGTACGCATTTAAAAACGTTTGGTAAAGGTTTGGGACGAAATGCCGAACGATGTTGTCCGTGTGGCTTCTAATGACTCCAAAAAGCGTCTACGGGACATTTTTCAAACACAAAGGCGAAAGTTTTGAACTCTACGAAGTACATTGTAATTTCACTACTCATAGATGTTATTGAACTCGATTCCGAAGAGAAATAAAAACTGGTTTGAGTTTTATAACATAAATAAAGTGTAAAACTTTCACGATGCCACCCTGTACACTCAAAGCTCAAAACGGAGATAAAATGCATATAAGTGGGGGTAAAAATATGTTATTCGAAATCAATTGACAAAATTCCTGAAAATTTTTTTACATTTTTATCAACATTAAAATCTTGTCTATGAGTAACAAATTTGAAATAGAAGTTTAAAACCGTTCTGCTTAAATGTTGCAACTATTGCGAAATAACAAATCAGTAATGAATAATAAAAAATATTCGAAGCTTCTACTTCAATAGTGATATTGCCAATAATATGAAGCGCGGAGTACAGTAAACACCTGAGCAATATCACAATAGAACCTAAATCAATGTGTACTTATCCTGAGGAATCCACGTAAATTCGAGAAGACTCGGGCCAGCTGTCAAAAAAGGGAAAGGCTTGTGAAACGGTAGTCATTCAATGCATTCAGATCAGGCCTATGAAAAGACGCCATCTTTTCATGACCCACAAATAACATGTAACATTATGGAACCATGGTGGGTTCGAAATAAAAATGGAGCCAGAATATGTCACATACAACCCAGTGCAAAAGCATAGGCGCGTCTAAGGCCTGATTCAGATGTTCATCTACCAAAATGGTCCTATTGCATCCTACTGTTTTCTTTCTAGGCGGTAGAGACACTAGCTCCCACGTTTGGGTGTCCCGTAGCAACTGCAGCTCATCGCGTTTGACAAGTTGCTGCTTCCGAGGCATGGTTTGCCTCGGAATAGTTTCTTGACTCGTTGGTGTTGATGCTGGTGACACCGGTGACCTCTCCGTATCGTCTTCTTGGTGAATCCCCTCGAACTTTGCCGACCATTTGGTGGATTGAAGTTCACAACGGTTTGGTCATCGTCTCCTTGACTTGATTGTTTGGCATTTTCGTCATTGTTGCCATCCGAATCGCCTCCAACAACGGTATTAACGCTTTCATCGCCGTCATTACTTTCCTCTTCTTTATCGTAGGGTGTCTCTGCTTTTGTTGGCTTCAGGTTGGAGTGGAAGTCAGACGTGTTCTCCTTCTGATTTGGTTTATTCTTGACAAAAGTGGCGTCGGATGGCTTTACCCAGAAGTGGTCCTGAAAATTTCCCAGGAACGTCAGCTTCTAGGATGTAGAACTGAGTTTCTTCCGCTACTGCTTCGAGATTACCTCGGAAATAACCCAGGCACTGGCGCCAAAAACTAATTTACGTCCATACCACAATACATATCACGTGACCGAAACGGATCTTGATGGTGATATAAAAAATTTATAGATATACAGTGGGACGACAATGAGTTGTATGAACAAAAAAAACCTTGCTTAGAAGTAGAGCTCAAAAGTTTCGTCTTCTCGAAAAAAGCCTTCGTGCAAAATTTCAGCTCAATCAGACCTTGGGAACACGAATTTGATGCCAAATGTTTTAGAAATGCATGAAATGTCGAGATCTGGTGTTATCTCTTAAAATTTCCTTTTTTCGAATAATTCGGCCTTCTGACTCAAAAGTTTTGGGACTTTGAAAATTTTCGAACTTGACACCAATGGAATACATGAGAAAAATTTTACCTTTGAATTTCGCTTCGAAGTAGGGTTCAAAAGTTTCGACTTCTCGAAAAAAGTACCCATTCAGCTCGATCGGACTTCGGGAACACGTGCCTCAAAGCGGTCGAAGTTTCACTTTTTCAACTTATGGAGTAAAGCACAGGTAACATGAGTAGTACATGAAATTGTCGATATCGCAAAAGTTTTCAATGCCGAATGTCTAAGAAATGCATGAAACGTTATGGTGTTATCTGAAAAAAAATCAAAACATAATTAACTTTCTGAGACTTGGAAATTTTTGAGCTG